>NC_053113.1:8604431-8699431 GCF_010015445.1 Perca fluviatilis
AATAATCAGGACTTTTAGCGTGTATAGAGCCAGCATATCTCCACCAGACTCCATGTAAATAATCAGGACTTTTAGTGTGTATAGAGCCAGCATATCTCCACCAGACTCCATGTAAATAATCAGGACTTGTTTGCGTGTATAGAGCCAGCATATCTCCACCAGACTCCATGTAAATAATCAGGACTTTTAGCGTGTATAGAGCCAGCATATCTCCACCAGACTCCATGTAAATAATCAGGACTTTTAGTGTGTATAGAGCCAGCATATCTCCACCAGACTCCATGTAAATAATCAGGACTTTTAGCGTGTATAGAGCCAGCATATCTCCACCAGACTCCATGTAAATAATCAGGACTTTTAGTGTGTATAGAGCCAGCATATCTCCACCAGACTCCATGTAAATAATCAGGACTTTTAGCGTGTATAGAGGTAAAATGATAAAAGTCCTGATTATTTACATGTCTCTGGTGGGTTTGGCGATGGAGATTTTGGGGCTGTTTCATGTTAAACTAAACTGATGTAATGGGCCAGTTTAACCAGTTGAAGATGTTTCAGGTGTTCCTGGGTCTTCTTGATGCGGGAGACAAGCGTCTGGCCACCAACCGTTCAGTGCAGGAAATCGTCCTCCATCCAAACTTCCAGCCCAACAACTACAACAACGACATCGCCCTGCTGAGGCTGGACCAGCCGCTCGACTTCACCGAGCTCATCCGACCTGTCTGTCTGCCTCCACCGCACATCCCGGTAATACTACGGCATGCTATACCACCAACAACGTCATAGTATAGTATGTACTGTGACATTTCGATATACTATAATATGACTTTTATGACTTTTCGACATATTATACTATGACTTTTTTGGAAATACTATATTATGACTTTTTATTACATTTTTTGACATATTATACTATGACTTTTTATTACTTTTTTCGACATACTATACTATGAATATCATTTTCTGTCCTCAGTTATATTGAAGAATAAGTACAATGTCAAACCAATGCCATCCAATCCTCACATATATCTCACAGTGATAAATACCTTCTGATCTGTCTGAAGGTTGTGGGTTCAGACCCTTTAAAGAGCAATTCATTTTAAGGTCAAAAAATCAAAATAAAGAAGTCAAATATATATGTATATATAAAAAGTCAAAATATAGTCTGTCAAAAATATCATAGTGTACTATTTCATAAAAACGTCAAGCCAAAGACTTCCGAGCATCTCATATAGCTCAATGTGACAAATACCTGATGATCTGTCTGAAGATTAAAGGTTGTGGGTTCAAACTCTGTGAGGAGCGTTGTATTTTAAGGTCTAAAACCCAAAATGAAGAAGTGAAATATGCTACGAAACAGTGATGGTCAAAGGTGTCCGTATAATATTATATGGTTAAAGACCCCAATGGTCTTATATTCCTAGTTCCTGAAAACACTATAAATTATGACTTTTTTTGGAAACCCCTATTTGAAATGGGATAACAAAAGCATAAAAATAGCATTTTAACATATAAAAACTATGTAAAAAAACAGAAAAAAAACACAAACAAATATTTTTTTAAAATGCCGATCAAATGTGCATATTCCCCAATTGAAGTTAATAAATTCGAAAGTTAAAGTTCGCCTATTGAAGTTCGTAAATTCACATGTTGACGCTCCACTATACTATGACTTCTTTATGACTTTTTCGACATACTATACTGTGACATTAAATCCACTTTTCCCAGATGGGATTTAGCTCTAGTGGTAGAGCGCTTGCTTCTTTATGACTTTTTTCAACATACTATATGATGACTTTTTTGGACATACTATACTATGACTTCTTTATGACTTTTTCGACATACTATACTATGACTTTTTCTTACTTCAAATCCATAGTACCCAGAGGGGAAATAGCTCAAATGGTAGAGTGCTTGCTTAGCATGCGAGAGGTAGTGGGGTCAATGCCCACATTCTTCATCTTCTCTTGATTTAGGCTTCTGTTTGTTTCTTGTTGCTTTACAACCGAAACTTTAAATTACGACTTTTTATGACTTTTTTCTACATACTATGACTTTTTTATAACTTTTTCACCATACTATACTATGACTTTAAATCCACTTTTCCCAGATGGGAATTAGCTCTAGTGGAAGAGCGCTTGCTTGGCATGGCAACAATTATGACTTCTTTATGACTTTTTTCAACATACTATATGATGACTTTTTTGGACATACTATACTATGACTTCTTTATGACTTTTTCGACATACTATATGATGACTTTTTTGGACATACTATACTATGACTTCTTTATGACTTTTTCGACATACTATATTATGACTTTTTCTTACTTTTTATGAATTTTATGACTTTTTTCGACATAAAATACAATATATTTTTTATGACTTTTATTTTGTATTTGCCAGAGGGGAATTAGCTCAAATGGTAGAGCGCTTGCTTAGCGTTTGAGAGGTAGTGGGGTCGATACCCACATTCTTCAGAGGACTTTAACATCTTCTCTTGATTTAGACTTCTGTTTGTTTCTTGTTGCTTTACAACCGAAACTTTAAATTACGACTTTATATGACTTTTTTCGACATACTATGACTTTTTTATAACTTTTTCACCATGCTATACTATGACTTTTTTATAACTTTTTCACCATACTCTACTATGACTTTAAATCCACTTTTCCCAGATGGGAATTAGCTCTAGTGGTAGAGCGCTTGCTTAGCATGGAAACAATTATGACTTTTTTATGACTTTTTTTGGACATACTATATGATGACTTTTTTACTTTAAATCTACAGTACACAGAGGGGAATTAGCTCAAATGGTAGCGAGCTTGCTTAGCATGTGAGAGGTAGTGGGATAGATGCCCACATTCTCCAGAGGACTTTAACATCTTCTCTTGATTTTGACTTGTGTTTGTTTCTTGATGCTTTACAACCGAAACTTCAAATTATGACTTTTTTCGACATACTATGACTTTTTTATAACTTTTTCACCATAGTATACTATGACTTTAAATCCGCTTTTCCCAGATGGGAATTAGCTCTAGTGGAAGAGCGCTTGCTTAGCATGGCAACAATTATGACTTCTTTATGACTTTTTTCAACATACTATATGATGACTTTTTTGGACATACTATACTATGACTCTTCTTTATGACTTTTTCGACATACTATACTATGACTTTTTCTTACTTTTTATGAATTTTATGACTTTTTTCGACAAAAAATACATGACCTTTTTGTGACTTTTTTCGACATACTATACTGACTTTTTTATAACTTTTTCACCATGCTATACTATGACTTTAAATCCACTTTTCCCAGATGGGAATTAGCTCAAATGGTAGAGTGCTTGCATAGCATGGAAACAATTATGACTTTTTTTATGACTTTTTTTGGACATAATATATGATGACGTTTTTGTACTTTAAATCTACTGTAAACAGAGGGGAGTTAGCTCAAATGGTAGAGCTTGCTTCGCATGCGAGAGGTATTGGGATCGATGCTCACATTCACCAGAGGACTTTAACATTTTCTCTTGATTTGTGTTTGTTTCTTGTTGCTTTTCAACCGATACTTAAAATTATGACTTTATTATGAGTTTTTTAAACAAAATACACAATATATTTTTTATGACTTTTATTTTGTATTTTTTGTGACTTTTTTCGACATACTATACTATGACTTTTTTATAACTTTTTCACCATGCTATACTATGACTTTAAATCCACTTTTCCCATATGGGAATCAGCTCTAGTGGTAAAGCGCTTGCTTAGCATGGAAACAATTATGACTTTTTTATGACTTTTTTCAACATACTATATGATGACATTTTTGGACATACTATACTATGACTTCTTTATGACTTTTTCGACACACTATACTATGACATTTTTAAAACTTTTTCACCATGCTATACTATGACTTTAAATCCACTTTTCCCAGATGGGAATTATTTCTAGTGGTAAAGCGCTTGCTTAGCATGGCAACAATTATGACTTTTTTATGACTTTTTTCAACATATTATATGATGACTTTTTTGGACATACTATACTACTTTTTTGAGTTTTTTCGACATGCTATACTATGACTTTTTATGAGTTTTTTCGACATACTATGACATTTTTAAAACTTTTTCACCATACTATACTATGACTTTAAATCCGCTTTTCCCAGATGGGAATTAGCTCTAGTGGAAGAGCGCTTGCTTAGCATGGCAACAATTATGACTTCTTTATGACTTTTTTCAACATACTATATGATGACTTTTTGGACATACTATACTATGACTTCTTTATGACTTTTTCGAACATACTATACTATGACTTTTTCTTACTTTTTATGAATTTTATGATTTTTTCGACAAAAAAAACATGACCTTTTTGTGACTTTTTTTCACATACTATACTATGACTTTTATAACTTTTCCATGTATACTATGACTTTAAATCCACTTTTCCCAATGGGAATTAGCTCAAATGGTAGAGCTTCATAGCATGGAAACAATTATGACTTTTTATGACTTTTTTGGACATAATATATGATACGGTTTTGTTTAAATCTACAGTAAACGAGGGGGAGTTCGCAAATGGTAGAGCTTGCCAATGCAGAGGTAGTGGGATCGATGCTCACATTCTCCAGAGGACTTTAACATCTTCTCTTGATTTAGACTTGTGTTTGTTTCTTGTTGCTTTTCAACCGATACTTAAAATTATGAATTTATTATGAGTTTTTTCGACATACTATACATGACCTTTTTGTGACTTTTTTCAACAAAATACACAATATATTTTTTATGACTTTTATTTTGTATTTGCCAGAGAGGAATTAGATCAAATGGTAGAGTGCTTGCTTAGCGTTTGAGAAGTAGTGGGATCAATGCCCACATTCTCCAGAGGACTTTAACATCTTCTCTTGATTTAGACTTGTGTTTGTTTCTTGTTGCTTTACAACCGAAACTTCAAATTACGACTTTTTATGACTTTTTTCGACATACTATGACTTTTTTATGACTTTTTCACCATAGTATACTATGACTTTAAATCCACTTTTCCCAGATGGGAATTAGCTCTAGTGGAAGAGCGCTTGCTTAGCATGGCAACAATTATGACTTCTTTATGACTTTTTTCAACATACTATATGATGACTTTTTTGGACATACTATACTATGACTTCTTTATGACTTTTTCGACATACTATACTATGACATTTTCTTACTTTTTATGAATTTTATGACTTTTTTCGACAAAGAATACATGACCTTTTTGTGACTTTTTTCGACATACTATACTGACTTTTTTATAACTTTTTCACCATGCTATACTATGACTTTAAATCCACTTTTCCCAGATGGGAATTAGCTCAAATGGTAGAGTGCTTGCTTAGCATGAGAGAGGTAGTGGGATCAATGCCCACATTCTCCAGAGGACTTTAACATCTTCTCTTGATTTTGACTTGTGTTTGTTTCTTGTTGCTTTACAACCAAAACTTCAAATTATGACTTTTTATGAGTTTTTTCGACATACTATGACTTTTTTATGACTTTTTCACCATAGTATACTATGACTTTAAATCCGCTTTTCCCAGATGGGAATTAGCTCTAGTGGAAGAGTGCTTGCTTAGCAAGGCAACAATTATGACTTCTTTATGACTTTTTTCAACATACTATATGATGACTTTTTTGGACATACTATACTATGACTTCTTTATGACTTTTTCGACATACTATACTATGACTTTTTCTTACTTCCAATCCATAGTACCCAGAGGGGAATTAGCTCTAGTGGAAGAGCGCTTGCTTAGCAAGGCAACAATTATGACTTTTTTATGACTTTTTTTGGACATAATATATGATGACATTTTTGTACTTTAAATCTACTGTAAACAGAGGGGAGTTAGCTCAAATGGTAGAGCGCTTGCTTCGCATGCGAGAGGTATTGGGATCGATCCCCACATTCACCAGAGGACTTTAACATTTTCTCTTGATTTGTGTTTGTTTCTTGTTGCTTTTCAACCGATACTTAAAATTATGACTTTATTATGAGTTTTTTAAACAAAATACACAATATATTTTTTATGACTTTTATTTTGTATTTGCCAGAGGGGAATTAGCTCAAATGGTAGAGCGCTTGCTTAGCGTTTGAGAGGTAGTGGGATAGATGCCCACATTCACCAGAGGTCTTTAACATCTTCTCTTGATTTAGACTTGTGTTTGTTTCTTGTTGCTTTACAACCGAAACTTCAAATTACGACTTTTTATGACATTTTTCAACATACTATGACTTTTTTATAACTTTTTCACCATGCTATACTATGACTTTAAATCCACTTTTCCCAGATGGGAATTAGCTCTAGTGGAAGAGCGCTTCCTTAGCATGGCAACAATTATGACTTCTTTATGACTTTTTTCAACACACTATATGATGACTTTTTTGGACATACTATACTATGACTTCTTTATGACTTTTTCGACATACTATACTATGACTTTTTCTTACTTTTTATGAATTTTATGACTTTTTTCGACAAAAAATACATGACCTTTTTGTGACTTTTTTCGACATACTATACTGACTTTTTTATAACTTTTTCACCATGCTATACTATGACTTTAAATCCACTTTTCCCAGATGGGAATTAGCTCAAATGGTAGAGTGCTTGCTTAGCATGAGAAAGGTAGTGGGATCAATGCCCATGTTCTCCAGAGGACTTTAACATCTTCTCTTGATTTTGACTTGTGTTTGTTTCTTGTTTGTTTACAACCAAAATTTCAAATTATGACTTTTTATGAGGTTTTTCGACATACTATATGATGACTTTTTTGGACATACTATACTATGACTTCTTTATGACTTTTTCGACGTACTATACTATGACTTTTTCTTACTTTTTATGAATTTTATGACTTTTTTCGACAAAAAATACATGACCATTTTGTGACTTTTTTCGACATACTATACTATGACTTTTTTATAACTTTTTCACCATGCTATACTATGACTTTAAATCCACTTTTCCCAGATGGGGAATTAGCTCTAATAATTGGTAGCGCTTGCATAGCATGGAAACAATTATAACTTTTTATGACTCTTTTGGACATAATATATGATGACGTTTTTGTACTTTAAATCTACAGTAAACAGAGGGGAATTAGCTCAAATGTAGAAGCTTTGCGCATGCAGAGGTATTTGGATCGATGCCCACATTCTCCAGAGGACTTTAATATTTTCTCTTGATTTTGTGTTTGTTTCTTGTTGCTTTTCAACCGATACTTAAAATTATGAATTTATTATGAGTTTTTTCGACATACTATACATGACCTTTTGTACTTTTTTCAACAAAATACACAATATATTTTTATGACTTTTATTTTGTATTTGCCAGAGAAGAATTAGATCAAATGGTAAAAGCTTGCTTAGCGTTCGAGAGGTAGTGGATATAAATGCCCACATTCTCCAGAGGACTTTAACATCTTCTCTTGATTTAGACTTGTGTTTGTTTCTTGTTGCTTTACAAACCAAAAAAACTTCACGACTTTTATGACTTTTTTCGACATACTATGACTTTTTATGACTTTTTCACCATAGCCATACTATGACATTAAAATGCCTTTTCCCAGATGGGAATTAGCTCTAGTGGTAAAGCACGCCTTGCGCATGGCAACAATTATGACTTCTTTATGACTTTTTTTCAACATACTATATGATGACTTTTTGGACATACTATACTATGACTTCTTTATGACTTTTTCGACATATATACTATGACATTTTCTTACTTTTTATGAATTTTATGACTTTTTTCGACAAAGAATACATGACCTTTTGTGACTTTTTTCGACATACTATACTGACTTTTTTCTAACTTTTTCACCATGCTATACTATGACTTTAAATCCACTTTTCCCAGATAGGAATTAGCTCAAATGGTAGTGACTTGCATGTGAGAGGTAGTGGGATAGATGCCCACATTCTCCAGAGGACTTCAACATCTTCTCTTGATTTTGACTTGTGTTTGTTTCTTGTTGCTTTACAACCAAAACTTCAAATTATGACTTTTTATTAGTTTTTTCGACATACTATGACTTTTCTTTATAACCTTTTCACCATGCTATACTATGACTTTAAACTGCTTTTCCCAGATGGGAATCTAGCTCTAATGGAAGAGTGCTTGCTTAGCATGGCAACAATTATGACTTCTTTATGACTTTTTTCAACATACTATATGATGACTTTTTTGGACATACTATACTATGACTTCTTTATGACTTTTTCGACATACTATACTATGACTTTTTCTTACTTCCAATCCAGTAATATCTAGAGGGGAGTAAGCTCTAGTGGTAGAGCCCGCTTAGTATGGAAACAATTATGACTTTTTATGACTTTTTTGGACATAATATATGATGACATTTTGTATTTTTTTAAATCTACATACAAAAGGGGGAGTTAGCGCTCAAATGGTAACCGCTTGTGCATCGCGAGATAATGGGATCGATCCCCACATTCGCGAGAGGACTTTAACATTTTCTCTTGATTTGTGTTTGTTTCTTGTTGCTTTTCAACCGATACTTAAAATTATGAACTTTATTATGAGTTTTTTTAAACAAAATACACAATATATTTTTATGACTTTTATTTTGTATTTGCCAGAGGAGGGGTATCAGCTCAAATGATAGAGCGTCGCTTAGCGTTCGGAGGTAGTGGGATAGATGCCCACATTCTCCAGAGGATTTTAACATCTTCTCTCGATTTAAACTTGTGTTTGTTTCTTCTTGCTTTACAAAACTTCAAATTCCGACTTTTTATGACATTTTTCAACATACTATTACTTTTTTATAACTTTTTCACCATACTATACTATGACTTTAAATCCACTTTTCCCAGATGGGAATTAGCTCTAGTAGGAGAGCGGCTTAGCATGGCAACAATTATGACTTCTTTATGACTTTTTTCAACATACTATATGATGACTTTTTGGACATACTATACTATGACTTCTTTATGACTTTTTCCAACATACTATACTATGACTTTTTCTACTTTTTATGAATTTTATGACTTTTTAGACAAAAATATACATGACCTTTTGTGACTTTTTTCGACATACTATACTATGACTTTTTTATAACTTTTTCACCATACTATACTATGACTTTAAATCCACTTTTCCCATATGGGAATCAGCTCTAGTGGTAGAGCTTGCTTGCTTCGTAAACAATTATGACTTTTTATTATTTTTTATATAATAATTTAATAAGACATTTTTGGACATACTATACTATGACTTCTTTATGACTTTTTCGACATATATACTATGACATTTTCTTACTTTTTATGAATTTTATGACTTTTTTCGACAAAGAATACATGACCTTTTTGTGACTTTTTTCGACATACTATACTGACTTTTTTCTAACTTTTTCACCATGCTATACTATGACTTTAAATCCACTTTTCCCAGATAGGAATTAGCTCAAATGGTAGCGAGCTTGCTTAGCATGTGAGAGGTAGTGGGATCAATGCCCACATTCTCCAGAGGACTTCAACATCTTCTCTTGATTTTGACTTGTGTTTGTTTCTTGTTGCTTTACAACCAAAACTTCAAATTATGACTTTTTATTAGTTTTTTCGACATACTATGACTTTTTCATAACCTTTTCACCATGCTATACTATGACTTTAAATCCGCTTTTCCCAGATGGGAATTAGCTCTAGTGGAAGAGTGCTTGCTTAGCATGGCAACAATTATGACTTCTTTATGACTTTTTTCAACATACTATATGATGACTTTTTTGGACATACTATACTATGACTTCTTTATGACTTTTTCGACATACTATACTATGACTTTTTCTTACTTCCAATCCATAGTACCCAGAGGGGAATTAGCTCTAGTGGTAGAGCGCTTGCTTAGCATGGAAACAATTATGACTTTTTTATGACTTTTTTTGGACATAATATATGATGACATTTTTGTACTTTAAATCTACTGTAAACAGAGGGGAGTTATCTCAAATGGTAGAGCGCTTGCTTCGCATGCGAGAGATAGTGGGATCGATCCCCACATTCGCCAGAGGACTTTAACATTTTCTCTTGATTTGTGTTTGTTTCTTGTTGCTTTTCAACCGATACTTAAAATTATGACTTTATTATGAGTTTTTTAAACAAAATACACAATATATTTTTTATGACTTTTATTTTGTATTTGCCAGAGGGGAATTAGCTCAAATGGTAGAGCGCTTGCTTAGCGTTTGAGAGGTAGTGGGATAGATGCCCACATTCTCCAGAGGATTTTAACATCTTCTCTTGATTTAGACTTGTGTTTGTTTCTTGTTGCTTTACAACCGAAACTTCAAATTACGACTTTTTATGACATTTTTCAACATACTATTACTTTTTTATAACTTTTTCACCATGCTATACTATGACTTTAAATCCACTTTTCCCAGATGGGAATTAGCTCTAGTGGTAGAGCGCTTGCTTAGCATGGCAACAATTATGACTTCTTTATGACTTTTTTCAACATACTATATGATGACTTTTTTGGACATACTATACTATGACTTCTTTATGACTTTTTCAACATACTATACTATGACTTTTTCTTACTTTTTATGAATTTTATGACTTTTTTCGACAAAAAATACATGACCTTTTTGTGACTTTTTTCGACATACTATACTATGACTTTTTTATAACTTTTTCACCATACTATACTATGACTTTAAATCCACTTTTCCCATATGGGAATCAGCTCTAGTGGTAGAGCGCTTGCTTAGCATGGAAACAATTATGACTTTTTTATGACTTTTTTCAACATACTATATGATGACATTTTTGGACATACTATACTATGACTTCTTTATGACTTTTTCGACATACTATACTATGACATTTTTAAAACTTTTTCACCATGCTATACTATGACTTTAAATCCACTTTTCCCAGATGGGAATTATTTCTAGTGGTAGAGCGCTTGCTTAGCATGGCAACAATTATGACTTCTTTATGACTTTTTTTGGACATACTATATGATGACTTTTTTTTACTTTAAATCTACAGTACCCAGAGGGGAATTATCTCAAATGGTAGAGCGCTCGCTTAGCATGTGAGAGGTAGTGGGATCGATGCCCACATTCTCCAGAGGACTTTAACATCTTCTCTTGATTTTGACTTGTGTTTGTTTCTTGATGCTTTACAACCAAAACTTCAAATTATGACTTTTTATGAGTTTTTTCAACATGCTATACTATGACTTTTTATGACTTTTTTCGACATACTATGACTTTTTTATAACTTTTTCACCATACTATACTATGACTTTAAATCCACTTTTCCCAGATGGGAATTAGCTCTAGTGGTAGAGCGCTTGCTTAGCATGGAAACAATTATGACTTTTTATGACTTTTTGTGGACATACTATATGATGACTTTTTTGTAATTTAAATCTACAGTACACAGAGGGAAATTAGCTCAAATGGTAGAGCGCTTGCTTCGCATGTGAGAGGTAATGGGATCGATGCCCACATTCTCCAGAGGACTTTAACATTTTCCCTTGATTTGTGTTTGTTTCTTGTTGCTTTTCAACCGATACTTAAAATTATGACTTTATTATGAGTTTTTTAAACATAATACACAATATATTTTTTATGACTTTTATTTTGTATTTGCCAGAGGGGAATTAGCTCAAATGGTAGAGCGCTTGCTTAGCGTTTGAGAGGTAGTGGGATAGATGCCCACATTCACCAGAGGTCTTTAACATCTTCTCTTGATTTAGACTTCTGTTTGTTTCTTGTTGCTTTACAACCGAAACTTCAAATTATGACGTTTTTATAACTTTTGTCAGGATGCAATACTTTGACATTTTAATGAATTTTTCGACATGAGTCATTTGATTCACACATTTCATTTGACATACTATACTATGACATTTTTATGACTTTTTTCGACAATACGAACATTCTCCCACATTCTCCAGAAGACTTTAACATCTGCTCTTGATTTTGACTTGTGTTTGTTTCTCGTTGCTTTACAACCGAAACTTCAAATCATGACTTTTTATGACTTCTTTCGACATACTATGACTTTTTTATAACTTTTTCACCATGCTATACTATGACTTTAAATCCACTTTTCCCAGATGGCAATTAGCTCTAGTGGTAGAGCGCTTGCTTAGCATGGAAACAATTATGTCTTTTTTATGACTTTTTTCAACATACTATATGATGACATTTTTGGACATACTATACTATGACTTCTTTATGCCTTTTTTCGACATACTATACTATGACTTTTTTATAACTTTTTCACCATGCTATACTATGACTTTAAATCCACTTTTCCCAGATGGGAATTAGTTCTAGTGGTAGAGCGCTTGCTTAGCATGGAAACAATTATGACTTTTTTATGACTTTTTTTGGACATACTATATGATGACTTTTTTGTACTTTAAATCTACAGTACACAGAGGGGAATTAGCTCAAATGGTAGAGCACTTGCTTCGCATGCGAGAGGTAGTGGGATCGATGCCCACATTCACCAGAGGACTTTAACATTTTCTCTTGATTTGTGTTTGTTTCTTGTTGCTTTTCAACCGATACTTAAAATTATGACTTTATTATGAGTTTTTTCGACATACTATACTATGATTTTAATGACTTTTCAACATAATATACTATTACTTTTTATGACCTTTTTTGAATTTTACGAATTTTTTCGACATACAATACATGACCTTTTTGTGACTTTTTTCAACAAAATACACAATATAATTTTTATGACTTTTATTTTGTGTTTGCCAGAGGGCAATTAGTTCAAATGGTAGAGAGCTTGCTTAGCATGCGAGAGGTAGTGGGGTCGATACCCACATTCTCCAGAGGACTTTAACATCTTCTCTTGATTTTGACTTGTGTTTATTTCTTGTTGCTTTACAACCGAAACTTCAAATTACGACTTTTTTCGACATACTATGACTTTTTTATAACTTTTTCACCATACTATACTATGACTTTAAATCCGCTTTTCCCAGATGGGAATTAGCTCTAGTGGAAGAGCGCTTGCTTAGCATGGAAACAATTATGACTTCTTTATGACTTTTTTCAACATACTATATGATGACTTTTTTCGACATACTATACTATGACTTTTTCTTACTTTTTATGAATTTTATGACTTTTTTCGACAAAAAATACATGACCTTTTTGTGACTTTTTTCGACATACTATACTATGACTTTTTTATAACTTTTTCACCATGCTATACTATGACTTTAAATCCACTTTTCCCAGATGGGAATTAGCTCAAATGGTAGAGCGCTTGCATAGCATGGAAACAATTATGACTTTTTTATGACTTTTTTTGGACATAATATATGATGACGTTTTTGTACTTTAAATCTACAGTAAACAGAGGGGAGTTAGCTCAAATGGTAGAGCGCTTGCTTCGCATGCGAGAGGTAGTGGGATCGATGCTCACATTCTCCAGAGGACTTTAATATTTTCTCTTGATTTGTGTTTGTTTCTTGTTGCTTTTCAACCGATACTTAAAATTATGAATTTATTATGAGTTTTTTCGACATACTATACATGACCTTTTTGTGACTTTTTTCAACAAAATACACAATATATTTTTTATGACTTTTATTTTGTATTTGCCAGAGAGGAATTAGCTCAAATGGTAGAGCGCTTGCTTAGCATTCGAGAGGTAGTGGGATAGATGCCCACATTCTCCAGAGGACTTTAACATCTTCTCTTGATTTAGACTTGTGTTTGTTTCTTGTTGCTTTGCAACCGAAACTTCAAATTACGACTTTTTTCGACATACTATGACTTTTTTATGACTTTTTCACCATAGTATACTATGACTTTAAATCCGCTTTTCCCAGATGGGAATTAGCTCTAGTGGAAGAGCGCTTGCTTAGCATGGAAACAATTATGACTTCTTTATGACTTTTTTCAACATACTATATGATGACTTTTTTGGACATACTATACTATGACTTCTTTATGACTTTTTCGACGTACTATACTATGACATTTTCTTACTTTTTATGAATTTTATGACTTTTTTCGACAAAGAATACATGACCTTTTTGGGACTTTTTTTCGACATACTATACTGACTTTTTTATAACTTTTTCACCATGCTATACTATGACTTTAAATCCACTTTTCCCATATGGGAATTAGCTCAAATGGTAGCGAGCTTGCTTAGCATGAGAGAGGTAGTGGGATCAATGCCCACATTCTCCAGAGGACTTTAACATCTTCTCTTGATTTTGACTTGTGTTTGTTTCTTGTTGCTTTACAACCGAAACTTCAAATTATGACTTTTTATGAGTTTTTTCGACATACTATGACTTTTTCATAACCTTTTCACCATGCTATACTATGACTTTAAATCCGCTTTTCCCAGATGGGAATTAGCTCTAGTGGAAGAGTGCTTGCTTAGCATGGCAACAATTATGACTTCTTTATGACTTTTTTCAACATACTATATGATGACTTTTTTGGACATACTATACTATGACTTCTTTATGACTTTTTCGACATACTATACTATGACTTTTTCTTACTTCCAATCCATAGTACCCAGAGGGGAATTAGCTCTAGTGGAAGAGCGCTTGCTTAGCATGGAAACAATTATGACTTTTTTATGACTTTTTTTGGACATAATATATGATGACATTTTTGTACTTTAAATCTACAGTAAACAGAGGGGAGTTATCTCAAATGGTAGAGCGCTTGCTTCACATGCGAGAGGTATTGGGATCGATGCTCACATTCTCCAGAGGACTTTAACATTTTCTCTTGATTTGTGTTTGTTTCTTGTTGCTTTTCAACCGATACTTAAAATTATGACTTTATTATGAGTTTTTTAAACAAAATACACAATATATTTTTTATGACTTTTATTTTGTATTTGCCAGAGGGGAATTATCTCAAATGGTAGAGCGCTTGCTTAGCGTTCGAGAGGTAGTGGGATAGATGCCCACATTCACCAGAGGTCTTTAACATCTTCTCTTGATTTTGACTTCTGTTTGTTTCTTGTTGCTTTACAACCGAAACTTCAATTTATGACTTTTTATGACTTCTTTCGACATACTATGACTTTTTTATAACTTTTTCACCATACTATACTATGACATTTTTATGACTTTTTTCGACAATACGAACATTCTCCCACATTCTCCAGAAGACTTTAACATCTGCTCTTGATTTTGACTTGTGTTTGTTTCTCGTTGCTTTACAACCGAAACTTCAATTTATGACTTTTATACTACATACATACTTTATAACTTTTCACATCTATACTAGACTTAAACACTCCAAAAGTGGTAGAGCTCAGCATGGAAACAATTAGTTTTATGACTTTTCAACATACTATAGATATTACAACTATACAACTAACTCGACATACAGCTTTTTATAACTTTTCACCATGCTATACTATGACTTTAAATCCCAATAATAGCTAGTGGTAGGCCACATGGAAACAATTATGACTTTATGACTTTTTGACATACTATATGATGACTTTTTTATAAATACAGTACACAGAGGGAATAGCTCAAATGGTAGGCTTGCAAGAAGTGGATCGATCCACATTCTCCAGAGGACTTTAACATTTCTCTTGATTTGTGTTTGTTGCCAACCGATACTTAAAATTATGACTTTATTATGAGTTTTTTAAACAAAATACACAATATATTTTTTATGACTTTTATTTTGTATTTGCCAGAGGGGAATTAGCTCAAATGGTAGAGCGCTTGCTTAGCATTCGAGAGGTAGTGGGATAGATGCCCACATTCATGAGAGGACTTTAACATCTTCTCTTGATTTTGACTTTTCTTGTTGCTTTACAACCGAAACTTCAAATTATGACTTTTTTCAACATGAGTTGAATGAAACATGAAACAATGTCGAAACTTCAAATTATGACTTTTATCGACATATTATACTATGACTTTTTATGACTTTTTTCTGGCGCTGGGTTGTAGAAAGATGAATGTAAATATCTTGTTTTTTGTCTCTCTCTCTCTGTCTCTCTCTCTTCTGTGTCCCTCTCTCTCTCTCTGTCTCTCTTTCCCTCTCTCTCTCTTCTCCAGGGAGACCCCCCCTCTCCCCTGCCGAACTCTCTGGGTTTAGTCGCAGGTTGGGGAATCTCCAACCTGAACCTGAACGCCTCCCCCTCTGACCCCCCCGCGCTGACCTCTGACCCCCCCGCGCTGACCTCTGACCCCCCCTCGCTGACCTCTGACCTCCTGCAGTACGTCAAGCTTCCGGTGGTTTCTCAGGACGAGTGTTTGGCGAGCTATGCCTCGCGCTCCGGCAGCTACAACATCACGGACAACATGTTCTGCGCGGGGTTCTTCCAGGGGGGGAGGGACACATGCCTGGGGGACAGCGGGGGGGCGTTTGTGATGCAGGACGGGGTCACCCGGCGGTGGGAGGTGTTAGGCCTGGTGTCCTGGGCCGGGCCAGAGGAGTGTGGCAGCCACAGGGTCTACGGAGTCTACACTCGGGTCAGGAAGTATGTGGAGTGGATAGAGAGGCAGCTACAGGCTGCTGCCTGAGGGTGAGTCAGGCAGACAGACAGACAGGCAGATGGTAGAGAGACAGACAGACAGACAGACAGACAGACAGACACACACACAGACAGACAGACAGACAGACAGAGAGACAGACAGCCAGGTAGGCAGACAGACAGACAGACAGACAGACAGACAGGCAGGCAGACAGGCAGGCAGGCAGACAGGCAGACAGGCAGGCAGGCAGCCAGGTAGGCAGACAGACAGACAGACAGACAGACAGGCAGGCAGACAGGCAGACAGGCGGGCAGACAGGCAGGCAGGCAGCCAGGTAGGCAGACAGACAGACAGACACACAGACGGTAGAGAGACAGACAGACAGACAGACAGACAGACACACAGACAGACAGACAGACAGACAGAGACAGACAGACACGTAGACAGACAGACAGAAAGACAGAAAGACAGGCAGACAGACAGACAGACAGACAGACAGATGGCTGTTTGTGTTTCTGAGTCTTTAATGTTTTGATGAATATTTCCACCAAAGAATTAAACTCCATTTTCTATCCCAGAATGCTTTGCTGCCTCCAACACAGAAATTAGACGAAGCCACATTATTTAAGATATTTTATATATTTAAACATCTTATCTCCACTGATTTGTATCTTCTTCACTTCTGTCGTCATATTTTACACTCCTTTGTTTGATTCACATGAAACCTTTTGTCAAAGAAATGAAATAAACACTTTTTGCAACGTTTTTGTGTTGTTCAGTTTCTGTATTTGACATCATTTTACAGACGTTAGTAAAACACATAAATCAGAGAAAGAACTTCTATGAGTGTTTAAGTCATTGGAAAGTCCAGTGGTAGACCAGTGGTAGACCTGTGGCAGACCAGTGGTAGCCCAGTGGTAGACTAGTGGTAGACCAGTGGATCTCAGACTGGTTGACATCATGTCCCCTCTGACCAGTTTAAATAAAGAGGACCAGTGGAGATTTACTAAACAACAGCCTTGTGACTGAAAAAAACATTTCAACACTGTGTTTCAAATGTTTAGAATCCATCACTAAATCCAAATATAATTATTATTTTATGAATGATGCATTATGCATCTTTTTAAATTAACATTTTGCAAAAATCTCCTGTATGTCCTGTAGGTGGTCTTTGTCTCCTGTATGTCCTGAAAATGGTCTTTGTCTCCTGTATGTCCTGCAGATGGTCTTTGTCTCCTGTAAGTCCTGTAGATGGTCTTTGTCTCCTGTATGTCCTGTAGATGGTCTTTGTCTCCTGTATGTCCTGCAGATGGTCTTTGTCTCCTGTATGTCCTGCAGATGGTCTTTGTCTCCTGTATGTCCTGTAGATGGTCTTTGTCTCCTGTATGTCCTGCAGATGGTCTTTGTCTCCTGTATGTCCTGTAGATGGTCTTTGTCTCCTGTATGTCCTGCAGATGGTCTTTGTCTCCTGTATGTCCTGCAGATGGTCTTTGTCTCCTGTATGTCCTGTAGATGGTCTTTGTCTCCTGTATGTCCTGCAGATGGTCTTTGTCTCCTGTATGTCCTGTAGATGGTCTTTGTCTCGTGTATGTCCTGCAGATGGTCTTTGTCTCCTGTATGTCCTGCAGATGGTCTTTGTCCGGTCTGTTCATGGTTCAAAATGTCAGGAATAAAAAGCAGAAAGGTTGTAAAAAATGTGACTAAAGGTGACGAAAAAAAGATCGAAAAGCAACAAAAAGTTTAAATAAAACAATCAATGAAGGTGAACGGAACAGAACCTGTGACGTTTACGTCACTTTCTTCAACGTTTGTGTCTTTTTTCGGCGTTTGTGTGCCAGCTCTACGTGGTGTTGGGTTGGTCCCACTGGAGGTTTGTTCTTGACACATAAGGTCAAGAAGAACAACTTCATTTGTTCCTTTTTTTAACATTTTTGTTGTTGTTTCTGCCACTTCTCCACTGCTGTGTTGCTGTTGTCAATTTTTTGTCAGACATAAAGATCCACGGTGTCTCTGAGCTCCGGTCTGATTGTTCCTGTGTTTTGGCTCTCGGTCCCTTTAAGATGGGTATCTCTGAGCCCTGAGTCCACGGGGTCTACGGTGTCTCTGAGCTCCGGTGTGTCCACGGTCTCTCTGAGCCCCGGTGTGTCCACGGTCTCTCTGAGCCCCGGTGTGTCCACGGTCTCTCTGAGCCCCGGTGTGTCCACGGTCTCTCTGAGCCCCGGTGTGTCCACGGTCTCTCTGAGCCCCGGTGTGTCCACGGTCTCTCTGAGCTCCGGTGTGTCCACGGTCTCTCTGAGCCCCGGTGTGTCCACGGTCTCTCTGAGCTCCGGTGTGTCCACGGTCTCTCTGAGCCCCGGTGTGTCCACGGTCTCTCTGAGCCCCGGTGTGTCCACGGTCTCTCTGAGCCCCGGTGTGTCCACGGTCTCTCTGAGCCCCGGTGTGTCCACGGTCTCTCTGAGCTCCGGTGTGTCCACGGTCTCTCTGAGCTCCGGTGTGTCCACGGTCTCTCTGAGCCCCGGTGTGTCCACGGTCTCTCTGAGCTCCGGTGTGTCCACGGTCTCTCTGAGCTCCGGTGTGTCCACGGTCTCTCTGAGCCCCGGTGTGTCCACGGTCTCTCTGAGCCCCGGTGTGTCCACGGTCTCTCTGAGCCCCGGTGTGTCCACGGTCTCTCTGAGCTCCGGTGTGTCCACGGTCTCTCTGAGCCCCGGTGTGTCCACGGTCTTTCTGAGCCCCAGTGTGTCCACGGTCTCTCTGAGCTCCAGTGTGTCCACGGTGTCTCTGAGCCCCGGTGTGTCCACGGTGTCCCTAAACCCACGTGGGTCTACCATGTCTCTCTGTCTCATGGTGTCTCTGATCCAGGACAGGAAGTTGCCCAGGCGGGTATAGACCCCGAACTTGCCAACAGCGGCACACTTCTCCCCCCAGCTGACCACGCCGGTCAGGAACCAGGTTCCTCGGTAGTTGACCAGGAACGGACCACCGCTGTCTCCGCTGCAGGCGTCCTGAGAGACAGACAGGTACCCGGCACAGAACATGTTGTCTGTTATCACCTGCAGACAGACAGGTTAGAGAGACAGACAGGTTAGAGACCTATACATTTGGTATAAATTGAAGGGAGTTTGGATCTGCTGCTCGAACTGAAACACCTCTTTGTGTATCTGATCTAATCTTTATTAGGCCTGGCAAACCCGGTTCCTTTTAAGGATTCTGGTTATTCAGAGTCACTCACTTAACTGAACTGGGTTGTGCGTGTCAGTTGATCACTTGAGTCAGTATTGCTAAATAGCCATGGAAACTCAGTCCTACCGAAAATAAAGCATTTAGAGCCAGACTGTTTATTTATTGTCTTAACTTATTGTAGCCTAATCAATATATACAGGCTTTCAATGTAGACATAGAAACAGGAACGGAGAAATGCCCGTAGTGAATACATTATCATTATTACTGTCTGCTCGACCTTAATGCATTTCAACATATTCCATTCATACACCAAACCTACAGTAGGCCCAGCTAGGCTACGTGCAGAACATTGTATGTTATTTCAGAATCGAAAGAATGGCTTTTGTTGTTGATTTGCTTTACTCTGAGCTCGAGGAGAGACTTCACTCGCTCATCTGAATCAGATCCACTCATGACAATGGCTGATTCGCGCGACAACTCACGAGTGGACTCACGAGTCCATCGTGGACTCCAGAGTCATCGAGTGCTCGTGAGTTCTCGAGTGAATCCCATGGTCTGCGAACTTCCGTCTCTGAGTCTGCGGGTTGGGAACTGTCTCTCTGCTCACTCAGTCGCTTGAATTGACTTGTGGAGTTGTTGTTGCCTACGTAATTGTAAGTAATAAAGCTTTTTGCAGCTAAGATGGCTAGGACTAGTAGTAGCTAATGTTGCAAGAGGTTTGTGTGTGGCGCTGTTATCATTTTAGATTTAATTGTAGTACGACTCAACTGAACCGGGTTAATGATGCTAGAGACTCGTGATTTGTGAATCAATTTAAAGACTCGGGTAAAAGATCCGAGTGAATCACGACTCAAACTGGTTTAATCTTTATAATGTAGATGTTCTCACCTGTTCAGTGGAAGCGATGCATTCTGTGTAGCTTACGACAGGAAGCGTCACCTTCCTGAGAAAGCGGGACGACCGACCCAGGTGTTGCGTGAGCCCCCAGCCTGTCACCACACCGCGGTTTCCCGCCTGAAAACACCACATCAAAACTCAAAGCCTTTCCTCAGATAGAACGATTGTGGATGTAACATCTGTCTTCTAAAGAACTAGAAACTATTACATGTAAATAAATTTGATTTTATTTTTTGGGCTTTTCCCTTTATTACAGTGACAGTGATAGACGTGAAAGGGGGAGAGAGATGGGGATGACACGCAGCAAAGGGCAGCAGGTCAGATTCAAACCCGCGCCACTGCAGGACTCAGCCAATATGGGGGCAACACTCCTACTGGGTGAGCTAGAGGCCGCCCCAATATATTAGATTTAATATTTAAGTTCATAATTAGGGTTTGTTTTAGTTGTCGGCAGTATGTAGTAGGTGATTTCGAAAACGGCCAAAAACCTGGATGTAAACCTGAAACGAGACGAGACTGAGGGTATCAAAATCAAACACAGGAAAAGGAAAACCAAAGAGGAATAAAAGGAACTAAAAACATAAACTTGAAAAGGGAGCAGGACGGGGCATGCTCTCTGTTGTTGTAATGAGCAACTCAGTTGTATAGCAATAGTATTGAATCTTGCAAAATGCTGTAAAAGTTCTGTAGCAAAATGTTACTGTAAAATAACAGTAGACTACTGTAAAGTAGCAGACAGTGCAATACTGTAAAGGGCTTTACAGTAACTTACTGGCAGCACAGTTGCCAGTAAGTTACAGTAAAACAGCTAGGAAAGGTCAGTGTATAAGGAAAGAATCCAGTTACCTGCAGCAGGTAAGTGGAGAGGTGGGGGTCAGGCAGGCAGGCGGGGATGGCAGTGTTGCCCCGGGCAACGGGCTGGGCCAGTAACAGCAGAGCAATGTCGCTGTCGAAGGTGAAGGAGTGGAAGTGAGGATGGACGACAACCTTCTGGACTTTAATCAGCTGTTCACCTGGATCAGGACGCTGCTTATCATAATCACCTGCACACACACAGGCACGCACACACACACACACAACACACACACACACACAAAGAAAGTAAAAAAACTGCTGTGATAACCAAACACACCAGACTCCATGTAAATAATCAGGACTTTTAGCGTGTATAGAGCCAGCATATCTCCACCAGACTCCATGTAAATAATCAGGACTTTTAGCGTGTATAGAGCCAGCATATCTCCACCAGACTCCATCTAAATAATCACTACTTTTAGCGTGTATAGAGCCAGCATATTTCCACCAGACTCCATGTAAATAATCAGGCCTTTTAGCGTGAATAGAGCAAGCATATCTCCACCAGACTCCATGTAAATAATCAGGACTTTTAATCAAGTAATCATTATTTACATGGAGTCTGGTGGAGATATGCTGGCTCTACACAAGCTAAAAGTCCTGATTATTTACATGGAGTCTGGCGGGCTTGGTGGTGCTGTTTCATATTAAACTAAAATGATCTTACTCTTTAATATGACAGTACACACCTATCGTCACATGGTCTACAGTCTCCTCGAGGCAGTGAGCAGCAGAGATGACCCAACGATCGGAAACCAGAGTTCCTCCACAGAAACCATAACCATCAGACCTGCGGAGCAGAACCTGAACATACACACACACACACAGACACACATACTTTTTTACGACATATTTATTGTTGTTTTCCGAAACTTAAAACAACGGGAAAAGATCTCCGGTCAGCTTGAAAGTCCTGTGTTTTCCCCTCACACCAATTGCCAGAGTGATAGAGAAATGGCTCTGCCAATTGCTATTTGGCAAGTGGGCGGAGTCAAACGTTTAGCTCCACCCACATTGAGCCACTCCTTGATCTGCGTACTGCAGTCAGGGCTTACTCCGGTCACTAGAGGGCTCTGTAATATCTACCACGGTCACTAGAGGGCTCTGTGATAAGTACCACTGTCAGTACCCGATCCGTTCCACCTGCACAATCCGTTCTGCGCATGTGCAAGATGACACGTATGCCATGACGTAGGCGCAGATGATAATGCTGCGTTCATGCCACCTCGAAATAACAGGCACCGCCCCACTGGTTACGTTTCTGCAGCTAGATTCAGTCTAAAATAACGTTAGGTCAAACTTAATGGGAAAAGCAGGCTACAGCTAAATTAAGACATTACAGTAATAACAATAAAGACAAGTATTGAGTGATTGTATTTTAAATGAGCACAAGTAAAGTAGAACTGACGTAACAGCTGTTATATATGTTAACGTTTATTTTCAAGTTTTATTTTGAGGGTCTTTTAAAGTTTACATGCTGTCTCAGCTAGCGGTTAGCCGAATTAGCTGTTAGCTAAACTAACGTTAGCTTAACTGTGGAAGCTAACGGCAGACCGCTGCAATCAGCTAGCAGTTAGCCAAATTAACCGTTAGCTAAACTAACGTTAGCTTCCCGGGGGAGGCTAACGGCAGACCGCTATAATCACCTAGCGGTCCGCCGAATTAACCGTTAGCTACCGCTATAATCACCTAGCGGTCCGCCGAATTAGCTATTAGCTAACTAACGTTAGCTGGAGGCTAGCGTGTGAACATCTTGCGCATGCGCAGAACGGATCGTGCAGGTGGAAGCGGTGCCGTTATTCCAAGGTGGTGGTGGAATGAACGCAGCATTATCATCTGCGCCTACGTCATGGCATACGTGTCATCTTGCACATGCGCAGAACGGATTGTGCAGGTGGAACGGATCGGGTACTGACAACCACGGCCACTAGAGGGCTCAGTGATATCTACCACAGCCCCTAGAGGGCTCTGTGATATCTACCACGGTCACTAGAGGGCTCTGTAATATCTACCACAGCCACTAGTGGGCTCTGTAATATCTACCACGGCCACTAGAGGGCTCTGTAATATCTACCACGGCCACTAGAGGGCTCCGTAATATCTACCACAGTCACTAGAGGGTTCTGTAATATCTACCACGGCCACTAGAGGGCTCCGTAATATCTACCACAGTCACTAGAGGGTTCTGTAGTATCTACCACGGCCACTAGATGGCTCTGTAATACCTACCACGGCCACTAGAGGGCTCTGTAATATCTACTCACGGCCACTAGAGGGCTCTGTAATACCTACCACGGCCACTAGAGGGCTCTGTAATATCTACCACGGCCACTAGAGGGTTCTGTCATATCTACCACAGCCACTAGAGGGCTCTGTAATATCTACTACGGCCACTAGAGGGCTCTGTCATATCTACCACGGCCACTAGAGGGCTCTGTGATACCTACCACAGCCACTAGAGGGCTCTGTAATATCTACTACGGCCACTAGAGGGTTCTGTCATATCTACCACGGCCACTAGAGGGCTCTGTGATACCTACCACGGCCACTAGAGGGCCTTGAATATCTACCACGGCCACTAGAGGGTTCTGTAATATCTACCACGGCCACTAGAGGGCTCTGTAATATCTACCACGGCCACTAGAGGGTTCTGTAATATCTACTACGGCCACTAGAGGGTTCTGTCATATCTACCACGGCCACTAGAGGGCTCTGTAATACCTACCACGGCCACTAGAGGGCTCTGTAATATCTACTACGGCCACTAGAGGGTTCTGTCATATCTACCACGGCCACTAGAGGGCTCTGTGATACCTACCACGGCCACTAGAGGGCTCTGTGATACCTACCACAGCCACTACAGGGCTCTGTAATATCTGCCACAGTCACTAGAGAAACCTAAATATAGGTCAGAATGATGCTGGAGGGGGGAGGATAGAGGGGTGTTCTGAATATGTTATGTGGGAGTTTTTTCAGAGAAGAAAGTCTCTTAAATTTGTGTAAAATGTCTCGTTACCTGCCAGGGACTCCCCCCCGGTTTATCCAGGACCCCCCCCACGATACGCAGCGTCATCCCCACCGTCCCGTTGTCGCTCCGTGCAGACGTTTGATTCGCCAGCAGCTCGTCCTCCATCTCCATTGCGTTCTGCAGGATCGCCGCCCAGCCATCGGTGCTGTTGGCGTCCAACATGGCGTCCATCTCCATGGTGACTCGGTCAGAGCGACTTTGGTACGATGACAGAGCTGACTGCTGCTGTCGGCCACAGGGGAACGCCACTGCATAGCAAACATTTAGAGTCAAAACAACAGCCTGGTAGTACAAACTTATTATATAGGAAATACGTAAATAAGTAAATAAGGAAATATGTACAGTATATATGTAAATACGTAATTAAGTGAGTAAGTAAATGAGTAACTAAATAAGTAAATAAATAGGTAAGTAAATAAATGATTAAATAAGTAACTAAATAAGTAAATAAGTAGGTAAGTAAATATGTAAATAAGTTACTAAATAAGTAAATAAGTAGGTAAGTAAATAAGTAAATAAGTAAATAAGTAAATAAGTAAATACGTAAATAAGGAAATAAGAAAGTAAGTAGGTAAGTAAATAAAGTGAGTAAGTAAGTAAGTGAGCATGTAAGTAAATAAGTAAATAAGAAAGTAAATAAGTAACTAAATAAGTAAATAACAAAGTAAGTAGATAAGTACATAAGTGAGTAAATAAGTAAATAATTGAGTAAGTAAATCAGTAAATAATTAGGTAAGTAAATAAGTGAGTAAATAAGTAAATAAATAAATAAGTAGGTAAGTAAATAAGTGATTAAGTGAGTAAATAAGTAACAACATAAGTAAGGGGCAGTATGTTTTTTCTCTGAGTGTTACCAGTCTCGGAGCAGCTGCGTCCATCAGGGTCCAGTTTGTATCCGTCAGCGCAGCTACACTGAACTCCAGCGCCCCCCGGCAGGTTGGAGCAGTACTGCATACAGCGTCCGTTTCTGTAGTAACACTGCAACACCTCTGCAAACAACCAACAGCATCCATACGTTAGGCCACCCGGGTACCTCGCTAAACATCAAGGCTACGCCCCCTCTTGGGGGTTAGAAAACTGAAGATAGAAGTCAATGCAATTTGACGTACCTGAATCGCAGGTCTGTGATTGGTTGTTTACCTGAGTCGCAGGTCTCTGATTGGTTGTCTACCTGAGTCACATGTCTATGATTGGTTGTCTACCTGAGTCGCCGGTCGGTGATTGGTTGTTTACCTGATTCGCAGGTCTGTGATTGGTTGTTTACCTGAGTCGCAGGTCTGTGATTGGTTGTCTACCTGAGTCGCAGGTCTGTGATTGGTTGTTTACCTGATTCGCAGGTCTGGGATTGGTTGTTTACCTGAGTCGCAGGTCTGGGATTGGTTGTTTACCTGAGTCGCAGGTCTGTGATTGGTTGTTTACCTGAGTCGCAGGTCTGTGATTGGTTGTTTACCTGAGTCACAGGTCTGTGATTGGTTCTGTACCTGAGTTGCAGGTCTGGGATTGGTTGTCTACCTGAGTCGCAGGTCTGGGATTGGTTGTCTACCTGATTCGCAGGTCTGTGATTGGTTGTTTACCTGAGTAACATGTCTGTGATTGGTTGTTTACCTGATTCGCAGGTCTTGCCGCTGTACTGCGGGGAACAGAGACACAGGAAGTGTCCGCGGTCCAGAGTGCAGATGCCTCCGTTCTGACAGGGATTGGTCTGACACGGGTCCAGATCTGCCACACAGGAGAGACACTCAAAACACCAAAGTAGTGGCCGGTTAGCTCAGCTGGTAGAGCAGGCACACATATAGAGGTTTATTCCTCGACGCAGAAGGTCCAGGGTTTGAGTCCGACCTGTGACAATTTCCTGCATGTCTTCCCCCTCTCTCTCCCCTTTCATATCTAACTGTCCTGTCCATTAAAGGCAGAAAATGTCCTAAAAATAATCTAATAAAACATAAAAATTCACCTCAGATAGATGTTTCTGTCATTCTGGGTAGATCGGATATCGCTGATGTTAATCACAGGACAGACTCTCCAACTGGTAATTTAAAGGTGCCCTGCCACACGTATTTCATGACTTTGTTTTAATCCCAGACCTGAAGTAAACATTTTTGTGGAAAAAATGCCATGGTTACCTTGTTTCAAGTCATTCTAGCGTGGTATAGAAAGCCTGCGGGAAGACTCAGCTCAATTTCTACCAGTTCTCATTAATATTCAACAAGCTAAGCTGTTTGAATCTGATTGGCTAACAGCTAGCCAATGAGAGCCTGGCTGTCAGAATCCTTTACCCAGCCCAACTGGGCGAGCTCATGAATAGTAATGAGCTCAGGCAGTATGATGTCAGACTGACCAGCTTTTGTGATTGGCCTGATTTCTCTGATTATTTCTGTTCAGTGACTAGAGCTGACAGAGGAGGTAGCAGTTCATTTTCACATTCACCTCATAACACAAACACATATGGACCGGACAGATTTAAAAAAATACAAGGAAAAACGGTTTTGTATGGCAGGGCACCTTTAACCAAAAAATTTCCAAATATGTACAAAAAGCATCAAAAATTTAGAAAGAAACAACAAAACCAAAGAAACAAAAAAAAGCAGTTAATCAATGATACATTTCAATGATTCCAAATCAATCTTAACCCTTGTGTTGTCCTCTTGTCCACTATGCAACTTTTTGGTTTTCTCAGTCCAAATTAAAAAAATTAAGTTTTTCTGCGTTTTTTTGACATTTTTGTTGTTTTTTTCGCCGACAATTTTTAAGCTTTTTCCTTCATTTTAGTCACTTTTTTCACTATTCTTTTATCATTTCTTTTTTAAATGCTATAAATTTGAATAAAACACTTAAATTCAAAGAAAGTAGTGAACTGATCATATATTTTACTTGTGAAGAGCGTTGTAAGGAACCATCCACATTATTTCTTTTGACAATTTGGTTGAAAGAAACACAAATTTCTGATATAGAAACTTTTAGAAAATGGGTCAAATTCGACACAGAAAATATACTCACTAGTGTATTTGTACCAGAACTCCATCTGTGGAAGAAGAAAGTCAGAGTTAAAATGCTGTTTATTGCATTCATTAAATAGTGAGCAGTGATGGAGTAACAAAAGTAACGCAATTACAGTATTGTATTTCTTTTTGCTGTAACACAGTAATATAACACATTACTAATACAATGTTGGTAATATGATACCCGTTACAATCTCAGTATCGTGAGTTACAACGCATTTAACCCGACATTTAGTGGCGTTTGTTTTTATAAGAATTCACCAACACCGCAAAACATTTCGGCACAGAGAAAAAAGTGATTTATTTGCGAGATGGACATTATTTTCAGGAGTTATTACGCTGCGTTGAAGTGAGCTGTCTGTCAGTGTTCCCGTGGTCAGAGCCAGGACCAGAGACGGTAGGCTAGGGACATCTGGGTCCTGTCAGTGTTCCCGTGGTCAGAACCAGAACCAGAGACGGTAGGCTAGGGACATCTGGGTCCTGTCACTGTTCCTGTGGTCAGAACCAGAACCAGAGAGGGTAGGCTAGGGACATCTGGGTCTTGTCACTGTTCCCGTGGCCCCCAAAGACAGTAGGCTAGGGTTCTTTTTTATGTGCAACCTGACATAAAATTAATATTGAGCAGAATAGAGTTTAGCCTATTGGTCCGGCCCTCCACACCAGTCCCTGTTTCTCATGTGGCCCCTGCCTTAGAGGGTTGCCTCCCTAAGCCTACAGGTTGGGGGAAGGGGGCACCCTCTGCCGTGAAGGAAGCAAAACAGCGGGTGTGGCAGAAGTTTGGAGAAGACATGGAGGGAACTGGGAGGTTGAAGAAGCACTTTGAGGAGTCTCGCCCTCTGTGGCTGTCATGGGTGGCACGCCTCTTCAACATTGCGTTGAATTCTTAGATAGTGGGGTGGCAGTAGCTCAGTCAGTAGGGACTTGGGTTGGGAACCGGAGGGTTACTGGTTCAAGTATGTATGGTGGTATGGTAGCTGGAGAGGTGCCAGTTCACCTCCTGGGCACTGCCAAGGTGCTCATGAGCAAGGCACCGAACCCCCCAACTGCTCAGGGCAGCCCCCTCACTCTGACATCTCTCCATTAGTGCATGTAGAGGTACTGAGCATGTGTGTGTAATTCAGGCCTGTTTGTAATAACAACATTATAATTTACCCTTGCAGGATTAATAAAGTATACATTATTATTATTAAGGAGTGGTGGTTTCCCTGTCAGAGCCCTACGGCATCGTCCACGACGTCACACGGCACCTCCGATTAATATTTAGATTATTTAATGAAACTTTTATCGATCTTCTTACCGTTTTTTCCAGCTAGAAGCTAACAAGCTAGCCATCCCGGCGGTGTCTTTGTTGTCTTCGTAGCCTTTGCAGAAGGTTTTCTATCCAGCCTGGAACTTGTGCCTCTTTTCGGAGTTGTTCAGCAATAAATCCAAACGCTTACATCCAAGATTTATCCACTCGATGTCCGTAATTTATAAATTTTCCGTCATTTTTGCTGCTAGCTCTGTGCTACCGGCTGCAACAGTCTAGTATAAATCTCCCATGATGCTTTCCAAGACTGTTTTGACGTTTTTCAACCAATGGGAAGGCAGGTCCATTACACAAAGAGTATATAGTCGAAAAGAAAGTTCACTCCAGGAAATAGGAGCGAGAACAAAGAGTAAAGTGAAAAAGAAAGATAACTACGGTCTATGACCGTTCTACAGAGAAGAATGGCATCACTGTTTAGATATTTGGGATACATTTGGGCCTTTTTTTGAAGAAATGTAAATAGTTTGTCATTTATATGAGTTATAATGTTCATTATGTTTATTTTTGCACTGGATGACTCCAAATATATAGGATAACTGTTTTAGACAAAACAAATGCTTGCTGTATGTGTGATATCAATACATTTGAACATTATTATTTTGATTATTGGCAAAAGCGTCTGGACTTTTTTTGAAAAATTGTAAATATTTTGTCAACTATATAAGTTATAATAATAACCTAAGACATATGGGAACTGATTTAGACAGGAGATTGGCTTAGCTTTTATTGTTCTGTGTGTGATATCAATAAATATCTGTGAGATTCATTTTCCGTTTTATTTATTTATTTGTTTTTAAGGTCATACAACCTTTTTTACTTTCAATTGACCTCACTACAGCTCAAATATTCGAATAGCCCAGTTTTTCCTGAAAATAATGATGTACATTGATTGACTATAGAGAACAGGGTTGATGTTTTACAAGCTTTTTTAGAAAATAAAACCAGACGGAAAAGGAATTGTAAAAATGGCCTCAGGTTCCTGGGCGTTAAATAGGGGGAACAGAGAGTGAGTGCCAATTACAGGAGTATCACACCTCTCAGCCTCCCTGGTAAAGTCTACTCCAAGGTGCTGGAAAGAAGGGTTTGGCTAACCTCGGGTTGAATAGGAACAATGTGGATTCCGTACCGGACCAGATCTTCACTCTCCCAAGGATCCTGGAGGGAGCCTGGTAGTATGCCCAACCGGTCTACATGTGCTTTGTGGATCTGGAGAAGGCAGATGACCGGGTCCCATGGGAGATACTTTGGGAGGTGCTGCGGGAGTATGGGGTGAGGTGGTGCCTTCTCATGGCCATCCAATCTCTGTATGACCAAAGTGAGAGCTGTCTTTGGGTTCTCGGCAGTCATTTTGGCTCGTTTTAGGTGAGGATTGGCCTCCGCCAGGGCTGCGCTTTGTCACTAATCCTGTTTGTGATATTCATGGGCAGGATATCGAGGCGTAGTCGGGGTGTGGAGGGGTTGCAGTTTGTTGGACTGGGGATCTCATTGCAGCGTTTTGCAGATGATGTGGTCCTGACAACATGGCAAAATCAGTCTTTCACTGGCTCAGTTCGCAGCTGAGTGTGAAGCAGCTGGGACGAGGATCAGCACCTCTAAATCGGAGTGCCTACCCCAAGTAAGGAGTTCTAGTACCTCAGGGTCTTGTTCACAAGCAAGGGGACCATGGAGCAGGAGATTTGGGAAATAACAACAACAAGCTTTGAGCTAGGAAGCTACATGCGGAAAATGTCAAGTTTTGAAATTTGGATGCTTGAACAAGGCAGGTCTGCCTGGTTCTTTCAGGGAATGATTGTAAAGATTTATAGAATTTATAGAATATATTTAGGGCATTTCCTCTCTAACTGGGATGTTTTGGGAGCGATTGGTGGGATTGCTGTGGACAAAGTACACACGGAGATACACTGGTAAGAGATTCAAGATTCAAGATTCAAGGTTTTGTTGTCATTCCAAAAAACACATCAGGAAGTGCAGTGTAGAACGAAAATTACGTTGCATTGGACCACCATAAAAACAGAAATAAAAAACCCATCAGCAGCTAGAGGAATGCAATTATAAATAAATAAATATGGTGTAGTAAAAATATGATATATAAATAATATAGCCAATGAGGTTTAACCATGTATCAGCTAATTTAAATAGCTCACGGCGGAGTAGCACATATTGTGTCTATCTTCTTACCTGTATATCTGTATCTGTATCTATCTTCTTACCTGTATATCTGTGTCTGTATCTATCTTCTTACCTGTATATCTGTATCTGTATCTATCTTCTTACCTGTATATCTGTATCTGTATCTATCTTCTTACCTGTATATCTGTGTCTGTATCTATCTTCTTACCTGTATATCTGTATCTGTATCTATCTTCTTACCTGTATATCTGTATCTGTATCTATCTTCTTACCTGTATATCTGTATCTGTATCTATCTTCTTACCTGTATATCTGTATCTGTATCTATCTTCTTACCTGTATATCTGTATCTGTATCTATCTTCTTACCTGTATATCTGTGTCTGTATCTATCTTCTTACCTGTATATCTGTGTCTGTATCTATCTTCTTACCTGTATATCTGTGTCTGTATCTATCTTCTTACCTGTATATCTGTGTCTGTATCTATCTTCTTACCTGTATATCTGTATCTGTATCTATCTTCTTACCTGTATATCTGTATCTGTATCTATCTTCTTACCTGTATATCTGTATCTGTATCTATCTTCTTACCTGTATATCTGTATCTGTATCTATCTTCTTACCTGTATATCTGTGTCTGTATCTATCTTCTTACCTGTATATCTGTGTCTGTATCTATCTTCTTACCTGTATATCTGTGTCTGTATCTATCTTCTTACCTGTATATCTGTATCTGTATCTATCTTCTTACCTGTATATCTGTATCTGTATCTATCTTCTTACCTGTATATCTGTATCTGTATCTATCTTCTTACCTGTATATCTGTATCTGTATCTATCTTCTTACCTGTATATCTGTATCTATCTTCTTACCTGTATATCTGTGTCTGTATCTATCTTCTTACCTGTATATCTGTATCTGTATCTATCTTCTTACCTGTATATCTGTGTCTGTATCTATCTTCTTACCTGTATATCTGTGTCTGTATCTATCTTCTTACCTGTATATCTGTATCTGTATCTATCTTCTTACCTGTATATCTGTATCTGTATCTATCTTCTTACCTGTATATCTGTATCTGTATCTATCTTCTTACCTGTATATCTGTATCTATCTTCTTACCTGTATATCTGTATCTGTATCTATCTTCTTACCTGTATATCTGTATCTATCTTCTTACCGTCTTCTCGGTGGTCCTGAAGATCTCGGAGGCCTCTTCCTGCGAGCAGCGCTCTTCGTGACATTCCCGCTCCAGGTCTCCGGGCAACATTTCCTCCAGGAAGAAGGAGTTGGCTCGGCGCCGCCGGGACACCACGCGCAGGATCTGACCTGCTGCCGGCCGCTCCAAGAACACTGGGTGAGGGGTGGACACAATAACAGAAACACTGAGAGAGGAGTGGACACAATAACAGAAAGACTGCAGGCGGAGAGCTGAAAAAAATATTATGAAGACAAAGTTCTCTGTAAAATTAAAGGACAATTCTGGCCATGATGAACCTAGGGGTTAATTACACATGATTACCGAGTCGACCGTTCTCTGGGACATGTTTTCATGCTAATCGAATGTGACCAGTGTTAGCTCAAACCACAATAGCATAATAAGGGTCCCTACATGTAAACCGAAATATTGAGAACTTTGTAAGTGAACAGTTTATTAAAAATATAGATTATAAAGACAGTAGCGTTATTGTTTACAAGCAGACGCCATCTTGGGAAAGCAGTCACGACCATTCGAACAATGAACACCGTGCAACCAGTAACATAGCGCAAGCACGGCGTTCGTCGTTCTACTGGTCATGACTGCTTTCCCAAGATGGCACCTGCTTGTATACATGAACGCTACTGTCTTTATAATCTATCTTTTTAATAAACTGTCTGTACACTTACAAAGTTCTCAATGCTTGGGTTTACATGTAGGGACCCTCATTATGCTACTGTGGAAGTGTGGTGATATGTTGAGCCTTGTTAGTGGTGTAGAAATAGAGATTTACCCTCTGCCCCGAAAACTATCTTTAGAAGGTAATTAGCAATTTGAGCTAAAACTGGTCACATTGGATTAGCAAGAAAACATGTCCCAGATAACGGTGACTCGGTACCCATATGTAATTAACCCCTAGGGTCATTTTGCGCCGGAATTGTCAATTAAAAGTTCATCAAAGTAATAGTACTTTTACTTAAGTATAAGTATACTTTATTACAGAAAACATGCCGTTGCCAAGCGGCATCCTGCACTTCATCGAGTCTGGCTCCTAAAGGGAATCGATCCCCGGGTTAGTGTGCATGGAGAGGTGCTCAACCGAAATCCAAACCATCATCCACAACGGGACAGAGGAGGGTCCCGACAAGTGGTCAGAAAACAAGCCCTGAAATCTCCATCACCAAACCCACCAGACTCATGTAAACTGCACCGATTTCTTGGCGGAAAACAGACGACTGGCAACATTTCTGCAGCCAACAGAGTTTTACCACACAAACAAACTAATAACTTTGTAATGTTACCCGCCAAGGGTTAACATTTACATGCATTTAGGAGGGTTGGCAGTGTCATTTGATATGATTTTTTGTCTTACCTGAACTTTCAGTGAGAACCGAGCAGCTGAGCAGAATGCAGAGAGTCAAATAGGAGGACAGCAGCATTTCTTCGTCTCTTTTTTATCTCTTTCTGTCTCTCTGTTTCTGTCTCTCTCTCTCCCTGTCTCTCTCTCTTTCTGTCTGTCTGTCTGTCAGTCTGTCTCTCTCTTTTTCTGTCTATCTCTCTTTCTGTTTGTCTGTCTGTCTGTCTGTCTCTCTCTCTTTCTGTCTGACTCTCTCTTTCTTTCTCTCTTTCTCTATATCTGTCTGTCTCTATTTCTGTCTTTCTGTCTCTCTGTCTCTCTCTCTCTCTTTCTGTCTCTGTCTCTGTCCCTCTCTGTCTCTCTCTCTGTCTCTGTCCCTCTCTCTCTGTCTCTCTCTCTCTGTCTCTCTCTCTCTCTCTCTCTCTGTCTCTTTTTCTGTCCCTCTCTGTCCCTCTCCGTCTCTGTGAGGACACAGATCGCCTCTTGTTGTCTTCCGGTCGGTGTCTGAGGTAAAATGGCGTCCAGCTGATCGACTGACCATTGACCTCAGCTCAAATATTGACTCAGAGACGTCACATCAGACGCATACACAGGACACAGCTCTCCAAGAGACCTTCATGTGCATTTAGAAAAGTAACTGATCTTTAAAGGTGAAATATGTTATTATTAGTATTTATTGTGTACATAGTTACTCTGGATGGTGTTGTCCTGGCCTCCAGCACTACTGTCAGAAATCTAGGAGTTATTTTTGATCAGGATATATCCTTTAACGCCCACTTAAAACAAACCTCAAGAACAGCCTTTTTTCACCTTCGTAACATTGCCAAAATTAGGAATATCCTGTCTCAAAACGATGCTGAAAAACTAGTCCATGCATTCGTTACATCCAGGCTGGACTACTGTAATTCCTTACTATCAGGTTGCTCAGATAAGTCCCTTAAGACTCTCCAACTGATCCAGAATGCTGCAGCGCGTGTTCTCACAAAAACTAAGAAAAGAGATCATATTTCTCCTGTATTAGCTTCTCTGCATTGGCTTCCTGTAAAATCCAGGATTGAATTTAAAATCGTTCTCTTGACCTACAAAGCTCTAAATGGTCAAGCACATTATATCTAGAAGAGCTCTTAGTACCTTATTGTCCCACTAGAGCACTGCACTCCCAGAATGCAGAGTTACTTGTGGTTCCTAGAGTCTCTAATAGTAGAATGGGAGCCAGAGCCTTCAGCTACCAGGCTCCGCTCCTATGGAACCAGCTCCCAGTCTGGGTTTGGGGGGCAGAAACTGTCACCACATTTAAGAGTAAACTTAAAACTCTCCTCTTCGATAAAGCTTATAGTTAGGGAGTGAGGAGTTGCAGCGTCCGCCTAACCCGGCCCACCTGCTTCTCGTCATAATGGTCAGATTCCTCTACCATATAAACAATCAAAGTAGAGGGAGACAGGCCAGTACAGCCCGATCCGGGTGGGCAGAGTTCTAGCCCGACCAGACTCCTCTCCTTAATCTGCCTCTCTTCATTATGCTGTTATAGTCTTAGACTACCGGGGTACCTCCTTTGACACACTGAGTTTCTCTCTCCTCTCACTTTCCATCTGTGTGTTTCTCTGGGAGATTATTCCCCAGAGTCCTTATGGTTTCTTTCACCCAGCATGTTTCCTTGGACTAGGGTGGCTCCTAACTCATGATTGCAGCCTGTCGCCGTGGTCCTGCTGCGCGCCCTGCTATGCCCTGTTACAACTGCTATGCTCTGCTGTGCCCTGCTACGTCCTGCTACACCCTGCTATACCCTGCTACATCCTGTGACACCCTGCAGTGCCCTGCTATGTCATGACACCTCCTACCAAGAGCCTGGGTCTGTCCCAGGTTTCTTCCTGAGAGGGAGTTTTTCCTTGCCACTGTCAAACTGAATGCTTGCTCTTGGGGGAATTACAGGGATTGTTGGGGCTTTGTAAATTATAGAGTGTGGTCTAGACCTACTCTATCTGTAAAGAGTCTCGAGATAACTCTTGTTATGAATTGATACTATAAATAAAATTGAATTTAATTAAATTGAATATGTAATACTGACAGCTAGTGTTTAAAATAGTTACTGCAGTACAAATTCAAAATACTGGTGAGAGTTGCATCCCCCCCTCCTCCCCAGACTCAAAGTTCACATTGGTTGCCTGGCTGAGACCGCAGCATCCACAACAATGTTGCTAGATGCTTGTCTCACATAGCCAGACATTACTTCACAGCACAGCAGAGTAGCTAACGTTAGATGCTCCACAGCACAGCGGAGTAGCACAGGAACCACTAAAAATAACACTACCTCGCTGTCCTCTCCACCTCGACTGAACATACTTTATTGGATTAGAATTATAGCAACAATCGCTAAACACACTGCAAACTCAAGGTTCTCTCTTCCCGATTTACAGCCCCCCTTTCTAAGCTTAAAATTTCTCACCGTTGTCAGCTATGGCTGCTGAACAGGCTACACATTGTAAACAGCTGTGGCCGCTTGCCTGGTCCTCTGGTAACATTAGCAGTTAGCAGGGTTAGCATGGCGGCTTTAGCCAGGACCAGTCTGGATCACTTTACTGGCTTTGTCTCAATTATTTTTGCAAGTAACCAACTCGGGTTCTCTACTTACACTGAATAAAATTATAAACGCAACACTTTTGTTTTAGCCCCCATTTTTCATGAGCTGAACACAAACATCTTTTTCTATGTACACAAAAGGACTGTTTCTCGCAAACATTGTTCATTTCTTCTTTGCCAAGATAACCCATCCACCTCACAGGTGTGGCATATCAAGATGCTGATTAGACAGCATGATTATTGCACATGTGTGCCTTAGGCTGGACACAATAAGAGGCCACTCTAAAATGTGCAGTTTTACTGTATTAGGGGGGTCCGGGAGGGAGTCTGAAAACCAGTCAGTATCTGGTGGTAGGGTTAGGGTTACGGTTCATCCCTGTCTCTCTCGCTCTCTCTGGACCTGACTCCAGTTCGTCGACGTAACTGACTTGAGTGGGAAAATGCTCACATTCGATGGTGTCTGGCACTTTGGAGAGGTGTTCTCTTGATGGATGAAACCTAACCCTACGCAACTGTTAGAAACATGCTGGGGTATTTAGGTTGGGTAGAATCTATCTCTGTTGATCCTGTTTGTTTGTTTGTTTGCTGCTTTCATGGCTGTCCTAACATTACAGCTGTAGCGCGCTGGGTTTATGTGTTTACAGGTATATCTGGCAACCCGGCCTGGCTTTCAAACTGGGCAGTTGAAACCAACACACAGGCCAAAACACAAACAGACATTCAGACACGGAATGGAAATTACAAAAGAAGAATATACTGGTATTAGCATTGTTGTCAGAAAAGATAGTATTTTGACTTACCATGTTTCCTTAATATCTGATGACGGATTGGGGTCATTTTTGGATTTATTACAGTAAATATATTACATGAATTTAAATTAATTTAAATGTTGTAACTCATGTTCCTTTTTATTTATTTCTTCATATGTATGTATTTTTGTTCTCTTTGTAACTTCATGTTAAAGACACCCCCCCCCCCTTCTCTCTGTAATACCTCTGTAATAATAATAATGTGTGTATGAAGACACGTCAGCCTCTGTGGTTTGAGACTCGTGTAAAGGACATTGATTACTGGATAGAGATCTGAGTCTGCAAAGTTTCCTCTGATGATGAGATAAAGAAGTCATGTTTGGTAAAAACAGAAAAAGATAAGCTGGTGATGACGGTTGGCATGGCGATCAGATGGATAACATTTAACTGGAACTGAAGCTAACACGCATGCAAGCAACGCCTGTGGTCGAGCTAACGTTAGCCATATCTCACATCTCTAGTAGTGGGGGGTGACCTGGTGAATAAATGCTGCATTGTGATTGGCTGTGTTTGGAGAAGGAAAGCAAGACACTTCTTGTTAAATGTTTGTGTCTTAGGGAGAGAATAGTTATTTGATAATTGATAGAAAGTGTTTGATGAAAATGAAAACTGAGTGAAAGTCTGAGAAATAACTGCTGGTTTAGTAGATTGGGGGTGTAGTTTGAGTGAGAGGTTCCTAAAGTCGTGTTAGGCCGACATGTAAAGATTTAGTGTGTAAACAGTTGTAAAAAACTGTAATATGCAACCCCACTGTATACTACTGACTTACTGTGTACTTCTACTTCATAGGAAAACATTGTACTACTGCATTTACCTGACAGAGAAAGGTTACAGGTTACATTGCAGATTCAAATTTTACTCTCAAAACATCACAATTTTACGTAGTGGGACATAAGTTCAGCCTGGGACTTTGAGATGGAGAGGCCTTCATGAGAGCGCCTGAAGAGTGCATGTAGAACACTGACACACACAGACAGACAGACAGACAGACAGACACATGTAAACATACACACACACGCACAAATACACACAGACACACATGCATTTACATATACACACATGTATACACATAATATGTGTTAGGTACAATAATGTATAGGCTTTGTCTGACCCAGAACACAGAGATATCACATAGACAACGTAAAGCAGGTTCAAAAGGTTTAATGGAGAATAGAGTCAGGGCGGGGAAACTCCTGGCTGGTCGGAGGCTTGAGGTGAGCCGACGTCGAAGACTCCAAGTTGTTACGGGACACGAGGTGAACAGGCAGAGAGGAGTACACAGATGGTGTTCCAAGATGGTGGGGGAGGCTGGACAGGAGGCTGGGAGCATGCAGGCACAGCGGAGGAAACAGCAGGTCAGAGCGGGACTGGAGAGAGACACAGCGTAAGTAGGAGCTCAGAGAACAAAAGGCAAACCTAGAGTGCACAAGATCATTAGAGTAGCGTTAGCCGCTGAATAGCTTAGCGCAGAGGCTAATGGATCCGAAGTGTCTCTTAACATTACCCCACTAATAATGCCCGAAATGATACCAAAGGTCTACACTAGTATATATAGGTTATGCACTCATAAAACGATGTATTGTAAAGTTTGTAAGTACACCAGAAGGTTATGTAAATAACACTTGCCTGCTGGCTTCTGCTCTCTGCTGTTGTTGTTGCTGCTGTAAGGCGAGTGCTTAGGGACGTCTACAAATTACAACACCGAAAAGAGATGCAACAAAAATATTTTTTAATTTAACTTATTTTTTAAAGTAAGTGCTGTAGTATAACTAGCAGGAGACAAGTAATAATTGAGGTAAGTTTGGGACATACTTTATTATTTAATCATTAAATTAATAAATATTTTTGTTGCATCTCTTTTCGGTGTTGTAATTTGTAGACGGCCCTAAGCACTCTTACTGCCCGGTAGTAAAGCAGCAGCAGCAGCAGCAGAGAGCAGAAGCCAGCAGGCAGTGTTATTTACATAAACTTCTGGTGTACTACACATTTTGCACAATCCATCGTTTTATGAGTGCATAACCTATTTGTACTACTGTAGACGTTGGTATCATTTCGGGCATTATTAGTGGGGTAATGTTAAGAGACACTTCGGATCCATTAGCCTCTGCGCTAAGCTATTCAGCTGATAACGCTACGCTACGCTAACGCTCCCAATGTTCGACCCAGGTGAAAAAAGCTTCTGGGGGGGTGTTTGGCTCGAGATCATGGTGCAAAGGACCCTAGGGTGAAATTACTCCGAACCATCACTTTAAGAACCACCGGTCACTTCTCAAAGTTTTCCCTTTACTTATTGTGTTCGTTGAAAGGCAGACCAAGAAATTAATACTCAGGATTCGTTCAGTTAAACTATAACAATCTTTAGTAAAATGATATTGCAAACAGATATTTCATATGCATATGGATCAGCCGCTCCTTCGAGACTTTCTCTCCCTAACCACCAACAAAGTCTCTCCGGGTCTGACCCGGATCCTTCCTTTTCCTTTCTTTTATTCATCTTCCGGTTCCTCCTTCCGGCCCATTGCGTGTGGGCGCGCAATTGGTTGGATATCACTCAGACTTTCTGTTCCGACTCGAAGATAGAGAAGTTGCGCGCTAGAGATTGTCTGTTCCTTTAAGATATTTCATTAGGTGCATTCTGTTCCAATTGTTTATTCAACAAATCAGGAGCACTCTTGCTCCACTAAATTTGAACCCGTCTTATCTTACACATGCCAGACAGGAGGAGACAGCGAGGCCATCCCAGGCTACAGCACATTCTTATTCTAAACCCAATATATATTCTTTTTCCACAGCAACACGCTGTGGAACATAATCCTAGTATTGGTAAAACAATAATAGGATCCCTCTTTCGAGACCTACATACGACTTACTGGCAATTTAGTAATCAATAATAAGCAATCAAAAGTTATGTGTGTGATAGTAGATCACCACTATCATGACAGAGCGGTGTGGTGCATGGGTCTTATAGCTCCTAATGTAAGCTGCATAATCCATTGCTCTTTCTATGACTATACCAATGGTTACAATTATTTTTGTGGAAATCCCTAAACATCGTGTATCATGCAAACTTCAAACAAACATCTCTTGTAATTATTGCAATTAATTAAAAATTGTAAAATCATACTTCAACCCTATGTCTTGCTTAAGGCTATATTGACTATGGGCTGATTTTCAGCCCCGCGCAATATCTGTGAAACAAAGAAGGGAATCTCTGACAGCAGATAAGAAGATAGAAAAACAGTTGGAGATAGGAAACGGGGACTCAGGGAGAGGGGGGCACTGGGGGGTGATTGTGAGTAATTTAGACCCAGCGCGACTATACTCCTTCCTCCTCCTCGTCGGAGGAAGTGTCAGCCTCGTCAAAATAGTTCCCATAGTTGGCAGGGTGAGTAAATTCAGTCATGGCTAACATCTGATAAGCCAGGGGAGCACCCTCTTTTGATAAAGCCGTTACTATCAGTCTATTGATTAGAGTTCTGGGACAGAAAACAAATTATATAAAAAATGTATTTAGTCTTTCTCAGCTTTATTTTTAAAATTTCTAATCAACTGTATTTTTGATTGATTTTTAGCACTTTACTTTTGTATTTTCACAATTTTCATCAGCTTTTGGCATTTGAAAAAAAACACATCTTACTTAATCAATAGAAAAACTATCGTTTAAATATCCCTCAGATAAAGGCAAGCAGTAGGTCAAATATAATTGACTTCTGCTTGAAAGTAACTGTTAAATTTAACTCCTATACAATCTATCAATAGGAAACCCATTATCCTAATTCCAAAGTACATTTAGTGTATTCAAGTGACATTATTATCTTTTACTGTTTATAGGATTTATCTTTAACTTATATTATATCTTACTTTTCGTGTACACATATAAATATGAGAGTATTAAATTAATAGGTGTATACCATTGTCTAAGTACATTACTCATAATGTACATCATTAAGCATTCACATCAACATTTAAACATTTTCATTTAGAGGTTAGTTTTAATCATAATCTCTGTGTTAAAGTTGTTGATACCTGGTTTTAATCATCATGGTTTCAAACCTTCTCAGCACTAAAACTCACACAACTTCAACAGGTCTCAGGAAAGATGCAGCAACTGCAAAAAAACTAGAAAAATACAATTTAAGGTTTTTAGGAAGTCTGAATGGATCATTTTTATCAACTTTTCACCAATCCAATTTGAACAGTGAAATGTACTTTAAACATTTACTGACACACCAACTGAACATTTATCTTAAAAGTAAAAATAAGTACTTCTAATTATCTTCTCCTAATAGTGTGTGTATTTTCAGAATGGGAGTCTGTGTGCTACTTAACTTCACAGTGCGTCAGATGTGTCAGAGCAGAACGGTCTCTCGCTCACCCCCTCCTTCTCTCAGTCCGTCTGCTGGTCCGTACCTCCAGATAGGATTGAGTGTCTTTTCCTTTGGTGAAGCAGGCCTCGGGGTCATATGATTGACACTGGTCCACCATCCCTTTCCTCTGGGCCGAGAACTGTAGCCAGACCACAAACCTTTATCATGTCTAGCTGTGCTGTGGTCTGAGGGGCTGTGATGGTCAGTCTCCTGGTACAGTTTTTTCACCAGTCCTGCAGCTGGAGGGGGAGTGAGATGGACCCGACTGACACACATGAGGCGCTGTGTGGCACAAAACAGAACTCCAAGAAGGCATTATTTGTTCTTTTATCAATATTATCACTTGAAAAAAGTTCTACTTATTTTAGTGAATATCAAATATTATAAAACCACATTTCTTTCCCTTATGCTGGTTTAACTCTATAAAATCCATACAAATTGTGCTAAAAAGGAAACATTGGTTTTGTAACTGTTCTCTTTTAGATTACTTTTAAAGGTTATGTTCCTGCAAATAGTGAAAGTCAGTCAAAACAAAACTAAATTGTCTTTAAAGTAGTTTTTTAAATAAAGAAAATGATGTGAACACCTTATTTATTATTGCTACTATATCCCTTCTATTTGAGGCATGACAAGCTCATGACTCAAAAACGCGGCACATATAAATAATCTGTTTAGTGGTTGTAACTTGTATAAAAGCAACAAAAGTTCAATAAATAATTTCTTTAAAAGAAAAGGAAATTACCAAAATAAAATGTTTTCAACATCAACTTAATTAATAATTTAGTTTTAAGCAATTTGTGATATAGCAACCCAAGAACTCACTAGAGTATGATATTAACTGAACTGTTTTCAGGCTGAAATCTCATATCAACCTGTATTGGTTTCAATATAACCAATAACCTAAGACGAATTAAACAAAAACATGTTGTTTATTTTCTTTTTATCTCTAGTTTGCAACCCAAAGCTATACTAATCACTGTCTGGTAGTTCTAAAAATCATCATGAATAAAAGTTTTTTTTAAAAAATTTTTTTTAGGCCTATAGAGCAAACCTAAGTATTTCTAATTTGACGTCTATTTATCCAATTTGTTACCTGATATGGGAAACATATCACATTATCAATTGTCCCTAATAGCAAAAAAAAAAAACAGTGTATCAGTGCAAAGCATTTCTTCATTGCGTGAAGCGAGTGTGTGTGTGGTATGTGAAACCGCTATGTGTATGCTCAAAACGTCTTGGACTCCTCCTCTCTCCATGAGAGGGTGTGTGTGTGTGTATGCGTGAAATTTGAGCTAGTTGCTCGCTGGCTGTCATCCTGTCTACACCTCTAGTGCTCTATCTTAACAGGGGAGTGTGTGTGTGTGTGTGTGTGTGTGTGTGTGTGTATGCTGTAGGGTTATGTCAATAAAGTTTTCCCTACTTTTCCTCAGTGAAAAAATGAGTGTGTGTGTGTTGCAGCAGCACAGTCACAGACAGTTCACTCCCCTTTTTTCGCCCAAAGCGTAATTTGATCCAGTCCGCAGCTGTGCGACCCACTTCACACTCTCCCTGCGTTTGGATTTCACTGTCAGCTTTCCTGACTATTTTTCCCAATAATTATTTACCCCCTTTAATATACCTAGGATTTTATATTATTGTCTTTTCTAGATCCACTACATAGCGTTGTTGTCCCACCAAGTATGTTGATTATTATATTATATTATTTTTATATAATTTATTAAAAGTCCTACACGTCTGTCTCCTAGGAGTACTCTCTCTATTTTGACTCCTTTCTCTGTGAAACTGTCACAATCTAGTTGTCACCGTTTATTATAACAATCCAACTATTTAATCCACACGGTTGCCACAGTCTCAACTAGGCCTACAGTCGCACTATAAAACAGAGACGGACTGTGCGTTCTGGAAAAGTCCAGAACGGCCGTCCAACCGACGGCCGTCGGCACAAAAAAAAGTCTAATAAAGCGATATTAACAGCCAACAGCAGGGGGCGCAAATACAATCACTTATATGCTACGTGTAAAAATAAAACTGAAGAAGAAGAAGAGTCGGCCTACATCATTAGACCAAAGCCGGTCTACGGATATATATTAGAAATTCTTTGATTAGACGCTCTCTTAATACATCCATGATTAGACGTGACTTAATTTCACATCAGCAATACTGGTAAGTGCCAGGAGCAGGAAACATTATAGACTGCCTTTATTCCTATCTTAGCGAATTGCATAGTCGAGTGTGCATCATGATTATGAAAATGATCGTGCCATTTAGTGCTGTCAAACTTAACGTATTTAATAATTAGGTTAGTTATGTTAATTTGAAACCTTTAATGCGTTAGAAATTAATCGTGGGTTGACCGCGATTTAACTTGGTTGTATATGAGAGGTTGTAGTGAGCTCACTGTTGATGCCAGGATGAAGACTATGGTATTAAATTAAACAGGAAAAAAACAGGCATGCATTGGTACCACTCTAAACGTGCTAACTAACAGGGAAGGGGGCTAAATAATTCACCAAATGTAACCAAAAGTTTAACCAAAAAATCCTATCTTCCATCAGAGTGCAGTTTTTCCTTGTCTTCCATATTTGCGTTTACTATTGTAGAACTGGCAAAGACCTGGTGGTTGTTTGTGAAAGCTTCACAGACATTGATAGGGCCTAGTGATTTTCATCATTTCACAGCCTTGATATGAATCAAAAGTGTAACATGACATTGAGAAAATATTAAATAGATTATTCAATGTGAATTCTTTAACACAAAGCAACACATGTTATATACATTTATATTTGAATAGTTATAAGTTATAGTATATAGTAACTAAGACTCTCAGTGGAGTTTTGGTATAGGCTTACAATATATCTAATCCCAATGTTCAGGTACAGCAAGTAGCCTATTTTAGCTCTGAAAGTGTTGTCAGTAATACTCTAAACTGTTTTATAATTACAAGTTTGTGTAATTTGGGGTTTCTGTAGCCAGTGACATTTCATTATTTGTATTTTATTTTCAATGCAGATGTAATGGCATTGTACATTTTTAGTTTTTATTTGAAGGCTGAGGCTTGGTTAATAAACACAACCCCAATTCTCATCATTGGTTTTGAGATGTTACTTGCTGTGAATACCTTGTCTGATAGGCTACAGTATTGTGGCATAGTATCAGGACAACCTGGCTAGTGTCTGTTGCGAATGGCTAGGGGCGGATGGCCGGATGATGGGCCTATCTGGGAGAAAGTCCAGGGCTGTTTTTTAGCCCCAGTCCGTCCCTGCTATAAAACCAAGCCAAGCCTTGCCACCATTAAACCAACACGCTAACAGTCTACTAACCCAAACTAGACCAACATTTGCCACACAAATGAATACAGTGCTCACATCATCACGCCAAATACATTAATACACTGCACACATTAAAATCCTCACACCAAATACATTAAAGGGATACTTCACCGATTTAGCATTCAGCTTTGTATCAGTAGAAACCCGATAGTATTTCTGAATGACCGTGCCTCCCTCCCTCATGTCCCCCTGAGACGAGAGATTTCTGCATTTCGGGCCTGGAAAAAATCTTCCGATGACGTAAAATTACGATTTTTGCGTCATTGGACGATTTTGAGGCCAGAGGCAAAGGACTACACGCCAGTAGTAGGATCTACTTCCGTATGTTTTTACAACGCCCACAGGGGTTTGACTGCCGAGTCTGGCCGAGGTATTCCGGTAAAACGACTGTCAGCCATCTTGAATCTTCGCTAAACAGGCTCTCGGTTTTCAGCAGAAAACATTTACAACAATTATCTGCATTCAAACTACCGGACGTGTGTACCACCGGGATACATTGGTACAGATCGGAGAATATGGAGGAAACGTTATTACAGACGCCGCAATACTAACCTACGTGGAGCTTCGCCTGCACGGAGACCAGCGGTGTCGCCGCTCCAATGCCGCTAGCCGGCTAGGGGACATCCTCATCGGCTAGGTGGAAAGCTAACACGCTAGCTGTCCACCTCTCCCAGCCATCCTGCTTGCAAGTGTCTGCTCATTAAACAACAAGCTGGACTACATCCTCCTTCAACGAAACTCCTGCTGTGTTTTTGTTGTTGTTGAAACATGCCTGAACAACAGTGTACCGGAACCGGGACTATCCAGCTACCAGGCTGCTCTCGCCCGTGCGGGAGGTGGGCTGTGTTAAACGGACTGGTGTAGAAATAAAATCCAACTAGCTACTGCTAACTGCTTGTGGAGCTTGTGACTGTTAAATGCCGACCATTCGACATTCCACGCTAATTCACGGCTGTGTTTATACTCCGTGTTTAGCCACACCAATGCTAGTATGCGTTAGCTGAACTTTACGGATCCTGCTTGCAAGTGTCCGCTCATTTAGACCACAAACTGGACTACATCCAACTTCAACGACACTCCCAACGTGAGTTCAGAGACTGCCGTGTTTTTGTTGTTGTGGAAACCTGCCTGAATAGTGTACCGGATTGTCCAGCTACCAGGCCTGCTAGCCCTCCGAGATAGAGATGCTCTGTCGCCGGGTAAAAGAGGTGGGCTGTGTTAACACCGAGTGGTGCAGAAATATGGTGATTTGTATCCATTTAACTGCTAACTGCTGGTGGAGTTTGTGACTGTTAAATGCCGACCATTCTACATTACACACTAATTCACGGCTGTGTTTATGCTCTGTGTTTACAGCCCACCAAGCGCTAATGCTAGTATGCGTTAGCTGAACTTTACGGAGCCTATAAAGTGTGTGTACTAAATGTAGCCTGTTTCGTATGTCGTTTTTATATAATGTCGTTTTTATATATGTTAAATGTGTAACACCACTTGAGTCACGATGAAACGTTGTTTCGTGTATATGGTTGAAATGACAATAAAACACGCTTGAGTTGAGTTGAATGCCTCTGTCGGTCTGTCAAGCGGTAGGCGTGGCTTGGGAGTGGACTCAAAGCAACGAAGCAGGTGCATTCTGGGATTTGGTGTTTTTCATACACATAAGACCAAAACACATTTTCTGGCTTTTCTCGGCCTGGAAGGCACCAATTTCAATTTTTTTTTTCACATTTCTACTACATAAGTGACCCAATTTAAAGATATATTCAGCTTTCCAGCGGTGAAATATTCCTTTAATACACTGCTTTTCACCTGGGTTTTCGAGACTGGATCGCTATGGGCAAATCACCCTGTGAGATCACTTTTGCATTTTTGTTTTTTACCTTTACTGCGTGTCCCCAATTTACTTTATGCACTTCTGATTTTTTATTTTTATTTTATACAGTGACACCAATTCTCCAACAGGTGTCACTCTCAGACCATATCTCGAAACCCAGTTTTCCAGTAGAGAACACAGATCCCGACAATTTTGACCGGTTCAACTTTAGACAGCTCTTTCTACTTACTTTGTAATCACAGGCAATACATTATTATTAGACAACACTCCTCACTCAACGTGTCTTTTTACTGGACGACACTCCTCACTCAACGTGTCTTTTTACTGGACGACACTCCTCACTCAATGTGTCTTTTTACTGGACGACACTCCTCACTCGAGGCGTCTCAGTTTTACTGGACGACACTCCTCACTCGAGGCGTCTAGTTTTTACCAGGCGACACTCCTTGACTCGAGGCGTCTGGCTCTGCGTGCAATATCACTTACAGTACTGGTTAGCCCAATTTTTAATTAAAACCCAAGATGTCTTACCCTCACAGATCCAAAAATAAATTTAGTTTTGACCACCGAATGTGAGAATTTTGGTCTTTATTAAAGACAAAACAGGAATTCTCTTACCTTTAATTTTGGTGCACCATTTGGGTCTAGAGAGAAGAGTCTGGGTGTGTGAAGTCCGGCCAAAAAGTTCTGGTTGGCTTCTGTTGGTTTCCTGGTCTTTACCTCACGTCGGGGGTCACCATGTAGGAAAAAAAGCGACTGATTCTACTCTGGCTCAGAAGGCCAGAGTCTTTTAAGAACCACCGGTCACTTCTCAAAGTTTCCCCTTTACTTATTGTGTTCGTTGAAAGGCAGACCAAGAAATTAATACTCAGGATTCGTTCAGTTAAACTATAACAATCTTTAGTAAAATGATATTGCAAACAGATATTTCATATGCATATGGATCAGCCGCTCCTTCGAGACTTTCTCTCCCTAACCACCAACAAAGTCTTTCCGGGTCTGACACCGGACCTTCCTTTTCCCTTTTCTTTTATTCATCTTCAGGTTCCTCCTCCCGCCATTGCGTGTGGGCTGCCAATTGGTTGGATATCACTCAGACTTTCTGTCTCCGAGAAGATAGAGCAGTTGCGCGCTAGAGATTGTCTGTTCCTTTAAGAGATTTCATTAGGTGCATTCTGTTCCAATTGTTTATTCAACAAATCAGGAGCACTTTTGCTCCACTAAATTTGAACCCGTCTTATCTTACACATGGCAGACAGGAGGAGACAGCGAGGCCATCCCAGGCTACAGGACATTCTTATTCTAAACCCAATATATTTCTACAGTACACACACACACAGACAGACACACAAACACATACACACAGACAGAAAGACACACCCACACTCACAGACACACACACAAACAGAGACACACACACAGACACACACACAAACAGAGACACACACACAGACACAGACACAAACAGAGACACACACACAGACACACACACACACAGACACACACTCTCTGAAAAACCCACTTTTATACTTTTACCTTTTTGTAAAGTTGCTGCACCCCAATTATGCTGTATTTAAAATTCATTTAAATGTTAACTTATTTATGTCTTCATATGTAATGTCAGCCTCTGTGGTTTTAGACTAGTGTAAAGGACCTAGATTACTGGATAGAGATCTGATGCTGCAACGTTTCCTCTGATGATGAGAAAAATAAGTAATGTTTGACAAAAACAGGAAAAGAGCAGCTGCTGATAACGGTTGGCATGGTGATCTGACGGCCTTAAAGGAGCTGATGGGATAACATTTCACTGGAACTGTAATATGAAATTGATAGACCCATTTCTAGTTTCCCCGTGATGTCACGGCACTATGGGAGCACCCAGCTGGAGGATAAACAGAAGCAACGAGTCAGCTCAGCTTTAACCACACGGTAGCCAAAATATCACATAGTTGTTGTTCAATTAGATTCACAAACAGAAGAGAGACAAGTGTCTTAGGGAGAGAATAGTTATTTGATAATTGATAAAAAGTGTTTGATGGAAATGAAAACTGAGTGAAAGTGTGAGAAATAACTCATGGTTTAGGAGATTGGGGGTGTAGTTTGAGTGAGAGGTTTCTAAAGTCATGTTAGGACTACATGTAAAGATTTAGTGTGGAAACAGTTGTAAAAAAGACTGTAATATGCAACCCCAGTGTATAATAATGACTTGTTGTGTACTTCTACTTCAGAGGAAAACATTGTACTACTGCGTGTACTACTACACACTCACACACACACACACACACACACACACATATAGACACACACACACACTCACACATGTATAGACACACACACACACTCACTCACAGAGAGACACACACACACACACACTCACACAGACACACACAGTGACACACACATATATAGACACACACACTCACACATATATAGACACACACACACTCACACGTATATAGACACACACACTGATTGGTGCTTTAACATATTGACTGTAAACTATGTGTCAAGTGTCATGTAGCATGAGTTAAGAGTCCCTGAGCCTCTCTCTTCTCTACAGAGACATACCGATGGAGCTATGTAGCCTGCTGTTGCTACATAAGCTGCTATTAGCTTTGGCTGCTAACGTAGCATGATATGTTCATATAAGGCCAAGCTGCGCCACGTGATGCTAACGTTACAAGCTGAAGCTGAACATTATTCAAAGATCAAGAGGATGCTTTTGTTACTATTCACAGGACTTGTGTTATTATCTCCATAAGTTCCTAAACTCAGGTGAAACTGAAGGCTTTCCCTTTCTTTTACATGCTGATCCGTGTGTGAGAATAGAAACAAAGTCCCACACACACACACACACAATCACACAGACACACACAAACACACACACACACACAATGAAACACACTGTAAATTTTGACAAGTTGAGTTTATTTAAAAAATGGACGCAAACATTGCCTTGAAATAAATAAGTTCAGTGGACTTAGTAATGGTAAATTAGTGCAGCTTAATTGTTCTGAGTAAACAATACATAATAAACTTAATTTCTTAAGTGAATACAACTTGTTTATTTTAAGTAAATTATAATTAGCTCATGGTTTTTAAGTGAGCACTTCTTAGTACCACTGACTTGTTTTCTGGTTCAGTTTACAGACTGAAAATTACTATACAAGAAGCATATTACTAATGATGGGCTTATTATGGGATGGATGCAGCCACATACACACAAAGACACACGCAGACATGCACACACTCACACACAGACGCACACATAGACATGCACACACTCACACACAGACGCACACATAGACATGCACACACACACACACAGACGCACACACAGACATGCACACACACACACACAGACTCACACACACACACAGATGAACACACACAGACGCACACACACATACAGATGAACACACACAGACGCACACACACATACACAAACACACACACAGACGTACACACAGACACACAGAGACACACACACACATACAACGCACACACTTTTAAAAACCCACCTTTATACTTCAGCCTTTGTGTAAAGTTGCTTTACCATAATTATGCTGTATTATATATACATTAAAATGTTGTAACTCATGTTCCTTCTTATTTATTTCTTCATATGTAATGTGCATGTGTGAAGCACTTTGTAATGGCCGATCTGGAATCTTCTCCTTATGAGGTCATAAGGGGAAAGTTTACCTCCCCTTTCTCTGCTTTGCCCACCCAGAGAATTTGGCCCCCCCATGAGAGAGAGACATCATGGCTTTCAAACCAGCAAAGTGGCAGTTGGTCAAGGCTACACCCCCACCCTCCACCTTGCCCCCCTCTCTCCTCCTCAATAGCTACAGACACAGAAATGGCACATCCTAAGGAAAGCTCATTGTGGGACTGGCTGAATTTCAGGAAAGAGACTTCAGATACAGTATTAGTGGACCACTAAGGTCTATATTAAAGAGACTTCAGATACAGGATTAGGGGACCACTAAGGCCTATATAAACGAGACTTCAGATACAGTATTAGGGGACCACTAAGGCCTATATAAAAGAGACTTCAGATACAGTATTAGGGGCCCACTAAGGTCTATATAAAAGAGACTTCAGATACAGTATTAGGGGCCCACTAAAGTCTATATAAAAGAGACTTCAGATACAGTATTAGGGGCCCACTAAGGTCTATATAAAAGAGACTTCAGATACAGTATTAGGGGACCACTAAGGTCTATATAAAAGAGACTTCAGATACAGGATTAGGGGACCACTAAGGCCTATATAAAAGAGACTTCAGATACAGTATTAGGGGACCACTAAGGTCTATATAAAAGAGACTTCAGATACAGTATTAGGGGACCACTAAGGTCTATATAAAAGAGACTTCAGATACAGTATTAGGGGACCAATAAGGTCTATATAAAAGCATCCAAAGAGCACCATGTCATGGGACCTTTAAGGTAGTCCGCAAATTTAATATATTATTAATATAATAGCTGACATCTTGTTGGGTTTAGGATATGGCTCCAAGAGGCTTTTTTTGTAAGTCTGGACATAATACATATGCACACACACACACACACACACACACACACACACACACACACACACACACACACACACACAGAGATAGACAGACAGACAGACAGACACAAACAGACACACACTCTTTTAAAACACCCACCTTTATACTTTAGCCTTTTGTTTAAAGTTGCTGTATTTTAAATTAATTTAAATGTTGTAACTTATGTTTCTTTTTATTTGTTTATTCACAAAGACCCGTCAGACTCTGTGGTTGTAGACTTGTGTAAAGGACATTGATTACTGGAGAGAGAGCTGATGCTGCAACGGTTCCTCTGATGATGAGATAAAGAAGTCATGTTAGATAAAAACAGGAAAAGAGAAACTGCTGATGACAGTTGGCATGGTGATCTGACGGATAACATTTCTCTGGAACTGAAACTAACCACGCATGCAACCAACGCCTGCTGTCGAGCTAACATTAGCAGTATCTCCCATCTCTAGGAGTGGGGGGGGGTGACCTGGTGAATAAGTGCTGCATTGTGATTGGCTGTGTTTGGAGAAGGAAAGCAAGTAACTTCTTGTTAGATGTTTGTGTCTTAGGTAGAGAATAGTTATTTGATAATTGATAGAAAGTGTTTGATGAAAATGAAAACTGAGGTAAAGTCTGAGAAATATCTGGTGGTTTTGGAGATTGGGGGGGTAGTTTGAGTGAGAGGTTTCTAAAGTCATGTTAGGCCGACATGTAAAGATTTAGTGTGTAAACAGTTGAAATGTAATACACAACCCCACTGTATACTACTGACTTACTGTGTACTTCTACTTCAGAGGACACCGACACACACACACACATACAAACCCAAACACACACACACACACACACACACACCCACACACACACACACACACACACACACACACACACAGACACACTCACACAAACACACACACAGACACACAAACACACAGAGACAGACATACACACACAGACACACACACACAATCACACAGACACACAAATACACACACACAGGCACACACACAGACACAGACAAACAATCACACACTCACACACACACACACACACAACGACGCACAGAGACACACACAGACACACACACACATAAACACACACAGACACACACACACACAGAAAAACAGACACACACACACAGACACACACACAGAGACACACACACACACAGACAGACAGACACACAGAAACACACAGAGACACACACACACACACAGACACACAAAGACACACAGAGACACATTACACACTCACACATACACGCACACACACAGACACACACACACACAAACCCACACACACACAGACACACAGTCACACACCCCCCCCCCCCCCAACACACCCCCCCCCCCCCCCCCCCCCCCCACACACACACACAACCAAACAAACAAAAACACACGAAAACCAAAAAAAAAAAAAAAAAAAAAAAAAAACACATACAGAGACAGACATACACAGGCACACACACAGGCACACACACACACAGGCTCACACACACACAGACACACACACACACACATACACACACACACACACACACGCACATACAACCCACACACACAGAGATATACAGACACACACACAGACACACACACACACACACAGACAGACACACACAGAGACAGACAGACAGACACACACACACAGAGAGACAGACACACACACAGGCACACACTCACACACACACAAGGACATTGATTACTGGATAGAGAGCTGATGCTGCAAAGTTTCCTCTGATGCTGAGATAAAGAAGTCATGTGTGATAACAGATAAAGAGCAGCTGCTGATAAGGGTTGTCATGGTGATCTGATGAGGGTTGGTGTAGAGCGTATATGAGCTGAGTGGTGTCAGTGTTTGTCGACCTCAGAGCAGAATGGCTGCAGTCACAGAGCTCTCCTTCCTGCTGTTTGCTCTCATCAACAACATCCATGCACAAGAATGGATCATCGTCGGACAGGAAGGATGGTCTTACACCTTCAGGCTCCCCAACAACACCAACTCCTGCCTGATCTCCAGATCTGTTGGTGAGGAGAAGCTTGTCCTGTGGAACACCTCTGACCTCTGGTTCAACACCTCTGACCTCTGGTCCAACAGCTCCTCAGTACCTGAAGACCTGAAACAACGACTTGTCAGCTCGGTGAATACTTCTTCTTACACCATCCTCAACCTGACCCATTCAGACTCCGGCCGGTACCGAGAGGAGTGTTGGACTGAGGGCAACATGACGCATGACAACAACATCACTATTACTGTTTGTAATACTTTAATATATGGGGAAGGTATTAATGCGAGACTTGGAGAAACACTGGACCTGCCATGTGAGGGAGCAGCTGATAATCTGGATATCCAGTGGTTCAAACAGGATTCTAGATATAATCAACTAACATGGAGCAGAGTTTTTGGGGACAAGACGACATCAGTGATCGACAATGTTAGAGGAAGATACCAAGTGGTGACAAACACATCAGCTCTTCGTGTTTCCAACTTCACAGCAAAAGACCTTACACGGTACAGATGTCTGGTGATGAACCAACAGCAGTGTGTTAGCAGTTACATGGTACAGTTGTTCCTACATTTTGAGACAATCTATGGCTCAGTGGGAGAGACCGCTGTGTTGCCGTGTACTATCACTAACTCCACTGATGAACAGCCCCCATGTTGGAGGAAGTATAATTACAAAAGTCGCTCCATCATTGACCTAGGACAACAAAACCAGACTGTTCCTTTAGTAGACCAAAACTCCTCGCTGGTGTTTTCATCTCTAATGTTAAATCACACAGGTCTGTATGCCTGTGAAGCCTCTATGAGAGAACAATATTATAATCTGGTGGTGTGCCCCAAATTTGGCCCCCCTGCTATAGAGCTCTTCTCAGAGGGAGAAGAAGTCACTCTCAGATGCACAGATTGGAGAAAGGGTAGGGACTATGGTTGGTTTATCAAGTCGAACCGAACACAGGGAAGAATCTTTAGTGTAGAGTATGATCAGAGCATGAGCAGAGTGAGCACGTACTATAACAAAGGAAGCGTGGTTATCTCTAATATCTCAGTGGGAGACGCAGGGGAGTACTGGTGTGTAGTTATTGACCAATATTATCAGTGTCTGTCAACAGAGAGAACTGTGTTAGTGTACATGGAGCCCTTTGGGATTTACTCCACCTTCTTCAAAGTGCGATGCTCAGTGCTCAGTGTCCTGCTGCTGATGCTCTGTGCTGCTGTAGTCGCTGTGAACCTGAGGACACGGAGAGGAGCGCAGCTTTCAGCTCACACACACACTTAATATGCATATATGATCATTTCATCATTGGCTTTAATACAGCCTGGTATACACTGGCTTTAATACAGCCTGGTATACACTGGCTTTAATACAGCCTGGTATACACTGGCTTTAATACAGCCTGGGATACACTGGCTTTAATACAGCCTGGTATACACTGGCTTTAATACAGCCTGGTATATACTGGCTTTAAAACAAGGGATGGGACACATTCATACAGAGAAAACATTTAAACTAGAACACAAAAGACAGAGAGAGAGAGATTACAGAAACAACAAACAGAAATGATGGGAAAAAAGACATAAATACCCAATGATTATTATTATAATAATAATATAAAATAAGTTTTGAATGTTAGAAGGTAACCTTTGATCCTGACAGGGTGCAGATGTTCCCTTATTGTCTGTATTAGAGTATTGTGTATATATATATGATATTATATTGTATATATAGATGATATTTTATTGTATATATAGATTATATTAGGTTGCATATATATTGAGTTAATTGATCTTTTCTTAATGTTGTTGTGGATGTCTGTGAATATAGGGATCACTGCTTTGTACTGCACCCTGTGTGTGTGTGTGTGTGTGATTATAGGGGGGGGGCTGCTCTGTTAGGGGACATTGGTCTAATAGTTTAACATGAAATTCACTTTTTAACATTACTGTCACCTAAAAGTTTAATTATAGAGATAATAAGCGGAGGTTACTGTCACTTTGGAATGTGGGATTTTGATGGATGACCTTTTGACCTGGGGGGTCAAGAGGTCACGACCTGTCAGAAATGTGATTGATGCCTTCCAGGTGTGTGTGACTGGACTGTTCTGGAAGCTTCTAGAAGGAAGGCGTGTCCCGGAAATGACGTGTGTTAAGTGATGCAATGCGTGACACACAGGAAGTAGAAAGATCTTCATTTAAATGATCCAATGAGCGTTAGAGATGAAATATCCGGCTGTGTTTGAAATGAGTCAGTGAGAGAAAAGGGGTGTAGCGTTAAATTTTGAGCATAAAAAGGGTTTCTTCCCCGTTTGAAACAGAGAAAGATAGGTTTTTCATTCTACACACAGCATGAATGTAAGTTTGAGTAACGCTGCGAGAGAGATGGCTGATGAAGAAGCAACCGCTCCATTGAGTCCGTACCAAGGAGGCACCTCCAGCCGGTGGGCTTCTTCGCTGATCTGTGAGACTCCAATAACAATGTTCCAAGATTCTGTTACGACACCCGGAGCTCCAAAGAAATGCGTAGTGTATCTGTGCCGTAGCCAGATGCCCCCGTCAGAATCTCTGCATGAAGAATGGCCTCTACAAGCTAGTGGTATGTGTGGGGCCTGGGGGTATGTCTTCAAGTATGAAGAAGGTGAACTTTGCTTTTATCAGTTGAAGGAAGGGGAGATGCTGACTCCTTCTACAGTCATGGTGAAAATGAGCTTTGACGACTGGGGGGTGATGAAGACGATCCTACAATTTGGCACTGATCAGAGCAACTCCGAGAACCCGACTACCGCTACTCAAGATAAAGAGACTCAGACTGTTTTGATAGAATGTAAGGAGGAGGAAGTGTCGGTGAACATCGGTAGCAGCGCTGAAGACAATCCCGAGGGGGAGCGTCCTAGAATGGATAATTATCCCAGCGATAGCGACCTGTCTAAGATGAACATCGTCTGTGGATCAACATGGCCATCTGTTACCACAGCCGTGGGGCGCTGGTGGTTCCAGGCCCTTCTGCTCTCCAGAGATTCGGAAACAACGAGGTCCTGTGACCTCTTTGTTTTGCAAAGATTTAATACAGAGTGCGGCTTATTCAGAACCGTGCTTGCCTTACCAGCATTGGAATGGGCTGACAGGATGATGGAGGTGGGGGATAGATTGACCAATCTCTTCCATAGCAGCCGCAGGTGGAAAAATACACTGGTTGTGAAAAAAACTCTAAACTTTTGAATTTTTTTTTTTTTTATTTTTTATTTTTTAACCACGCCCATACCACACCTTTTTTCCAGAAGTTTCCAAACTACGCCCCCGTTCCAGAATTTTCCTAACCACACCCCCCTTACAATAGTATAAAGACTGAAGCAGACAGTGACAGAACATGGTAAGATGTTCAACGGGGAACAAAGAAAGATTACAACAATGTTCGACTCAGCAACAAAGAGACCCCTTACACCCTGGACAAAGACACTTACACCGCGGGTCCTCTTCGCCTCCTCAGAGACAGACGGGCATGACCTCCAAGGCCCGCCGCCCTCCCCCGAGACAGACAGGCTGGATTATGCGATTATGGAGCTGAACGCTGGCTACGCTGCTATACGGGAGTCTGAGACATTTGACATGCCTCCGGACAGTCAATCTGAGGAGGGAAACCCTGCTAAAGTGGTCTGTGAGGAGGCTGTGGAGGCGGAGGAGTCGTTGGAGGACGATTCAGAGTCGGAGAAGGAGTCGGAGGAGGAGGAGGAGTCGGAAGATGAGGAAGGTCCTCCTTCCTCAGTGGAGGAGGAGGAGGATGAGATGGAGGAGGAGGAGAGCCCTCCAGATGCTCAGGAGAGCCCTGAAAGCCCTAATCCGGACAAACAGGAGGACTGCCAGGAAGATGAGACCGATGGGTGGGTATCTTCTGTCCTCATCGACACCGTCAAATCAGCCGTTTTTCACCTTCTCAACTTGATTATACACAAAGACAGACGGGCTCTGTGTCATGGATGCACGATTGACCATCCGAGCCAGAGGCAGCATGACTGCCTGGAAGCATTGGCTGACAACTTTTACGGGGACAACTTCTATCGTTTGATGAAAAGACTCATAACACCTCGTTTCATTCCAGCTATTCAACGTCTGTTACGTGCACGCACCATCGAAACAGAAGATTTCAGAGTGCGCATGGTAGCAGAGACGCTACTACATGAACTGAAACTAGCAAAGAAGATCTTTGATCCCATCACCGAGATGTACGACAATTTGATTGGTCAGGATTCTGTGAAAATCTTCCAACTGCGTTTGGTCACCGAGTGTTATGAGGACTCATAAGAGTTATATTTTACCATATTTAGAACGGAAAACAAAACCAAAAAAGACAACAACAAAAAATCACGTTTTTAAATGCGTGACATTTACTTTTAAACATATGTAACCTGCATGTATCTTTGAATATTTCTTTTTTATCTTTATATCTGTTTTAAGAATTGTATTTTTCTTTTCAACAAAATATCACAGTGTTTTTAACATATGTAATCCAGTGTGTATCCTTGAATATTTCTTTTCAACAAAACTTGAATGACATGTTGTATCTACAATCTTTTGTAAATAAAGGAAAAAAAAAAAAGAAAAGAAAATGAATAAAGACTCATTCTTGCATACGGATGTCTTAGAGAACTGTTGAGGTCTCAGAGGAAAGGATGGCAGAGAAACGTTTGATGGAAAAAGTGTATTACGATCCTCTAAATCCAGCCAGCTATGGAGGCGTAAAACGACTCCGTCAGGGTGTAAAGGATGAGACTGGCGAAAATGTCAGTGTTCAGGAAGTTAAAGATTTTTTAGCAGAGCAAGATACTTATACATTGCATAAGCCCGCCAGAGTACATTTCAAGAGAAACCGAGTGTTTGTTACTAAGCCTTTAAATCAATTCCAAGCCGATCTCTGTGACATGCAAGCCTTGGCAGAACATAATGACGGATTTAATTATTTACTGACCGTCATAGATGTATTTTCGAAAAAAGCATATGTGCGTGCGTTGAAGAGGAAGACTGCCTCGGAAGTGGTAAAAGCATTTCAATCGGTGTTTCAAGAAAGTTTAATACCTCTAAAGCTACAAACGGACGCTGTAAAAGAGTTTTTCAACAAGAAATTTGAGACTCTGATGAAGAAACACAACATCAAACATTTTAGGACGGCGAGTGACTTAAAAGCGTCGGTTGTTGAGCGTTATAACCGCACTCTGAAAACTCGCATGTATAAATATTTTACAGCTCACAACACCAGACGATACCTCGACGTCTTACCAGACCTGGTACAGAGTTATAATAACAGTTATCACACCTCTATTAAAATGACTCCTATGGAGGTCACAGCGGAGAACACCGATCAAGTGTTCCACAATCTGTACGGCACCTTTGCCTCTCGTCACAGGAATAAAATAAAGATGGCTTTTAAGAAAGGAGATCTGGTGCGTCTGTCGAAGTGAGAGGCGTTTTCGATAAAAAATCACGAGCAGGGTTTTCGGACGAAGTCTTTACAGTGACCGGCGTATTCCCATTACACCTCCGTATATAAATTAGTAGACTATGACGGCCGAGCCTGTCGAGGGTCATTTTATGAAACAGAGGTGCAAAAAGTAAAAATGGCCGCCAACAAAATGTTTTCAAGTGGAAAAAATCCTAAAACGCCGCACTGTCAAAGGGAGAAAAACAGGCTTTTGTGCAATGGAAAAACTGGCCGGAAAAATTTAATAACTGCGGTTAAATTGGCTGATGTGGTCGGTATATAAAACCTCTGTGTACAAAGACCGCTCCATCACTCGCACTCAATAGAGAATCATGGAACACACCGCCTCTGAGGGCTTTTATGTGACTCTGCCTTCCAACGCCAGTAAGGAGATATTTAAAAGTAATACTAGCAGTTGTTACACAATCGATTTGGCAAAACCGATTGAACTTGCTGGCGAATGGTTGGTGGGCCTATGCGAAATCATATATCCTCGCACGTGGTATAATTTACCGGCAGATTCATCCTATTTTGAACTGAACCGAGTGAGCGATGAGCCTCAGCCCTTGGTGAGTGTAAAATTTAACAGGGGCGCGTACTATAATCGTCCTAAAGATCTCCTGGAATACCTGGTCCCGGCGGTTAAAAAATATGATGCCTCCTGTGACGCCTCTTTCAACAACGTGACCAAGCGGATTGACTTCAAAGGCGACGGTCTTTACAAAATCAAAACGTACCCCCCTCTGGCTTACATGCTCGGACTGAAAGTTAATGAATGGTGGACGCTATCCAAACGTCCGTCTACATATCCTTGTGATTTAAACGCAGGCATATATAACCTGTTTGTCTATACGGATATCATTCAGTATCAAGCGGTCGGTGACAGTTACTCACCGCTGCTTGGTGTCGTGAATGTGAAAGGTGACTTTGGTGACATAACGAACATTCGCTACCATACACTCCATTATATGCCGCTGTCGAAAAATTACATCAAAAACATACGCATCGAAATTAAAACAGATCGCAACAAACCCGTGGATTTTGTTTTTGGAAAGACAATTGTGAAACTACACTTTAAACCAGTGCAACGTTCTTTGTAAGATGCTTCATATCAAAGAAGACCCTCGCCGTTTTGTGGCCTAGTATGAAGGACAAGTAGGAGGCACGTTACCCGGTTTTTATGGAGCTCCGGTTATGTACGGTCGAGGTATAGGCTCAATATTTTCAAAGCTGTTTCGCTTTGTAGCCCCTCTGCTAAGAAAAGGTTTCGCTGTAGCAAAACCGCATCTTAAAACAGCCGCTACAAACATTGCATCAGATGCAGTGAAAGGATTTATGGGGAAACTGCACGAGAACAAAAATCAAGGCGCCGGCGGTATTATGGTCTTGTCACGTAGAGCAAGGAAACGCCCGCCAGGTGAGCGGGTTGTTTCGTCTGCATTTAAAAAGCGCCAGCCTGCTAAGCGGAGCAAATCAGTCAGGAGACGTCCTCCGAAGAGAAGGAAGTCTGCACAGAGCTCCGACATATTTTAACGTTGCAAACAATGGCCCTCTTACATCAGAAATCGGCAGAGTGTACCCTGGCCGAGCTGGACCTCTTTTCAGCTCCCATGACACAATTATCCGTAGAGGATAAAAAATATCAAGAGTACCAGCCGTTATCAGCACTTTCGGACTCCTCCCCGATTGAATTTTACATACCTGGAGACGGTGAAAAGTACCTCGATTTAAACGACACGTTGCTTCATCTCAGAGTTAACATTACAGAGAAAGATGGGTCAAACATCCCACCAGATACAGCAGTTGGGCTCATCAACTACCCGCTGAATACAATTTTCAGTCAATGCGACGTTATTCTGGGGGATAGATTAATTTCCCAGTCAAAGTGCGCATCCATATCGGCGATTATAGAAACTTTGCTCAACTTTTCCAGACGACACGTTAAAGAGTCAATTTAGGCGCGGTCTGTTTTACAAAGACACGCGCGGGGCGCCATGGATTCGGTGGTAATAAATAATGGTCCTAACAGAGGGTTAGTCCAGAGAGGTCAATTCAGCGCAGAATCTGCCGAAGTGGACCTTTGGGCCCATTACATAGTGACATATTTTTCGCGAAAGACTGATGTTAAACTCTGTTGATTTGAGAATTAAACTGATCCGTAACAACGATGCATTATGTCTTATGGGGCTGCGTGATTCCGAGTTCTGTCTAAAGATAATATCGGCATCGCTGTTTGTTAAAAAGGTCACCGTTTCCCCCGCTGTACGTCTGGGTCACGCCGCAGCCCTGATGAAAGGAAATGCTCTTTATCCGCTCTCACGCGTCTGTGTGAAGACCTATTCCATACCGGAAAATTCCAGGATCTGTAACCAGGAAAACCTATTTCTGGGTGCTATGCCTCGCTATCTAGCTTTAGCCATGGTTCGAGTAGATTCTTTTTTCAGGAAGAAGGGACCTATCCCCGTTTAACTTTCTTCATAATGACATTGAATATCTTGCACTGTGTCAGGATGGGAGGCAGCTGCCTGCTAAGGCCTTCCAGCCCGTTTCAACACAGGCAGCTCAGTTAGAAAATATTACAACATGTTTACATCTACTGGGAGACACCTCAAGGATCTGCCTCTTAGCATTACCCGTAGGGAATTTAACGAAGGTTATTCTTTGTTCGTGTTCAATCTGGGGGCCGAACGAAGACAGCGGCATATGGCGCCCATTTCCTCAGGGAATTTACGTCTTGAAATGCGCTTCAGGGTCCCTCTGCCTTACAAACAACGTTAATAGTATACGCTTATTCACGATTCCATTCTGGAGATCAACTCTTAAAGACAGGTGCTGGTGGATTATTATTAAAGATATGGATAATCATCAGCTAGAAAGGCTTTACATCATCTTATAGGAGACACATTCCACGGCGTGTGGGCTTGTGATCAGCTACCATCGCTGAGCCAGACCTTTAACCTGCCAGCCTATTTTATAGTGAACACTCATCCGGCCCACATGCCAGGTCAGCACTGGCTCGCACTGACTTTGGAAGAGGCGGGAGTGCAACTTTTTCGACTCTTATGGATTTCCACCAGATTTTGCCCATTACCCAGCGAGCATTTTACAATTTTTGGAAAGTCGTTCAAAGAAGCTACACTACCACAACCGCCAGCTCCAGCATACTTTCTCTATAGTGTGTGGACAGCATTGTGTTTTTTATCTCTGCCACCGCGCATGCGGTTTATCTTATAATAACATTTTGGGCTTGTATCATGTTGACGATGTCTATAAAAACGACCGCATGGTATCTACTTTTGTGAATAAATATCAAAGATGCGTTGCTCGTAACCGCTCAGAATCTTTTCATCATAGTGTATGCTCTTTAAAAATGTTTAAAGATTGTTATCACTTGTAAGAAACATGGAAAACAAACGCTGTAACCATAAACTTGTGATTAATAAAATGCTTTATTGAAAATGACAGTGTACGGAAATTCCCTTCATTTACACGTTTAAAACCTTAATCCCACGTAGACCATCTTGGGGATTTTTGTCTTTTTGACGCGGCGATTTTTCTTCAAAACCATCTCCGTCCATTTTGAGTTGTCTGTACTGTTCACGCGCTTGCGGATTTTTCACCATCGAAACGGGAATGTTGAGCACTGACAAAGTATTTAAGAAACCAGTCCATCCTTTTGGCATTGTTTGTGTTTTCTTCTTATTAGGCTGCGCTAGATTTTTGAATAAATCTATCATATGAGAGCCTTTTATGACAGAGCCTTTGTAAATAAATTCGCCCCTAGAGGACCATCTCATGTCATTTGCGGCTAATTTCTGCATAATGTAGAGAGCGTTTTTCCGGTCGTGCAGGGGCAGGTTTGTTATCACATCGCTTGCAGCCTCATCCAATAGGGATTGGGGGTCCGGTGCTGATGCTGCTGCTGGTGCATCAGCACCATCTACTGGTGCATCGGCAGCTGATGCATCTGATGAGGATGCAGAGTGTTGACTTTCTGCGACATCCGGATGCAGAGTGAGAGTAACCCTATGACGCTCTTTCTCGCTTTGTTTGAGCAAAGTGAGATAGCGTAACATCAGCGCTTCGTATCTTTTAGCTTTTTCATACGAATTCAATCTTGGATCATTTAATACGGCGCTCATTTTCTCATTCAAATCATCTTCGGCTGTCTGTGCGATGGATGGCTCTGGTCTAGTCATTTTACTCAGCTGCTGGGGCGAAATCAAATACATTTTCTTGGCAGCCTTTAGAGCCATATTATTAATTTTTCTTCTCCTCTTAGCTCTCGGAATCAGCCCACCTAGTAGATTTCCGAGAATGAGTACGCGGCGAGAGAGAGAGGATAAAACCCCAGTTTGTTTTTCCAGAACCTGATGTTTACGCTTTAAGCTGGTTTTCTTATCTGCCAACAACCTTATAATATTCTTTTGACGCTTCAGTTGTCTGTATTGAGAAGGGGACACTGTTAGATTCCCTTTCAAAAGATTAGAGATAATAGCGCATAAGGCCTGCAGAAAATCAGGTGAGCAGTGTTTTAAAATGTCTTTGCGCTTTGAAGGCTTCGCGTGGTACAAGGCTTTTAGTAACAGAGCGTTCCTTTTTAACCGCTCCGACATAATGAAGGTCTATTTTGTTTTAGCGATGTAAACCGTCGTCTGCTGGTGGGGAAGTATCCCCGTGCGCACTCTGTAACGTTCTGGGCATGAAGGTGTGAGATCCAGGATTAAATAGCCGTGCGCTGACTTGGTAGCATCTTGAAAACTTTCCAGGAAAAACAGTTTTTGTGAGGGAAACATCTGATGTGCTAGTACCCTCATCTGCAACTGGTCCCGGGGGTTTTTAAATAGCACGAGGTAATTACAGTTTAAACTGATTGTACGGCTGTATTTACCTTTATGGAATACATTTTGAGTCAACATCATGACGCTCATCTTTTTGTGATGTCTGTATTGCGTGAATATTTTCGCCACCTCAGGGTGGTCACCTGCCTGAAATATGACGTTGTCTAGGATGACGAGATGTGACTGGTCAGGAGGAAACAGATTAGTGTCGTCAAAAGAATCGGGGAGTCCTTCCAGAAATGTAATTCTTTTATTCATTTTCTTCATTTCATCATACATGGGCTGATAACTTGTATAAATCCATACAATATTTTCTGGTACAGCGTCCATCACACGTTCACATTTTTCCAGTACAGATTTAATAAAATAGGTTTTACCACAACCACTAGGACCCACTACCAAACATGAAAATGGAACCTTTAGTCTTGGATCAAAATCAATCTGCTCCATCATGCAGCTAATAACCAAAAGGCAGAGTTGTACCGTCAGGAAATACCCTTCTCTTGTCGTACACGACTCTAAACTTTTTCTTGAATGTAGCGTTTTTCAACAGAAATCCGTTTTATCACGTTTATATAGTCTGTTGCGGCGTTTCAAGGGAATCTTTCCTTAGACCCCTCAAGATAGCCTTCGACCAATTCTTTTGTGCTGTCAAAATTGATCAGTTCACTGCATTCGCGTCTGTGTAATACCTTTAACTTTCATCACCACTTTTTCTCATTTTTGGTCTGGTAGGCATAACTCTTTGGACCCGCGGCTACAAAGTCATGTATTGTTAGCCGCGCGTAATTCATCCGTGAGGTCACCGAGATAATTACCCAGCTCCAGAGAGTCTCATTTTCTTTTGACACATAGATCAAGCTGTCTGTGTCTACGTAGAGAATGTTCTGTTGCAGCTTTTCTAAATAACTGTACAATTTCAGACGCCCGTAAGCGGTGGTAACACAGCGATGAAAACATTACTGCTTCGACCTGGGGGACTACACACCTGTCATTATACAACCACTGAATCAGTGCTTTACGTCGCCGCGGTTTGTTGGTAAAAAACGCACGCGTGTTTTAGAGTGTATTGTCCAGAAAACACTAAAGTGAAAAAGTGTTCGACCGACTTGGACGAGTGTGGTTTTGAACCAAATTACTTCTCTGCGCCAAACTTGCCCCAAAGCCGTTCAGACAAGCCTTGGACACCTGTCTCTTTGCCGGATTTGTCTCAATTTTTTCCAGCGTTTAACCTGATGCCTTGATGCAAGTCGTAGTCTCTGATGTATTTTTCCTACTCTCATCGTCCACGGCCTCCGCCGAAACCCTGAAGCTTCCTGTTTAACCTTCAAAAGGTGTGAATGTACTTTCGATAAAAAGCGTGCTGCTCTGTGACTCAAAGTGCCACACCTCAGAAAGTTTCGACACCTTGTAACCCATCTGTACCACTTTGTGCGCTCTGCACTGACCCAAACTCCGGTCAGAGCTCTGGCATCGTCATCATGACTACATGAGTTCGCTCTGATTATTAGTCTCTGAGCATGTACGACAGAAGCGTGAACACTAATTTCCTTGAGCTGTTTTATAAGGTAACACGGGAAAATACAGACCTCTTGGGGGAATCACGGTTGCTCTGATCAGCCCAAAGTAGTTTTCAATTTCGTCAAAATCTCTGTGAATTATTACCGGATGGCCTAATGGGTAGGAGCCGGTTGCGTTAACGTACGGATACAATGATGTAACATCTACATAATGCACAGATTCGTCTGCACCTGCAGTGTACCGTAGCCTCAATGCGCTGGTACGCCCCCCATACAGTGCGGCTCGAGGAGCCAGAGGTTCAGGTGGATCATATTTCTTCATAAACTCTCGCACCCCCGCGTGTGTTTTTTTCATCAGAGTCCACGCATGCTCCGTCATCACCTCTGTATGCAGTCCATGCGTGGACCTCAACTGATGCAGCTTCTCCTGGCTAGCCGAATGCATTTCCTCAAAGGCGAGCCCTGTCATAGGGCTGATATCGTGGGGTCGGAAACAGGTTGGACAGCCATGATAAAAACATCCTTGAAATTCAAAGGCACAGTCTAACCCTCTGTGCGGCGTAACCGTCGACAAAATCAATACCAATTTTCTTTTCCCCGCGGTTTAGAGCATGCTGAATGAAAATGTTTTTGAATACATTAACCATTCCAGCCATTGAATTGAGCAGCTGAGAATTTTTTGAACTGGCGCCTGTAGTGCGTCGGGCGAAGGAATAGCCAGTGTCTTTTCAACCAGGAAATTTGTGGAAATACTTTCATTGATGCGGGAAATTGTGGCCAGCTGAAAGGATCCACGGCGTCTCCCCTACAAATTCCTCTCTGAATTTCATGCATCTGCGCGCCAGAATATTTGTGTCGTTTTTGACAGTAAAAACTGCCTCTTTCTCAAAGTTAAAAACACCCCTCGAGGCTTCTTTGTACCAGCTGTAAAAGCTTCGGCCTGCTGAGCGCGGACATGCTTTCTACACCATAATCTGCGGGTGGTAAGGCCCTATATATTTTAGATGCTTCTCTTTGCTAAATTTGTGGGGAAAGAATCCCTTTGATTGATCTGCAAATCCTAACGCTTTCGGCATGGCGGGTTTCATGGTAAGAAAAGACAGAGAGTCGATAAACCTTAGCAGATAATCTGTTTCTGTAAAACAGATTATTTTGCTGCCGCGCATGACAAGCGATGGGGTCATTCCTAAGTCTATCAGGCCTCTGAGGATTAGGTAGCTGTCGAAACCTCTAGCATTGTGTGCGATAAATGTAGCTTTTTATATTGAGGTTTCCTGAAATTCATGAGAAACTTCTCGACGCAGTCCTAAGCCGTAGGACATCCATTCTTCACCCTGTAGAGGTTTGACAACACGAGGTGTTGGCACATGTTCTCCCTTGTCATTGACAAATGTTTCAAAATCATAAAAGAATATATCTTGGGTCTGATTTTCTTGAAATTTCACCGGTTGTATGTAGCACTGGTGTGGTTCGTCACCTTTGTGGACACCACACACTTTACATTTGAGCCTCATGCATTTGTGCTCTGTACTAGCGGAGAAGAGATATTTGCAATTTGAACATTTGTGAATTTTCCGACATGTACTGAGGGTCGCGTCATTCAAAGACTTTTTGTGTTTAGCATTAACGCAGCGTGTAGAGAAGTCCTGTTGCAATCTGCGCGAGTATACAGGCTCACTGTACGCGGTATCGCATGTAGGGTCGAGGCAGAGATTGCAATGACCCACGACAAGAGTGGAACTCGCTCCGGCAGTAACCTCGGTAACAGTAATGACATACATTATCAACCCTAAAAACCCTTTAAGATTTTTTATTCCATAGTAGTGACCATTAAGCAGGAATAAAAACACTGGCTTGTCAGACTTTGGGTATTCTGTTTCAAAATCGCGACAGCGGTCCTCTTGATCTCTGTAAAGACGACAATTTTCCGGTTTTACTATCTGTTCAAATTTGTTGATGTGACTGAGAGCTACTCGCGGTGGCCTCGGTCAGACCCGCTAAATGCTGAAATTCTCTAGCCTGCTCGATGGCTTGTCTGTAGGTGAAGTCAGGGTTGATGAGCAGAGCCAAGCTGATGGCAAAGCATAGTTTATTGTTTACGTTGGGCACTATATGCAAGTGTTTTTTTCTTATTAACGATCTCGCTCTCAGAGTTTTTTAAGTTTTTAGGCTTATTTCAACCTGTACGATGTCATTAGGTCTAACCTCAGGTCTCACTCTCTCAGCTAAGGTGTTAAAATGACTCAAAACATCTTCATAAAATTGCGCCAAGTCCGGTACGTTCCCTAGGGGAGGGACGCTAAAGGTTTGGTGAATTCCAAATTCCCAAAGCGATCGCGTCTTCTCGACTGAATGTCAGGGTTTTCTATTGGCGGTAAGGTGTTTTCTAACGGGGGAATGCCATGGTTACGGCTCTCAATCCCTTGTAATAAGGCGTTTTCTACCATTTGAATGTCATTGTGGTTATGATTTTCAAGCTCTTGTAAGGCCCTTTCTAACGGTTGAAAGTAATCACTCGCAGGCTCTGGTTGTGTCTCTGGTGGTTGTGGTGGCTCTGTGCTGCCATTATTTAAATGCGGTTGATCAGGACGATTGTCTGGGTGGGGATTATTATGATTTAGCTCTTGGATGGCTTCAGCAAGTGATGGTGTTACAAAACGCAGTGGATCCCCGTTTACATCGTCTACAGCAATAACTAATTGTATGGGAATTATACAAGACCGATCAGGCTCCATTTTGCATGTGATAAAAAAAAAAAAAAAATAAAAAAAAGTCAAAGCTAACACCTTACAACTTTTACATTTGAAGAATTGTCGGCACAATTGTCAGCAGCTTTTGGAGGATCTCCAGCTTGCTTTCCGGATCTCTCACTCGCTGGTGTCGGCGATTGCCCCTCAGTACAGCATCTGTCATAAAATCAGAGAAAATACCTTTTAAATATATTTAATTATCAATACAATAATACTAAGATATGTAAATAATAATTACCTCTGACGGGTTCAGGCCTCTCCCTGACATATCTCACTCGATGAATACCCCTCCGTCCTTTCATAAATCAGAGAATATACATCTTTAATTATATATTTTAGTTATCAAGACAATAATATATACATATATAAATAATAATTACCTCTGAATCGTACAGGGGACGCGAGGTCCTGGCGGCCAGGTTCAGGCTCAATCTCTGTTCATTTGGAAAATAGCAGGGCAAGTCTCACTGCTCACTCTCTCTCTCTCTCTCTCTCTCTCTCCCCCTTTTTCCCCACACACACACACACACACACACACACACACCATCCCTTCGTCGTCCATCCTCACATCCACTTTCTTTCCCATCTTTTTCCTCTCGGCTCCATTATCCTGTGTTCCATTCCATGTCCACAAGGTTGGGGTGGTCTGTATTCTATTCTGTATTTCCACTGCTCCGTGTCTTTCCACCATCTTTTCCTTCCATTCCACCACTCTTCTTCTTCCACTTCTTCTTCTTCTTCTTTCTTCTGGATCCCTGGGATGGCCGATTCTGGGTCCTGGGGCTCAATCTCATTCGTGTGATTATGCTTCTCTCTCTCTCTCAGTCCTCTGTGCATTCCATTTGTTGTCTCCTGTCTCATTTGTGTGGTCCCTGCTGTGTGTGTGTGGCTTCCTCCATTTCTGTCATCCTCCATGTGGGGATCGGCTATGCATCCATGTCCATGTTCCTTCCTTCACTCTATTCTGTGGCCTCCATCCGTATTTCCTTGGCTCGTTGGCTTGCATGCTGTGTGTATCCACTTGGTGTTGCTGTGGGCAGGATGGGGATTGGCCGGTCTGTGTCTGATTGGGATGGGCTGGGAAGCACATGTTTCTTGGCCAATTGCCCTGTGGGAGAAGGATTGGAGTCAAGTCTCAGGTGGTCAGTCTTGTGGTGTCGCGGCGTTCGTTTCCGGGGACCCCAAGAAAGTTTAATACCTCCTAAAAAGCTACAAACGGACGCTGTAAAGAGTTTTTCAACAAGAAATTTGAGACTCTGATGAAGAAACACAACATCAAACATTTAAGACGGGCGAAAGTGACTTAAAAGCGTCGGGTTGTTGAGCCGTTATAACCGCGACTCTGAAAACTTCGCATGTATAAATATTTTACAGCTCACAACACCAGACGATACCTCGACGTCTTACCAGACCTGGTACAGAGTTATAATAACAGTTATCACACCTCTTATTAAAATGACTCCTATGGAGGTCACAGCGGAGAACACCGATCAAGTGTTCCACAATCTATGTACGGCACCTTTTGCCTCTCGTCACAGGAATAAAATAAAGATGGCTTTTAAGAAAGGAGATCTACAGGTGCGTCTGTCGAAAGTGAGAGGTTTTCGAATAAAAAAATACGAGCAGAGGTTTACGAGGACGAAGTCTTTACAGTGACCGAGCTATTCCTACATTACACCTCCCGTGATATAAATTAGTAGACTATGACGGCGAGCCTGTCGAGGGTCATTTTATGAAGCAGAGATGCAAAAATAAAAATGGCCGCCAACAAAATGTTTCAAGTGGAAAAAAATCCTAAAACGCCCTGTACTGTCAAGGGAGAAAAACAGGCTTTTGTGCAATGGAAAAAACTGGCGGAAAAATTTAACAGCTGGGTTAAATTGGTTGATGTGGTCGGGATATAAAACTTCTGTGTACAAAGACCGCTCCATCACTGCACTCAATAGAGAATCATGGAACACACGCCTCCTGAGGGGCTTTTATGTGACTCTGCCTTCCAACGCCAGTAAGGAGATATTTAAAAGTAATACTAGCAGTTGTTCACAATCGATTTAGCAAACCGATTGAACTTGCTGGCGAATGGTTGGTGGGCCTATGTGCGAAATCTATATCCCGCACGTGGTATAATTTACCGGCAGATTCATCCTATTTTGAACTGAACCGAGTGGCGATGAGAGCCCCTCAGCCCTTGGTGAGTGTAAAATTTAAAGGCGGTACTATAATCGTCCTAAAGATCTCCTGGAATACCTGGTCCCGGTTAAAAATATGATGCCTCCTGTGCCACTTTCAACAACGCCCAGATTGACTTCAAAGGCGGTCTTTACAAAATCAACGATACCCCTCTCTGGCCCACATGCCGGACTGAAAGTTAATGAATGGTGGACGCTATCCAAATCTACATATCCTTAATTTAAACGCAGGCATATATAACTGTTTGTCTATCGGAACAAAAGTATCAAGCGGTCGGTGACAGTTACTCACGCTGCTTGGTGTCGTGAATGTGAAGGTGACTTTGGTGACATAACCAATCCATACACTCCATTATATGCCGCTGTCGAAAAATTACATCAAAAACATAACACGTAAATTAAAACAGATCGCAACAAACCCGTGGATTTTGTTTTTGAAAGACAATTGTGAAACTACACTTTAAACCAGTGCAACGTTCTTTGTAAGATGCTTCATATCAAAGAAGACCCTCGCCCGTTTGTGGCCTAGTATGAAGGACAAGTAGGAGGGCACGTTACCCGGTTTTTATGGAGCTCCAGTTATGTACCGAGGTATAGGCTCAATATTTTCAAAGCTGTTTCCGCTGTAGCCCCTCTGCTAAGGAAAAGGTTTCGCTGTAGCAAAACCGCGATCTTAAAACAGCCGCTACAAACATTGCATCAGATGCAGTGAAAAAATTTGTAGAGAAACTGCACGAGAACAAAAATCAAGCGCCGGCGGTATTATGGTCTTGTCACGTAGAGCAAAGGCGTCCGCCAGGTGAGCTGGTTGTTTTCGGTCTGCATTTAAAAGCGCGCCAGCCTGCTAAGCGGAGCAAATCAGTCAGGAGACGTCCTCCGAAAGAAGGAAGTCTGCAACAAAGCTCCGACATATTTTAACGTTGCAAACAATGGCCCTCTTACATCAGAAATCGGCAGAGTGTACCCTGGCCGAGCTGGACCTCTTTTCAGCTCCATGACACAATTATCCGTAGAGGATAAAAAATATCAAGAGTACCAGCCGTTATCAGCACTTTCCGGACTCCTCCCCGATTGAATTTTACATACCTGGAGACGGTGAAAAGTACCCCCGATTTAAACGACACGTTGCTTCATCTCAGAGTTAACATTACAGAGAAAGATGGGTCAAACATCCCACCAGATACAGCAGTTGGGCTCATCAACTACCCGCTGAATACAATTTTCAGTCAATGCGACGTTATTCTGGGGATAGATTAATTTCCCCAGTCAAGTGCAACGATCCATATCGGTGCGATTATAGAAACTTTGCTCAACTTTTCAGACTACACGTTAAAGAGTCAATTTAGCCGGTCTGTTTTACAAAGACACCGCAGGCCATGGATTCGGTGGTAATAAATAATGGTCCTAACAGAGGGTTAGTCCAGAGAGGTCAATTCAGCGTAGAATTCGCCGGCGGGACCTTTTGGGCCCATTACATAGTGACATATTTTTCGCGAAAGACTGATGTTAAACTCTGTTGATTTGAGAATTAAACTGATCCGAATAACGATGCATTATGTCTTATGGGGCTGGGCGTGATTCCGAGTTCTGTCTAAAGATAATATCGGCATCGCTGTTTGTTAAAAAGGTCACCGTTTCCCCCTGCGTAACGCCTGGGTCACGCCGAGCCCTGATGAAAGGAAATGCTCTTTATCCGCTCTCACGCGTCTGTGTGAAGACCTATTCCATACCGAAAAATTCCAGGATCTGTAACCAGGAAAACCTATTTCTGGGTGCTATGCCTCGCTATCTAGCTTTAGCCATGGTTCGAGTAGATTCTTTTTCAGGAAGAAGGGACCTATCCCCGTTTAACTTTCTTCATAATGACATTGAATATCTTGCACTGTGTCAGGATGGGAGGCAGCTGCCTGCTAAGGCCTTCCAGCCCCGTTTCAACACAGGCAGCTCAGTTAGAGAATATTACAACATGTTTACATCTACTGGGAGACACCTCAAGGATCTGCCTCTTAGCATTACCCGCAGGGAATTTAACGAAGGTTATTCTTTGTTCGTGTTCAATCTGGGAGCGAACGAAGACAGCGACGCCTTGGCGCCCATTTCCTCAGGGAATTTACGTCTTGAAATGCGCTTCAGGGTCCCTCTGCCTTACACAACAACGTTAATAGTATACGCTTGTTACGATTCCATTCTGGAGATCAACTCTAAAAGACAGGTGCTGGTGGATTATTATTAAAGATATGGATAATCATCAGCTAGAAAGGCTTTTACATCATCTTATAGGAGACACATTCCACGGCGTGTGGGCTTGTGATCAGCTACCATCGCTGAGCCAGACCTTTAACCTGCCAGCCTATTTTATAGTGAACACTCATCCGGCCCACATGCCAGGTCAGCACTGGCTCGCACTGACTTTGGAAGAGGACGGGAGTGCAACTTTTTTCGACTCTTATGGATTTCCGCCAGATTTTGCCCATTACCCAGCGAGCATTTTACAATTTTTGGAAAGTCGTTCAAAGAAGCTACACTACCACAACCGCCAGCTCCAGCATACTTTCTCTATAGTGTGTGGACAGCATTGTGTTTTTTATCTCTGCCACCGCGCATGCGGTTTATCTTATAATAACATTTTGGGCTTGTATCATGTTGACGATGTCTATAAAACGAACCGCATGGTATCTACTTTTGTGAATAAATATCAAAGATGCGTTGCTCGTGAACCGCCAGAATCTTTTCATCATAGTGTATGCTCTTTAAAAATGTTTAAAGATTGTTAACACTTGTAAGAAACATGGAAAACAAACGCTGTAACCATAAACTTGTGATTAATAAAATGCTTTATTGAAAATGACAGTGTACGGAAATTCCCTTCATTTACATCGTTTAAAACCTTAATCCCACGTGACCATCTTGGGGATTTTGTCTTTTTGACGCCGCGATTTTTCTTCAAAACCATCTCCGTCCATTTTGAGTTGTCTGTACTGTTCACGCGCTTTAGGGATTTTTCACCATCGGAAACGGGAATGTTGAGCACTGACAAAGTATTTAAGAAACCAGTCCATCCTTTTGGCATTGTTTGTGTTTCTTCTTATTAGGCGGCTAGATTTTTGAATAAATCTATCATATGAGAGCCTTTTATGACAGAGCCTTTGTAAATAAACCCCCTAGAGGACCATCTCATGTCATTTGGCGGCTAATTTCTGCATAATGTAAGAGCGTTTTCCGGTCGTGCAGGGGCAGGTTTGTTATCACATCGCTTGCAGCCTCATCCAATAGGGATTGGGGGCCGGTGCTGATGCTGCCTGCTGGTGCATCAGCACCATCTACTGGTGCATCGGCAGCTGATGCATCTGATGAGGATGCAGAGTGTTGACTTTCTGCGACATCCGGATGCAGAGTGAGAGTAACCTTTATGACGCTCTTTCTCGCTTTGTTTGAGCAAAGTGAGATAGCCGTAACATCAGCGCTCGTATTTTTTAGCTTTTTCATACGAATTCAATCTTGGATCATTTAATACGGCGCTCATTTTCTCATTCAAATCATCTTCGGCTGTCTGTCTGATGGATGGCTCTGGTCTAGTCATTTTACTCAGCTGCTGGGGCGAAATCAAATACATTTTCTTGGCAGCCTTTAGAGCCATATTATTAATTTTTTCTTCTCCTCTTAGCTTCTCGGAATCAGCCCACCTAGTAGATTTCCGAGAATAGGCACGGCGGCAGAAAGCAGAGGAAGGATAAAACCCCCAGTTTGTTTTTTCAGAACCTGATGTTTACGCTTTAAGCTGGTTTTCTTATCTGCCAACAACCTTATAATATTCTTTTGACGCTTCAGTTGTCTGTATTGAGAAGGGGACACTGTTAGATTCCCTTTCAAAAGATTAAGAGATAATTCGCATAAGGCCTGCAGAAAATCAGGTGAGCAGTGTTTTAAAATGTCTTTGCGCTTTGAAGGCTTCGCGTGGTACAAGGCTTTTAGTAACAGAGCGTTCCTTTTTAACCGCTCCGACATAATGAAGGTCTATTTTGTTTTAGCGATGTAAACCGTCGTCTGCTGGTGGGGAAGTATCCCCGTGCGCACTCTGTAACGTTCTGGGCATGAAGGTGTGAGATCCAGGATTAAATAGCCGTGCGCTGACTTGGTAGCATCTTGAAAACTTTCCAGGAAAAACAGTTTTTGTGAGGGAAACATCTGATGTGCTAGTACCCTCATCTGCAACTGGTCCCGGGGGTTTTTAAATAGCACGAGGTAATTACAGTTTAAACTGATTGTAAGGGGGCAGTTTTACCTTTATGGAATACATTTTGAGTCAACATCATGACGCTCATCTTTTGTGATGTCTGTATTGCAGTCGAATATTTTCGCCACCTCAGGGTGGTCACCTGCCTGAAATATGACGTTGTCTAGGATGACGAGATGTGACTGGTCAGGAGGAAACAGATTAGTGTCGTCAAAAGAATCGGGGAGTCCTTCCAGAAATGTAATTCTTTTATTCATTTTCTTCATTTCATCATACATGGGCTGATAACTTGTATAAATCCATACAATATTTTCTGGTACAGCGTCCATCACACGTTCTCACATTTTTCCAGTACAGATTTAATAAAATAGGTTTTACCACAACCACTAGGACCCACTACCAAACATGAAAATGGAACCTTTAGTCTTGGATCAAAATCAATCTGCTCCATCATGCAGCTAATAACCAAAAGGCAGAGTTGTACCGCAGGAAATACCGCCTCTTGTCGTTACCGACTCTAAACTTTTCTTGAATGTAGCTTTTTTCAACAGAAATCCGTTTTTATCACGTTTATAGTCTGTTGCGCGCGCTTCAAGGAATCTTTCCTTAGACCCCTCAAGATAGCCTTCGACCAATTCTTTTGTGCTGTCAAAATTGATCAGTTCACTGCATTCTCGCCTGTGTAATACCTTTAACTTTCATCACCACTTTTTCTCATTTTTGGTCTGGTAGGCATAACTCTTTGGACCCGCGGCTACAAAGTCATGTATTGTGTCGCCAAAATCATCCGTGAGGTCACCGAGATAATTACCCAGCTCCAGAGGCGTCTCATTTTCTTTTGACACATAGATCAAGCTGTCTGTGTCTACGGAGAATGTTCTGTTGCAGCTTTTCTAAATAACTGTACAATTTCAGACGCCGCGTGCGTGGTAAACGAGCGAGCGGAAAACATTACTGCTTTCGACCTGGGGGACTACACACCTGTCATTATACAACCACTGAATCAGTGCTACGTCGCCGCGGTTTGTTGGTAAAAACGCCACGTGTTTTAGAGTGTATTGTCCAGAAAACACTAAAGTGAAAAAGTGTTCGACCGACTTGACGAGTGTGGTTTGAACCAAATTACTTCTCTGCGCAAACTTGCCCCAAAAGCCGTTCAGACAAGCCTTGGACACCTGTCTCTTTGCCGGATTTGTCTCAATTTTTTCAGCGTTTAACCTGATGCCTTGATGCAATTCGTAGTCTCTGATGTATTTTTTCCTACTCTCATCGTCCACGGCCTCCGCCGGAAACCCTGAAGCTTCCTGTTTACCCTTCAAAAAGGTGTGAATGTACTCGATAAAAAGCGTGCTGCTCTGTGACTCAAAGTGCCACACCTCAGAAAGTTTCGACACCTTGTAACCCATCTGTACCACTTTGTGCAGCTCTGCACTGACCCAAACTCCGGTCAGAGCTCTGGCATCGTCATCATGACTACATGAGTCGCTCTGATTATTAGTCTCTGAGCATGTACGACAGAGCGTGAACACTAATTTACCTTGAGCTGTTTTATAAGGTAACACGGGAAAATACAGACCTCTTGGGGGAATCACGGTTGCTCTGATCAGCCCAAAGTAGTTTTCAATTTCGTCAAAATCTCTGTGAATTATTACCGGATGGCCTAATGGGTAGGAGCCGGTTGCGTTAACGTACGGATACAATGATGTAACATCTACATAATGCACAGATTCGTCTGCACCTGCAGTGTACCGTAGCCTCAATGCGCTGGTAATTCCATACAGTGTGGCTCGAGGAGCCAGAGGTTCAGGTGGATCATATTTCTTCATAAACTCTTGCACCCCGCGCGGTGTTTTTTTCATCAGAGTCCACGCATGCTCCGTCATCACCTCTGTATGCAGTCCATGCGTGGACCTCAACTGATGCAGCTTCTCCTGGCTAGCCGAATGCATTTCCTCAAAGGCGAGCCCTGTCATAGGGCTGATATCGTGGGGTCGGAAACAGGTTGGACAGCCATGATAAAAACATCCTTGAAATTCAAAGGCACAGTCTAACCCCTCTATGGCGGCGTAACCGTCGACAAAATACGTACCAATTTTCTTTTCCCCGCGGTTTAGAGCATGCTGAATGAAAATGTTTTTTGAATACATTAACCATTCCAGCCATTGAATTGAGCAGCTTGAGAATTTTTTGAACTGACGCCTGTAATCGTCGGGCGAAGGAATAGCCAGTGTCTTTTCAACCAGGAAATTTGTGAGAAATACTTTCATTGATGCCGAGGAAATTGTGACGCAGCTGAAAGGATCCACGAGCGTCTCCCCTACAAATTCCTCTCTGAATTTCATGCATCCTTCGCGCAGAATATTTGTGTCGTTTTGACAGTAAAAAACTGCCTCTTTCTCAAAGTTAAAAACACCCCTCGAGGCTTCTTTGTACCAGCTGTAAAACTCGGCCTGCTGAGCCGCGGACATGCTTTCTACACCGTAATCTGCCGGCGGCGGGTAAGGCCCTATATATTTTAGATGCTTCTCTTTGCTAAATTTGTGGGGAAAGAATCCCTTTGATTGATCTGCAAATCCTAACGCTTTCGGCATAGCGGCGAGTTTCATGGTAAGAAAAGACAGAGAGTCGATAAACCTTAGCAGATAATCTGTTTCTGTAAAACAGATTATTTTGCTGCCTTGCATGACAAGCGATGGGGTCATTCCTAAGTCTATCAGGCCTCTGAGGATTAGGTAGCTGTCGAAACCTCTAGCATTGTGTGCGATAAATGTAGCTTTTTTATATTGAGGTTTCCTGAAATTCATGAGAAACTTCTCGACGCAGTCTAAGCCGTAGGACATCCATTCTTCACCCTGTAGAGGTTTGACACACACGAGGTATGGCACATGTTCTCCCTTGTCATTGACAAATGTTTCAAAATCATAAAAGAATATATCTTGGGTCTGATTTTCTTGAAATTTCACCGGTTGTATGTAGCACTGGTGTGGCTCGTCACCTTTGTGGACACCACACACTTTACATTTGAGCCTCATGCATTTGTGCTCTGTACTAGCGGAGAAGAGATATTTGCAATTTGAACATTTGTGAATTTTCTGACATGTACTGAGGGTCGCGTCATTCAAAGACTTTTTGTGTTTAACGTAACACGCGCGTGTACGAGAAGTCCTGTTGCAATCTGCGCAGTATACAGGCTCACTGTACGCGGTATCGCATGTAGGGTCGAGGCAGAGATTGCAATGACCCTGACAAGAGTGGAACTCGCTCCGGCAGTAACCTCGGTAACAGTAATGACATACATTATCAATCCCTAAAAACCCTTTAAGATTTTTTATTCCATAGTAGTGACCATTAAGCAGGAATAAAAACACTGGCTTGTCAGACTTTGGGTATTCTGTTTCAAAATGCGAGAGAGCGCGGTCCTCTTGATCTCTGTAAAAGACGACAATTTTCCGGTTTACTATCTGTTCAAATTTGTTGATGTGACTGAGAGCTACTGCGGTGGCCTCGGTCAGACCCGCTAAATGCTGAAATTCTCTAGCCTGCTCGATGGCTTGTCTGTAGGTGAAGTCAGGGTTGATGAGCAGAGCCAAGCTGATGGCAAAGCATAGTTTATTGTTTACGTTGGGCACTATATGCAAGTGTTTTTTTTTCTTATTAACGATCTCGCTCTCCAGAGTTTTTTTAAGTTTTCGCTTATTTCAACCTGTACGCTGTCATTAGGTCTAACCTCAGGTCTCACTCTCTCAGCTAAGGTGTTAAAATGACTCAAAACATCTTCATAAAATTGCGCCAAGTCCGGTACGTTCCCTAGGGGAGGGACGCTAAAGGTTTGACGGAATTCCAAATTCCCAAAGCGATCGCGTCTTCTCGACTGAATGTCAGGGTTTTCTATTGGCGGTAAGGTGTTTTCTAACGGGGGAATGCCATGGTTACGGCTCTCAATCCCTTGTAATAAGGCGTTTTCTACCATTTGAATGTCATTGTGGTTATGATTTTCAAGCTCTTGTAAGGCCCTTTCTAACGGTTGAAAGTAATCACTCGCAGGCTCTGGTTGTGTCTCTGGTGGTTGTGGTGGCTCTGTGCTGCCATTATTTAAATGCGGTTGATCAGGACGATTGTCTGGGTGGGGATTATTATGATTTAGCTCTTGGATGGCTTCAGCAAGTGATGGTGTTACAAAACGCAGTGGATCCCCGTTTACATCGTCTACAGCAATAACTAATTGTATGGGAATTATACAAGACCGATCAGGCTCCATTTTGCATGTGATAAAAAAAAAAGTCAAAGCTAACACCTTACAACTTTTACATTTGAAGAATTGTCTGCACAATTGTCAGCAGCTTTTGGAGGATCTCCAGCTTGCTTTCCGGATCTCTCACTCGCTGGTGTCGGCGATTGCCCCTCAGTACAGCATCTGTCATAAAATCAGAGAAAATACCTTTTAAATATATTTAATTATCAATACAATAATACTAAGATATGTAAATAATAATTACCTCTGACGGGTTCAGGCCTCTCCCTGACATATCTCACTCGATGAATACCCCTCCGTCCTTTCATAAATCAGAGAATATACATCTTTAATTATATATTTTAGTTATCAAGACAATAATATATACATATATAAATAATAATTACCTCTGAATCGTACAGGGGGACGCGAGGTCCTGGCGACAGGTTCAGGCTCAATCTCTGTTCATTTGGAAAATAATGAGATAATGAGTGAAAGTGCTAATAACTCTCTCTCTCTCTCTCTCTCTCTCTCTCTCTCTCTCTCTCTCTCTCCCCCTACCTGACTTGCTCCCCACACACACACACACACACACACACACACACACACACCATTTGGTTACCCAACCATCATCCAACCAGATGGTCAATCTCTCACATCCCTGCTCTCTAGACCTAGCTCTTTCCCATCTTACATTGTACTTTTTAAAACATGAACAAAACCATTAATCTGCAGTAACAGGTATAACTTAAAAGCACTTACCCATGTCCTGAGGTTGAGTTTGCACAGAGACGGTCTCTGTAATGTTCTGTTCAACTATTTCCTGCTGCTGCTGCTCAGATGCTCTTTCGAGGGCAAGGATTTCTGAAAGATTAAGTTCCACTTCATCGCCATCTTCAGCTGCATTCAGAACCACTACACCATCTTCTTCTGCTTCTTCTACTTCTGCTTCTTCTTCTTCTTCTTCTTCCTCTTCTTCTGCTTCTTCTTCTGAATCAGCGAGGGCCTGGATAGGCTCCTGACCGTTTTCTGTGGATGCTGCAGGCTCAATCTCTGTTCATTTTGAAAATAATATATAACTTGCTTCAATTCAATGTATTTACTTTAAGTGTTAATAACTATCTCTCTCTCTCTCTCTCTCTCTTTCTCTCTCTCCAATCAAAAGACTATCTCCCACAATGCCCTCTTACCCACCACCACCCACACCCCACCCACACCACCCACACCTCACACCCACACCTCACACACACACACACACACACACACACACACACACACACACACACACACACACACACACACACACACACACACACACACACACACCATGTGTTCCCCATCTCCCATCCACCCATTTACAGGTATAATATAAATAATATTTGTCTCCCTCTATCTCACATCTACCCAGTTGCTGGTATAATATAAATAATATGAAAGACCTTACCGGCAGTCATTTGTAGGGTAGCCGTGGGGTGCCCAGCGTTTTCATCTCTTGACTGCATATGCTGTACCGGCTGCCTAAATTCTGTTTCAATCGTGACGGTGGGGACGTCTCGCAGCACAATTGGCTGCCCGTTGGCCCGTGGTCTTTCTTCAGGCATTACCTCCTCAATTTCAATAACCCCTGTAAAGACTGCTGGATTTTGATTGTTATATGCAACGCCTCTGTCATCTATCACGCCATTGGGGAGAGAAAAGACAACATAGGATCAGTTATTTATTAGCTTGATACGTAAAGCATTAAATGATTTAAATAGCCTACCAAAATCGTCATCTGTGATTACGATATCTCTCAAGTCCTCGTCATTGATTTCTGTTAGGAAGAACAGTCATAATGGTTGACCCGGAATATTTCAACACACTTGGCATTAATAATTAATTAATCCATAATAATAATAATAATGTAGAACTCACCTGAAAAGTACTGTGACTGAAGCATTTTGACTCCTCTGAATGAAGTGACGGTCTGTATGCAAAGCCGAGTGGGAGAGTAGGCTGAAAGAAGCACATGTTTCTTCCAAACATGTGGTAAACACTTTATTGCCTATTTAGGGGCGAGCATTAGTGCAGACTTTTGGGGGCTCAGACACTTCCTTGGCCTGTTGTAAGAGGAGACTTACACATTCCTATTTACAGACTTACACACGTTCTGCTCTCACAGTTGCATGAGACTTGTATTGGCTCATTTCAAACGCATCAGTGTTACTCAAACTTACATTCATGCTGTGTGTAGAATGAAAAACCTATCTTTCTCTGTTTCAAACGGGGAAGAAACCCTTTTTATGCTCAAAATTTAACGCTACACCCCTTCTTCTCTCACTGACTCATTTCAAACACAGCCGGATATTTCATCTCTAACGCTCATTGGATCATTTAAATGAAGATCTTTCTACTTCCTGTGTGTCACGCATTGCATCACTTAACACACGTCATTTCCGGGACACGCCTTCCTTCTAGAAGCTTCCAGAACAGTCCAGTCACACACACCTGGAAGGCATCAATCACATTTCTGACAGGTCGTGACCTCTTGACCCCCCAGGTCAAAAGGTCATCCATCAAAATCCCACATTCCAAAGTGACAGTAACCTCCCCTTATTATCTCTAATTATACATAATTTTAGCTTTATATACAGTATGTGTGTGTGTCTCTTGTGTGTGTGTGTGTGTTCCAGATGTTTTATTATAAATCTAAAGATTATGTGATGTTGTATATTATATATGAAGGAATATGAATTGTCTTTAATTCATTTATAATAGTTGTATATTGCAGTGATGTCAGTGTTATAAACTTATTATTATATTTTGGTCTATATCTATAATCTATCGTCTGTTTAATAAACATTATTGATGAACAATCAAACTTGTTCTGATTGTGATTTCTGATTAATTATTATAAGCAACATATCTCTGGGTCTGTAAAATGTTTCTTATGTTAACTTTCAGTAAATAAAGTTGATTTCTAGAGCACATTCAAACACACATTAATCTGACCAAAGTGCTGAATGAAAGAACATAAAAATGTAAATATCAAAACCCAAAAAGAAGATCCCAACACCAACAACAAGCAGCAGTTCCCAAACCCAGAATGATAGACATGATGAGACCAGATTGAGAGATTAGAGAGTTATAATGGGTCTTTATCCCAGATATAAAAACAGAAATGGAGGGAGCACATCTGATATGTGAAGGCAGCAGCTTCCACCGTCGTGGAGCAGCAGCTGGAAAGGCTCTGTCCCATATTTGGCAGTTTGCAGATGATCTGTATCTGTGTTTTATTATAAAGTTAATGAAATAAAAGGTGTTCTACTTTGTCTCAGCTACAGCTCTGAGTCTCTCCCTCTGCTCCCGTTTACCTCACCACTGAGTCTCACTTCATGTCCCGCCCACAACACTATCTGGTTGGTAGACGTTAGACGAGTATCAGCCAATCAGCACTCACCATGGCATGCAGCCGCCTCAAGCAGATGCGTCTCCGGGTGAACCCCCCCCCCCCCTCCTTTAATGATTAAATCTAGAGAGCTCTTTTAATGAGTCATGTAGGAAACTCTAAAGTAACTTTTCAGAGAGGAGCGCAGCTTTCAGCTCAAAGACACACTTAATATGCATATAGTCAAAATACTACTACTGAGAAAAATAAGTTTTGAATGTTAGAAGGTAACGTGTGATCATGACAGGGTGCACATGTTACCTTATCGTCTGTATTAGTATGTTGTATATACACTAACCTTAATAAAGATTATTAGGAACACCTGTAATGTTTCTCGTTAATGCAATTATCTAATCAACCAATCACTTGGCAGCTGCTTCAATGCATTTAGGGGTGTGGTCCAGGTCTAGACAATCTCCTGAAGGTGATCTAAGCAACTTTGAGCGTGGCATGGTTGTTGGTGCCAGACGGGCTGGTTTGAGTATTTCACAATCTGCTCAGTTACTGGGATTCTCACCCACAACCATTTCTAGGGTTTACAAAGAATGGTCTGAAAAAGGAAAAACATCCAATATGCGGCAGTCCTGGGGGGTGAAAATGCCTTGTTGATGCTAGAGGTCAGAGGAGAATGTCCTGTTGATGCTAGAGGTCAGAGGAGAATGGGCCGACTGATTCCAGCTGATAGAAGATCAACTTTGACTCAAATAACCACTCGTTACAACCGAGGTATGCAGCAAAGCATTTGTGAAGCCACAACACGAACAACCTTGAGTCGGATGGGCTACACGAGCAAAAGACCCCACCGGGTACCACTCATTTCCACTAAAAATAGGAAAATTAGGCTACAATTTGCACAAGCTCACCAAAATCAGACAGTTGAAGACTGTAAAAATGTTGCCTGGTCTGAGGAGTCTCGATTTCTGTTGAGACGGGATCCTTCAGTCGGAGCTGGTTAATGTGGCTCGGGAAAGGGAAGTTTGGGGTCCCCTGCTGGATTGATGCCTCACATATGACTCTACCATAAACAGGTCACCATTTATATAAGTGGGTGTGGCTAAGCACAGAGGGGCGGGCCAAACAATCACCAATGAAGAAGGAAGTCTCTGCCGAGTTCAATGATAACTCACACAAGACTCTACCTTAAACGGGTCATTAGTTATAAAAGAGGGCGTGGCTAAAGATTAGGGGGCGGGTCAAACCATCACCAATGAAAAAGGAACTCTGTGCTGAGTTCAATTACACCTCACACAAGACTCTACCTTAAACGGTTCAAATGTTGAGTAAGTGGGCGTGGTTAAAGTATAGGGGGCGGCTCAGTATCACATGTAGACCACACATTAAAAGTTTCATGTAAATCGGATGATGTTTGTCATATAAGGCGCATTTCCTGTTGCCGGGGGGGTGCTATGACCAAAAGTCAATTTTGGCCTGTAGGTGTCCTCAGGCCTGGACCCTTGTCCATCGTGAGAAATTTCAGGCAGATACGACAACGTACACTCAAGTCACTCAACTTCTTTGTTCATCGCTAAACACTCAAAATGGCCGCCACGCCACGCCCACAGCGTCTGACGAAAAGTTTTTCTTTTAATAACTTTTCATCTTTAGCATCTTAAGATGGCACAGACCGAGTTTGAAGTTGATCAGATCAAATCTCTAGGAGGAGTTCGTTAAAGTACGACATGTGGAAATGGCCAAAATCGCACTAATTCCGAACTTTGAAATCAAAATGGCGGACTTCCTGTTGGGTTTAGGGTATGGCTGTAATGATGTTTTTTGTACATCTTGACATCTTACATATGTGTACCACGTTTCGTGAGTCTATGTTAAACCCACTGCAGGGGCTCAATTTTCTTAACTTTCTAGGGGGCGCTAGCAAGCCATTTTTGTGCGCCTATTCCCGAAACCCTTAAAATACATAACTTTTCACCAGAATTGATGCGACCGCCAAATTTGGTGAGTTTTTGAATATGTTAAGCCCCTCAAAAAGGCAATTCATTTGACGGGTAAAACAATAATTCCTTCAGTTTCAATAGGGCCTTCGGCGCTGTCGGCGCTCGTACCCTAATAATTGGAGTAAATTAGTTATAGCCAGAGCAAATTTCAACTCAGACCACTCAAACTATATTAAACAAAAAATATATGTATTTCAAACAAAAAATGCATGAATTTGGGAATAGACCAGGGCAACTATTGGCACATTATTTGAAAAAGGAACAAGCTAAGAGAACTATAATGGCTATTAAAACTGAAAATGAAGTAACATATGAGCCATTAGAAATTAATTTAAAAAGTTTTCAGTCCCTGAGGCAACAACCTTTTTAGACCGTTTGGATCTACCTCAGGTTAGTCTCAGATCAACAAACCATTAATAAAAATTTGTCTGAGGAAGAGGTGTTTTCTGTAATTAAATCATTACCAGCAAATAAATCTCCAGGCCCGGATGTTTTTTCTGGTGAATTTTATAAAACTTTCTGGCCACAACTTAAATTAGTTTCTATGTTAATGTTTAATGACTTCTCTAGCCATAACATTCTTCCTGTTTCTATGAAAACAGATAGAATCTCTGTCATACTGAAAGAAGGTAAAGACCCTCAAAGTTGTGCCTCATATAGGCCTATAAGTTTGCTTAATTGTGACTATAAAATTATTACAAAATTGTTATCGAAGAGATTAGAAATAATTCTCCCCAAATTAATAAATTTAGATCAAACTGGATTCATTAAAGGCCGTTACTCATCTGATGAACACTAGACGACTGTTTAACATCACACATTATATCACTTTATGCCGATGATATCCTATTATTTGTTACTGAACCTATGTCAACTTTGCGCCATGTTTTGGTAGATATTCAAATATTTTCTAAGACTTCAGGGTATAAGGTTAACTTACAAAAATCAATTGCTTGCCCTCTTAAGATTCCAAATCAGGAAAATGTTAAGAGGGAATGCCCCGTCTCTTGGTCAGTATGTGGTTTTAAATATCTTGGAGTACAAGTGACACCTACTTTGGACAAACTATTTAAGGGAAACTATAACACTCTGCTGGAGGAATGCAAAAAGAAACTTCAGACTTGGTCTGCTCTCCCACTGTCTCTTATTGGGAAAATTAATGTTATTAAAATGAGTATACTTCCTAAGTTTATTTATGCTTTTAATATGTTGCCATGTTATATCCCCTTTTCTTTTTTTAAGTTAATTAATAGTTGTTTAACAAAATGTATATGAAACAATAAAACCCCAAGGATTAAGCTGTCCACTATAACAAAATCATCTTTAAAAGGGGGGTTAGGACTTCCAAATTGTTTATGGTACTACTGGGCTTGCCAAGTTAGAAATATTATAAGTTGGAAGTTGGGAACTAGTTCTCTTTGGGTAGCACTGGAATCACTAACATGCTATCCACTGGAGATCACAACAACACTTTATGTTAACAAACTGTAGTCCCTGATGAATGTAGAGGGGTTCCCCCCTTTACAAGCCACATTGAAAGCTTGGCAGGACTGTAATAGGTATCTGAGCACAGATGGTCATATAAATCTTTTACTGCTATTTGTGCAGAATATCAAATACCTAGAACAGATTTTTTAAATACTTGCTGGTTCGTCACATCATTGTATCTTCATATAAAAAGGGACAAATTAGATTCTATCCCACTGAGCTGGAACGGTTCATTATTTCTGCTACTTCGCTTAAGTGTAAGATTTCTCACTTTTCACACTAGAATTTAGTCTGAAAGTTCCCAGAATTCTTTTTCTTCTTTGAGAACAAATTGGGAATTAGAGCTTAAAAAGAAGTTTAGTGAAAAAGAATGGCTAACTCTGTGTACGGAATTGACCTTACACACACACAGAGAGACACACACACACACACACACACACACACACACACACACACACAGAGACACACACACACACACACACACTCACACAAACACACACACGGACGTTGAGTTCAATGACCTGAAACAGAATCAGGTAAAAGTGAGAATGTTTTATTTGCCAAAAGGCTGAAATGACTCAGCGGTTTCTCTTGTGTGTGATTAAGGCTTCAGACAGCAATCGCTGATATGTTTAAGACATTTTAATAAATGAACAGTTAGTTTGGTCCTTTAAAGACAGCGCCACTCAGGAGCGTCTCTGATTGGTTCAGGAGCGTCTATGTCTCCGCCCCATCGTTACTTTTTACCACTTCCTCCAAATATCAGCTGCAGTTCATACAGGAAATAAATATCTTTTAGTACAAAAGTTAATGTTTCTAGAAAGAGTTAAAGGTTCTGCTGCGTCCAGAGGAGCTTGTGATTGGTCGGCCGGTCAGCGGGGTCAAAGGTCACACGGAGCCGACTGGATCCTTCTGTCCTCTCATGTAGAACCCGGGCCGGCTGGGTTTCAATCCTTGAGGTTGTCCAAAGACAAAAACATCCTACCGTAAAAAAGTCTAAAGTTCAAAAGGGACAAGCATTACAAAAAGCGCCAAAAAAAATGCCAAAGAAGCACCCAAAACACGGGCAAAAAAGGGTTAAAGAAGCACCCAAAAAAGGATTGAAAAAACGCTGAAAAAGGGTTAAAGAACGGTTAAAAAAAACTAGGGGTGGTACGGTTCATGAAAAAACACCCGAACCGCTCGGTTCGCTAGTCTCGGTTCGGAGCGTGTGTGTACCGCACGGTTCGTCAGTACACTGTTAATGGTCACTAACCTCTTACTGCCGTAGTGCCCACTTTATACACCTATGTTAAAACACTTACTGGAAATGACGAGCGGGATGGGCGTGACAAACGCAACCCATGGCAGCTGATTGGACGATTGCGTCACATGGGTCTGGCTGGTCCCAAATTTCAAAGCCAGACTGTCATGGCGGCTCGTTCAGAATACGATCTCATATTGTACTAAAATAGTTCACCGAAACGTGTTTCTGAAAACATTTTAAGCGAGAAATAGGCCATGCAGTTGCTGAATCTGTCTTCATTTCAGATCGACAAAGGTCAGTTTAACAGATTTTCATCAGATTTTGAGAGACACCGTGCCGACCGCTCCTCAAGTGGAGTGGCGCACTGCTGGTCACGTCACCTGCAGAGATGGGAGAGAGGCTGCCCAGAGCTGGAGGATGCGCCAGCGTCGTTTATAGTCTGGTGTGTGGGAACATTTTGGATTTCACGTTACCTATGATGAAATAAAACAATATAGAACTGCCACTGTGTGCACGTTTTGTGCAACATGCATTCAATATGCAAATTTTAGCTATATGCTGAAGTATATTCTGGAGTGATAAAGAAAAAAATAATAACCGTACTGAACCGAAAACCGTGACCCTAAAACCGTGATACGAACCGAACCGTGGGTTTTGTGAACCGTACCACCCCTAAAAAAAAAACTTAAAAAACTGTCAAAAAGCGCCAGAAAAAGCGTCCAAAGTGTTAAAAGGGTAATAAAACAGCATCAAAAGCTTCAAAGGAAAAGGAGTTTGTGTGGAGGTTGGTGTGGTCACTGAAGACAGACAGAAAGACAGAAAGACATGAAGACATGAAGACAGAAAGACACAAATAAAGACATGAAGACAGAAAGACATGAAGACAGAAAGACACAAATAAAGACATGAAGACATGAAGACAGAAAGACACAAATAAAGACATGAAGACAGAAAGACATGAAGACAGAAAGACACAAATAAAGACATGAAGACAGAAAGACACAAAGAAAGACATGAAGACAGAAAGACATGAAGACATGAAGACAGAAAGACATGAAGACAGAAAGACATGAAGACAGAAAGACACAAATAAAGACATGAAGACAGAAAGACATGAAGACAGAAAGACATGAAGACAGAAAGACATGAAGACAGAAAGACATGAAGACAGAAAGACACAAATAAAGACATGAAGACAGAAAGACATGAAGACAGAAAGACATGAAGACAGAAAGACATGAAGACAGAAAGACAGAAAGACATGAAGACAGAAAGACATGAAGACAGAAAGACATGAAGACAGAAAGACATGAAGACAGAAAGACATGAAGACATGAAGACAGAAAGACACAAATAAAGACATGAAGACAGAAAGACAGAAAGACATGAAGACAGAAAGACATGAAGACAGATTCTGCAGATTCTAAAGAAATGAGACCAAAGGGAGAACGTGAACGCGTGTCCTCTCCACACAGAGAGTCTCTGACTCGGCAGACTTGTTCTAAACGTTCTGTTTGGGTCTGAAGGTAAGACAATGTCAATAAAGGTTTAAAAGTCTCTGGTGGCGGTGGATCCATGTTAGGCCCCGCCCTCTCCGCCTCCCGGGTGAGATGACAAGGCACTAGCGGGTCCTGGTATTGGTCCAATCACAGCGAGCGTCAGATGTGATGTCACAGCATGTGGCTGTGTTCAGGGTCAGAGGAAACGTCCGTTATCACATCGCTGCATCTGGGACATCAAAGACAAAGCTTTGACTTCTTAGAATCATTATTATACTCATGATGACATATCTAACGAGTGTCCAAAGCATCAAAAGCATCAAAAGCATCAAAAACATTAAAAACATAAAAACATAAAAACATAAAAACATAAAAACATAAAAAATGTTTAAAACGAAAAGCAGAAAAGAAAGAGTCACCTGACGGCGTCTTCAGGCCTCGCTGGCGCTGCTGTTCCTGTTGATCTCTCGGATTCCCTGAAGGATCCTCTTAATGTGACCTACTTTAGTTACACCCAGATCCTACACACACACACACACACACACATAGACAGACACACACACACACACACACACACACACACACACACACACACAGAGACACACACACACACACACACACAGAGACACACACACACACACACACACACACACACACACACACACACACACACACACACACACACAGACACACACACACACACACACACAGAGACACACACACACACACACACACACACAAAGAGACACACACACACACTGGAATTACTGGAATTGTTGGGTCTTTGTAAATTATAGAGTGTGGTCTAGACCTACTCTATCTGTTAATTATAGTGTGTGGTCTAGACCTTCTCTATCTGTAAATTATAGAGAGTGGTCTAGACCTACTCTATCTGTTAATTATAGAGTGTGGTCTAGACCTTCTCTATCTGTAAATTATAGAGAGTGGTCTAGACCTACTCTATCTGTTAATTATAGAGAGTGGTCTAGACCTACTCTATCTGTTAATTATAGAGAGTGGTCTAGACCTACTCTATCTGTTAATTATATAGAGTGGTCTAGACCTTCTATCTGTTATTTATCTAGCTAATATATAGAGAGTGGTCTAAACCTACTCTATCTGTTAAATTATAGAGTGTGGTCTAGACCTACTCTATCTGTAAATTATAGAGAGTGGTCTAGACCTACTCTATCTGTTAATTATAGAGTGTGGTCTAGACCTACTCTATCTGTTAATTATAGAGAGTGGTCTAGACCTACTCTATCTGTAAATTATAGAGAGTGGTCTAGACCTACTCTATCTGTTAATTATAGAGTGGGGTCTAGACCTACTCTATCTATAAAGTGTCCTGAGATAACTCTGTTATGATTTGATACTATAAATAAAATGACATTGGCTGTGTGTCAGTATACCGCTAACGGTCACTGACCACTTCCTGCCGTAGCGCCTCTTTGGATGGTTGGCGTCGTCCCAAACCGACCACTTACGTTAAAACACTGACCGGAAATGACAAAAAATCTGACTTAAATCTTTTAAACTGACCCTTGTCGATCAAAACAACAGACAGATTCAGCAGCTGCACGGCCTATTTCTCGCTTAAAATGTTTCCTTTAAAATGTTTAAAATTCGAGATCGTATTCCAAACGAGCCGCCATCTGGCCGCCATAAATCTCGGTTGTAAAATCTGCGAGAGTTAGACGCACGTGATGCTTTCGTCCAATCAGCTGCCGGTCGACGTCCCTGGTCCCTCCCCTTTCCGCTGCGTAGTCCAGATGGCGCCCGTTTAGTGAGCGTAGCGTCCATCGTTCTACACTGAACTTTTTGACGTTTTTTAGGGGAACATCCTGGTACTTTCAGTGCTCTGACTTTTACGTTATCTCCACGATAAACTTAAAACTCAGTGTTTGAAGTGTGACAGTAGGCGCTTTGAGACCCAGCCATTGAATTTTATTTAAAGCGACTTCCAATAAGATGAATTAGCAGTTAGCAGTTAGCGGTTAGCAGTTAGCAGTTAGAGTTAGCGGTTAGCTGTTAGAGTTAGCAGTTAGCTGTTAGAGTTAGCAGTTACGCTAGCAGTTAGCAGTTAGCGGTTATCAGTTAGAGTTAGCGGTTAGCTGTTAGAGTTAGCGGTTAGCTGTTAGAGTTAGCAGTTAGCGTTAGCAGTTAGCGTGGTACCTTCAGGTCCCTCCTCTCCAGGTGGATGAGTTCGGCTCCGCGGACGTCGTGTCCGATGAAGATGTCTTTATACTCAGAGAGACACAGGAAGTCCAGCCACGCCCCCACCTCCTCTGTCCCCCACTGGTGAACTGAGAGACAGACAGGAAGAGGGTCAGACAGACAGGTAGAGGGTCAGACAGGTAGAGAGGGCTGACCTGGCAGAGACAGACAGACAGAGAGAGAGACAGGTAGAGAAACAGATAGGTAGAGAGACGACAGACAGACAGAGAGAGACAGACAGGTAGAGAGGGCCTACCTGGCAGAGAAAGAGAGAGAGACAGGTAGAGAAACAGATAGGTAGAGAGACAGACAGGTAGAGAAACAGACAGGCAGAGGGTCAGACAGGTAGACAGGCCTACCTGGCAGAGACAGAGTAGCGCAGGTCTCTTTGTTTTTGTTGTTTTTGTCTTTTTTGAACTTCGGGACGAGACGAAACTTTGCGCTCCGACTGCGTTTGGAAAAATCTGTCAGAGGACCCTAAAGACAGAGAGACAGACAGGTTGATACAGACAGGTTCATGCAGACAGACAGACAGATAGACAGACAGACAGACAGGTCCATACAGACAGACAGATAGGTTTACCTCGTCGATGACGGGACTGAGCCAGGGAACGTCAGCGAGTCGTCGGAGCTGCTGAGACACCGAACTCAGAGCTGCAGTCAGCTGTTCCTGCTGGGGAGGATCCAGCTGCTACACACACACACACACACACACACACACACACACACACACACACACACACACACACACACACACAGATACACACACACACACACACACACACACACACACACACACACACACACACACACACACACACACACACACACACACACACACACACACACACACACACACACACACACACACACACCCCTTTATATTTTAGCATTCAGAAACTGTGAACTTTTTGGGCTCACTACGACAGAAATGTCTCAAACATCTTCAGATGATTTATCAGAGACATGCAGAGAGAGAGACAGACAGCCAGACATACAGACAGACAGACAGACAGAGAGACAGTTACCATGGACATCTTCCCAGCCAGCAGCAGTTCAGTCTCACTGAGTAAGGCTTTGACGTTGCTGACCATCTGAAGGACCAGACTGCAGCTCAGGGCCTGGACAGAGAGACAGACAGAGACAGAGAGACAGAAGGACAGAGACAGACAGACAGACATAGAGAGACAGAGAGGGAGAGAGACAGAGACAGACAGAGAGGGAGAGGGAGAGAGACAGAGACAGAATTACAGAGAGAGAGAGAGAGACAGAGACAGACAGACAGACACAGAGACAGATGGACAGAGAGACAGACAGAGAGACGGAGAGAGACAGACAGACAGGGAGAGAGACAGACAGGGAGGGAGACAGGTTCAGTATATGATTTGATTGAATAAAACCAGAGATTATATTCACTTTTATTTATCCAAGAGGACAGAACAGAGTCCAAGACAGAGTCCAGCACAAGACAGAGTCCAGCACAGGACAGAGTCCAAGACAGAGTCCAAGACAGAGACCAGGACAGAGTCCAGCACAAGACAGAGTCCAGCACAGGACAGAGTCCAGCACAAGACAGAGTCCAGCACAAGACAGAGTCCAGGACAGAGTCCAGCACAAGACAGAGTCCAGCACAGGACAGAGTCCAGGACAGGACAGAGACTACAGAGGCAGTTTGTACCCCGGAGGTGTTGGACTTGGCGTAGACCACGTCCATGGCCTTGGAGCTGGCGTTGACAGCGTGAGCCAGTTCCTGTTCCAGACTGTGATGAGACTGGGCCACCTCCCGGATACTGGAACACAAAACACCATCATTAATATCATTCATATAATTAATATCAATAACATCAAAGTGTTATCTGTGTAGTGTTACCTGTGTACCTGTGTAGTGTTACCTGTGTACCTGTGTGGTGTTACCTGTGTACCTGTGTAGTGTTACCTGTGTACCTGTGTGGTGTTACCTGTGTACCTGTGTGGTGTTACCTGTGTACCTGTGTAGTGTTACCTGTGTACCTGTGTAATGTTACCTGTGTACCTGTGAAATGTTACCTGTGTACCTGTGTGGTGTTACCTGTGTACCTGTGTAGTATTACCTGTGTAGTGTTACCTGTGTACCTGTGTAGTGTTACCTGTGTACCTGTGTAGTGTTACCTGTGTACCTGTGTAGTATTACCTGTGTAGTGTTACCTGTGTACCTGTGTAGTGTTACCTGTGTACCTGTGTAATGTTACCTGTGTACCTGTGTAATTTGTGTAGTGTTACCTGCGTACCGTGTAGTGTTACCCTGTGTACCGTGTAGTGTTACCTGTAGTAGTTCACCTGTGTACCTGTGTAGTGTTACCTGTGTAGTGTTACCTGTGTACCTGTGTAGTGTTATCTGTGTAGTGTTACCTGCGTACCTGTGTAGTGTTACCTGCGTACCTGTGTAGTGTTACCTGTGTACCTGTGTAGTGTTACCTGCGTACCTGTGTAGTGTTACCTGTGTACCTGTGTAGTGTTACCTGTGTACCTGTGTAGTGTTACCTGTGTAGTGTTACCTGTGTACCTGTGTAGTGTTACCTGTGTAGTGTTACCTGTGTACCTGTGTAGTGTTACCTGTGTACCTGTGTAGTGTTACCTGTGTACCTGTGTAGTGTTACCTGTGTACCTGTGTAGTGTTACCTGTGTACCTGTATAGTGTTACCTGTGTACCTGTGTGGTGTTACCTGTGTAGTGTTACTGTGCCGTGTAGTGTTACCTGTGTACCTGTGTAGTGTTACCTGTGTAGTGTTACCTGTGTAGTGTTACCTATGTGGGGTTACCTGTGTACCGTGTAGTGTTACCTGTGTGTTACCTATGTGGGGTTACCTGTGTACCTGTGTAGTGTTACCTGTGTAGTGTTACCTGTGTACCTGTGTAGTGTTACCTGTGTAGTGTTACCTGTGTACCTGTGTAGTGTTACCTGTGTAGTGTTACCTGTGTACCTGTGTAGTGTTACCTGTGTAGTGTTACCTGTGTGGGGTTACCTGTGTAGTGTTACCTGTGTGGTGTTACCTGTGTAGTGTTACCTGTGTACCTGTGTGGTGTTACCTGTGTAGTTTACCTGTGTCGTGTTACCTGTGTAGTGTTACCAGTGTACCTGTGTAGTTACCTGTGTAGTGTTACCTGTGTAGTGTTACCTGTGTACCTGTGTAGTGGTACCTGTGTAGTGTTACCTGTGTAGTGTTACCTGTGTGGGGTTACCTGTGTAGTGTTACCTGTGTGGGGTTACCTGTGTAGTGTTACCTGTGTAGTGTTACCTGTGTGGTGTTACCTGTGTGGTGTTACCTGTGTACCTGTGTGGTGTTACCTGTGTAGTGTTACCTGTGTAACTGTGTGGTGTTACCTGTGTGTGTGTGTGTGTGTACCTGTGTATGAGAGCTCCAGCTGCCTGTCCCAACTCGCTGACGAGCGCCGTCTCTTCCTCGGAGACGATCTCCGGCTGTGAGGACGCGGCCGGCGGAGGGGGGGGCGACCGGACAAACTCACACTTCTGTTTGTCCTCCCAGGACTTCAGGGTGCTCTCGAACGCCTAACACACACATACACACACACACACACACACACACACACACACAGACACACACACACACACAGATATACACACACACACACACACACACATTTTGCCTCAAACAAATAAGACTGAGTGACATGCAGCATCTCTGTTCACGGTCTGGGCCAGGGTCTGGGTCTGGGTCAGTACTCACTCTGTCTCTGGTCTGGGTCAGGGTCTGGATCTCTGTCAGTACCCACTCTGTCTCTGGTCAGGGTCTGGATCAGTACTCACTCTGTCACTGGTCAGGGTCAGGGTCTCTGTCAGTACCCACTCTGTCACTGGTCAGGGTCTGGGTCTCTGTCAGTACCCACTCTGTCTCTGGTCTGGGTCTGGGTAAGGGTCTGGGTCAGTACTCACTCTGTCTCTGGTCTGGGTCAGGGTCTGGCTCAGTACTCACTCCGTCTCTGGTGGGGGTCTGGGTAAGGGTCTGGGTGGGGATCTCTTTCAGTACCCACTGTGTCTCTGGTCAGGGTCTGGGTAAGGGTCTCTGTCAGTACTCACTCTGTCTCTGGTCAGCGTCAGGGTGGGGGTCTCTGTCAGTACTCTGTCTCTGGTCAGGGTCAGGGTAAGGGTCTCTGTCAGTACTCACTCTGTCCCTGGTCAGGGTCTGGGTAAGGGTCTCTGTCAGTACTCACTCTGTCTCTGGTAAGGGTCAGGGTGGGGGTCTCTGTCAGTACTCACTCTGTCCCTGGTCTGGGTCTCGGTCAGTACTCACCCTGTCCCTGGTCACGGTCTGGGTCAGGACTCACCCTGTCCCTGGTCAGGGTCTGGGTGGGGGTCTCTGTGAGTACTCACTCTGTCCCTGGTCAGGGTCTGGGTCTCTGTCAGTACTCACTCTGTCCCTGGTCAGGGTCTGGGTCTGGGTCAGGACTCACCCTGTCCCTGGTCAGGGTCTGGGTCCGGTTCTTGTGGATGATCTTGATGTAACCTGGAGGCTGGACCCAGGCCTCCCCGTCTACCTGCACCGGGACGCCTTCATCACCCAGGATAGTGATCTTCACCATCCGGCACTGAGACAGACAGACAGGCAGTCAGACAGACAGGATAGTGATCTTCACCATCTGGCACTGAGACAGACAGACAGGCAGTCAGACAGACAGGATAGTGATCTTCACCATCCGGCACTGAGACAGACAGACAGGCAGTCAGACAGACAGGATAGTGATCTTCACCATCCGCACTGAGACAGACAGACAGACAGACAACAGGATAGTGATCTTCACCATCTGGCACTGAGACAGACAGACAGGCAGTCAGACAGACAGGATAGTGATCTTCACCATCCGGCACTGAGACAGACAGACAGGCAGTCAGACAGACAGGATAGTGATCTTCACCATCCGGCACTGAGACAGACAGACAGGCAGTCAGACAGACAGGATAGTGATCTTCACCATCCGGCACTGAGACAGACAGACAGGCAGTCA
>NC_053113.1:8704431-8721931 GCF_010015445.1 Perca fluviatilis
CTATTGTATGTGAATGGACCAGTCTAATGTTATTGTGAATGGACGAGTCTAATGTTTTGTGAATGGACCAGTCTAATGTTATTGTGAATGGACCAGTCTAATGTTATTGTGAATGGACCAGTCTATGTTATATTGAATGGACCAGTCTGATGTTATTATTGAATGGACCAGTCTAATGTTATTGTGAATGGACCAGTCTAATGTTATTGTGAATGGACCAGTCTAATGTTATTGTGAATGGACCAGTCTAATGTTATTGTGAATGGACCAGTCTAATGTTATTGTGAATGGACCAGTCTAATGTTATTGTGAATGGACCAGTCTAATGTTATTGTGAATGGACCAGTCTAATGTTATTGTGAATGGACCAGTCTAATGTTATTGTGAATGGACCAGTCTGATGTTATTGTGAATGGACCAGTCTAATGTTGTGTGAATGGACCAGTCTAATGTTATTGTGAATGGACCAGTCTATGGTATTGTGAATGGACGAGTCTAATGTTATTGTGAATGGACCAATGAAACTAGTCGTTATTGTGAATGGACCAGTCTAATGTCATTGTGAATGGACCAGTCTAATGTTATTGTGAATGGACCAGTCTGATGTTATTGTGAATGGACCAGTCTGATGTTATTGTGAATGGTACCAGTCAATGTTATTGTGAATGGACCAGTCTAGTGACATGTTATTGTGAATGGACCAGTCTAATGTTATTGTGAATGGACCAGTCTAATGTTATTGTGAATGGACCAGTCTGATGTTATTGTGAATGGACCAGTCTGATGTCATTGTGAATGGACCAGTCTAATGTTATTGTGAATGGACCAGTCTGATGTCATTGTGAATGGACCAGTCTGATGTCATTGTGAATGGACCAGTCTAATGTTATTGTGAATGGACCAGTCTGATGTATTGTGAATGGACCAGTCTAATGTTATTGTGAATGGACCAGTCTACTGTTATTGTGAATGGTTTCATAGTTGCTAGTAACTTGTTGTGTTTAATACATTCCTTTAGGGTGGTAAATAACCCCTCCTCAATGTTGAGGTATATGTTGTGTAACGCTTCCCAGAAATGATGATGACTCCTCCTTTGAAGAGGATGAAGAGTAGAAGAAATCATACATGTTTTCATCTATTGGTTTTGAGTCAGAGCATTCTGTATTACTGATCATCAAAACATTTATTTTATTTCTTTGTTGGCTCCTTCTTTCAAGACCGAAGAAATGAGCAGTATTCTTTTCCCCTTGTTCTCTCCATTTAGCCCTGGATCATCTCTCTGACTGAAGACATCATCTCTCTGACTGATGACATCATCTCTCTGACTGATGACATCACTAACTGACTGATGAAATCACTAACTGAAGAAGGTATTACCTGGATAGAGGATCTTTGTGTTCAGCATGGGCATGTTCTCCCTACTTCCTGTCTGGAGAGGAAGTGACGCAGAGCTGCCCAGTGATAGGCCGCCTTTACTGATCAGCCTCTCACACGGAGTCTTAGTGACTAGAGACAGACAGACAGACAGACAGACAGACAGGCAGGCAGGCAGGCAGGCAGGCAGACAGAGAGAGAGACAGGCAGGCAGGCAGGCAGACAGACAGACAGACAGAGAGACAGGCAGACAGAGAGAGACAGACGGAGAGAGAGAAAGGCAGGCAGACAGACAGACAGACAGACAGGCAGGCAGACAGGCAGAAAGAGTGACAGACAGGCAGGCAGACAGAGAGACAGACAGGCAGGCAGAGAGACATACAGGCAGAGAGACAGGCAGAGAGACAGACAGGCAGAGACAGACAGACAGACAGAGAGAAAGAGACAGACAGGCAGACAGAGAGAGAGACAGAGAGAGAGAGACAGACAGAGAGACAGACAGGCAGACAGAGAGAGAGAGACAGACAGAGAGACAGACAGACAGACAGAGAGAGAGAGACAGACAGAGAGAGAGACAGAGAGAGAGACAGACAGATCAATCTCATGATTGTCCATAGTTCACTCGCAATTAAGGGCAAATTATGAATTATAAATCAGTCCTTCCAAAACATTGCTGATCTAATCCCCTTGATTATGGATAAATCCGACAAGCCCCAAATATTTTGCGTGGAAATCGGCAATATACGCGCCGAAAGTGCCCCCCCCCCCCCGCATAAATATGCGGACTTTGGCTGATTATCAGATCGCATAAAGGTGTTTTTCTGGAGGGACTGTTATATATACACAAGACATTTGTCTGTTATTGATCTGAACAGCTTCCAGTGTGTTCCTGTGTGACTGACCTCTGTGTGTGTGTGTGTGTGTGTGTACCTATGTGTGTGTTTGTGTGTGTGTGTGTGGTGTGTGTGTGTGTGTGACTGACCTGTGTGTGTGTGTTTGTGTGTGTGTGTGTGACTGACCTGTGTGTGTGTGTGTGTGTGTGTGTGTGAGACCCGACCTGTTTGTTGTGTGTGTGTGTGTGTGTGTGTGTGTGTGTGACTGACCTGTGTGTTGTGTTGCGGTGTGTGTGTGACGCCCTGTGTGTGTGTGTTTGTGTGTGTGTGTGTGACCTGACCTGTGTGTGTGTGTTTGTGTGTGTGTGGCTGGCACCTACACCTGTGTGTGTGTGTGTGTGTGTGTGTGACCCCTGCTAGCTGTGTGTGTGTGTGTGACTGACCTGTGTGTGTGTGTGTTTGACTGACCTCTGTGTGTGTGTGTGTTTGTGTGTGTGTAACTAACCTCTGCGTGTGCTGCGTTGCTTGGTGCTGTAGGACGACTGCAGAGAGACCTTGTCCTCCTCCTCTTCCTCCTCTGGCAGACCCTCGTCTTCCTCAGCACCGAGAGGAGAGAACAGCTGCTGATGCTGCTGGGTCTGAGCATTCTGCTCATCTACCGCTACACACACACACACAGAGATACACACACAAACACACACACACAGGTCAGTCACACACACACACACACACACACACAAACACACACACTTTCACCATCAGTTGTCAAATTTATCAACATTATTATTTTTTTTTTCTCAACTTTTTTTCTAAAAAACATTCAACTTTTGTCTGTCTGTCTCTCTGCCTGTCTGTCTGTCTACCTGTCTGTCTGTCTATACCTCTCTCGGTGTGTTCGATGATCTGTCTGATGGCTTTCTTCAGACTGTTGGCTCTCAGCATCAGCTGCTCTCTGGGTTTAAAGATGGCGGCTGGTGGAGGGGGGTGTGATGATGATGATGATGATGGTGATGATGATGGTGATGAAGAGGAGGAGGAGAGGTTTTCATGGCGACCCCCTCGGCCTCCTCCTGCTCCTCGGCGATGGTGGGGGGGGGAGCCGGCAGCGTGGAGGCCTGGGCCTCCTGGTTCAGAGTCTGGAGGAGAGAGTCCAGCTTCTCCTTCAGCACACAGCACTGGGACACACAGAGAGACAGGTACAAAGAGGGTGAGAGACAGGTACAGAAAGAGAGACAGGCAGACAGAGAGAGAGACAGGTACAGAGAGAGAGACAGGTACAGAGAGAGAGAGACAGGTAGACAGAGAGAGAGACAGGTACAGAGAGAGAGACAGGTACACAGAGAGAGAGACAGGTACAGAGAGAGACAGGTACACATAGAGAGAGACAGGTACAGAGAGAGAGATAAAAGTATATATATAAAAGGTACATATAGAGAGATACAATATACTATATAGATATATATATATATAGAGAAATAGATACAAAAAGAGAAAGTATATAGATATATATATATATGGATACATATATAGATAGATATATGTATATATATATAGAGATATATATATACGCTATATATAATCAAATTTAAAGCTGGCCAATATATTTATATATATATATATATATATATATATATATATATATAAATTCAATTTAAAGCTGGCCAATATATGGATATTATATCGATATCGTGATATGAGACATAAGTGTCTGTTCCTGGTGTTAAAGGCTGTATTACAGTAAAGTGATGTACTTTCTGACCTCACCAGACTGTATCTGTTCTATTATTCACCTTTACCATCTCAGTCATTATATCCACATTACTGATGATTATTCATCTAAACTCTCATTGTGTAAATATTTTGTGAAAGCACCGATAGTCAACACTAGAGTATCGTTGTGGTATCGATATCGAGGTATTTGGTCAAAAATATCGTGATATCTGATTTTCTCCATATGGCCCAGCTCTAATTCAATTCATTATTATTATTATAATATTATATATTACCTTCTTGGCCATGGTCTCTGACTAGGGCTGGGCGATAACGATATGTCTCGCGACAGACACGTAATCAATATCAATAGAAAATGCGGTCGATAAAACGTTCGATAACTTGTTTTCCTTCATCAGAAGAAACCAGAGGTTGTGAAGCAAGTTTGGTTGCATGAACAAAGGCACTCGCTCTCTGGTAACCTAGCAACGTAGGCACTCCCTACAGCCAATCATGTAACAGTATCTGTTATTGAAGAACACGAGACATCTCTGTCTCGTGTTCTTCAATAACAGAACCGGCGGCGTGGAGTGATAAGTGGAAAGTGAGTGCAGCAGCGAGCGAGGAGATTGTTGATAAAACAGGAAAAGTCAGTATGGCAGTTTTGGGGATTTTATAAGTCTGACCGTAGTCGGACCAATGTCGTCAGACCGTCGTCTCCCACGTCCTCCCCACGTCGTCCCCACCAACACTGGTAATACCACAGACTTGTTTGACCACCTTAGCCGCTAGCCACCAACTACGGCGGACGTGCGTAGCCAACACGTCCAACAACACTGCAGCTGCTACACGCAACCGCACAGCAAAGCACATGGAAGTCTCTGCTTCAGCACCATGGAGAGGTACTCTGCACCAGCACCATGGAGGTGACGTCCCATAACCTCTGCATCAGCACCATGGAGAGATACTCTGCCGCCCCATGGCGGGGTACTCTGCCGCCAACGCAGAGGTGATGGTACTCTGTACCAGCACCTTACTAAACGCTACTAACAGCAGAGCACCATGGAGAGGTACACTGCTTCAGCCGCCATGGAGAGTACTCTTCACAAGCCATGGAGAGGTACTTGCAGCGCCATGGAGAGTCTCTGCTTCAGCTGGAAATACCTCCCAGCTGCAGGAGGTACACTGCATCAGCGTGCCATGGAGAGTATTCTGCCTTCAGCCCATGGAGTACCCACATGGAAAACCCCAGCTAATCTTACGCCGAAGCTTACTGGCCGGAAATTACTCACTCCGCCATGGAGAGGTTACTCTGCATCAGCGCCATGGAGAGGTATTCTGCACCAGTACCATGGAGAGGTACTCTGCATCAGCGCCATGGAGAGGTACTCTGCACCAGCACCACGGAGAGGTACTCTGCACCAGTACCATGGAGAGGTACTCTGCATCAGCGCCATGGAGAGGTACTCTGCACCAGTACCATGGAGAGGTACTCTGCACCAGCGCCACGGAGAGGTACTCTGCACCAAGGCCATGGAGAGGTACTCTGCACCAGCGCCACGGAGGTACTCTGCACCAGTACCATGGAGAGGTGCTCTGCAGCAGTACCGGAGGTACTCTGCGCACACAGCGCGCCGAAGAGGTACTCTGCATCAGCGCCCGCGGGAAGGTACTCTGCACCAGCACCGCAGAGGTACTCTGCAACAGTGCCACGGAGAGGTATACCTGCATCAGCCCCGCAGAGGTACTCTGCACCAGTACCACGGAGAGGTACTCTGCATCAGCGCCAAAGTACTCTGCACCAGTACCACGGAGAGGTACTCTGCAACAGTACCACGGAGAGGTACTCTGCATCAGCGCCACGGAGAGGTACTCTGCAACAGTACCACGGAGAGGTACTCTGCAACAGTACCATGGAGAGGTACTCTGCAACAGTACCACGGAGAGGTACTCTGCACCAGTACCATGGAGAGGTACTCTGCAACAGTACCATGGAGAGGTGCAAACGGTACCGAGAGGTACTTACAGCACCACGGAGAGGTACTCTGCAACAGTACCATGGAGAGGTACTCTGCATCAGCGCCATGGAGAGGTACTCTGCACCAGTGCCATGGAGAGGTACTCTGCATCAGCGCCATGGAGAGGTACTCTGCACCAGTGCCATGGAGAGGTACTCTGCACCAGCGCCATGGAGAGGTACTCTGCACCAGTGCCATGGAGAGGTACTCTGCATCAGCGCCATGGAGAGGTACTCTGCACCAGTGCCATGGAGAGGTACTCTGCACCAGCGCCATGGAGAGGTACTCTGCACCAGTGCCATGGAGAGGTACTCTGCATCAGCGCCATGGAGAGGTACTCTGCATCAGCGCCTTACTAAACGCTACAAAGACATAACGGAGGCAGACATGCTGAGCACCAGGTTACCAAACTAGCACTAAACCTGCAGAAAACAGTTCTTCTCAGGTTTCAGGTTTCTTATATTTAACACTGCTCTATTTTATGACACTTTATGAAGCATTTCTTACTTATTAGGGAGGTGGTGGCCCAGTGGATATGACACATACCTTTGGTGTGGGAGATCTGGGTTAGATTCCCACTGAGATACATCAACCAATGTGTCCCTGAGCAAGGCACCTAACCCCTAGTTGCTCCAGAGGCGTGCGACCTCTGACATATGTAGCAATTGTAAGTCGCTTTGGATAAAAGCGTCAGCTAAATGACATGTAATGTAATGTTATTCTTTAATGTTGCACCTTAATGTTAAGAGATAATTGTTAAGTGTTCATTGGGATTTTAGACCTATGTTTACATTTTAATTGAGTGTTTCCATGGTTGTGTTGACATTTCTGCTTTTATAACTGAGGGGATTCTAATCAGAGGAAGGTGAAGTTTAAAATAAAAATGTTTAAATTTACTATATTATTCTCCTGGTCCTTATTTTACATAGGTCATAAAAAATATCAATAATTATCGATATCGACCGATATGAAACACTTATATTGTGATAGAGTTTTCAGCCATATCGCCCAGCCCTATCTCTAACTGATTATAAGATATATGAATATAGTTATGAATGGGTGAATGAGACCTTTTTAGCCATGCTCTCTGTCTGATTATAAAATATGAATATATTTATGAATGGGTGAATAATAATATAGTTATGAATGGATGAATACTACCTTCTTGGCCATGCTCTCGGACTCCTCTGAACTCTCTGTGTTCTTCTCGTACGCTTTACCCACCCGAGCAACAAAGTCCTTCACCGTCTCACACAGGACCCTGGACACACACACACACACACAGATAACACACACACACACACACACACACACACACACACACACACACACATATATAAATTAATAGTTCTATAATAAACAGGAGAAACTGAAAGATATTTATTCATATATATTTATACAAACAGACAGACAGAAAGACAGACAGAGGGACAGACAGAAGGACAGACAGAGACAGACAGACAGACAGGCAGGCAGACAGACAGACAGAGAGAGAGACAGGCAGTCCTACTTGGCTGAGGAGATGACGACAGAGTGCTGGTCTGATGTCAGGATCTTGGACAGGTGAGCAGCAACCGAGTCCTCATAGGTCAGAATCTCCTGAACCTGATCACATGATCACATGACACACCATCACATGACATACTTTCACCGTCACTTTACAAATGACTCTCAGGAACACTTTTCACTTATATTTCACTTTTTTTAAACATTGAGGGTCCTATCACCCGGCACTAGTGCTTAAAAGGAGGTGAAAAGGCGACAAAAAGGCCTTGGTTTCAAGTCTTCTAGACATGGAGTCTAGTGAGTCTTGTAAACCGAGTCTAGTGAGTCTTGTAAACACTGAGTCTAGTGAGTCTTGTAGACACTGAGTCTAGTGAGTCTTGTAAACACTGAGTCTAGTGAGTCTTGTAGACACTGAGTCTAGTGAGTCTTGTAAACACTGAGTCTAGTGAGTCTTGTAAACACTGAGTCTAGTGAGTCTTCTAGACATGGAGTCTAGTGAGTCTTGTAAACACTGAGTCTAGTGAGTCTTGAAAACACTGAGTCTAGTGAGTCTTGTAAACACTGAGTCTAGTGAGTCTTATAAACACTGAGTCTAGTGAGTCTTGTAAACACTGAGTCTAGTGAGTCTTGAAAACACTGAGTCTAGTGAGTCTTGTAAACACTGAGTCTAGTGAGTCTTAAAAACACTGAGTCTAGTGAGTCTTGTAAACATTGAGTCTAGTGAGTCTTGTAAACACTGAGTCTAGTGAGTCTTGTAGACATTGAGTCTAGTGAGTCTTGTAAACACTGAGTCTAGTGAGTCTTGTAGACATTGAGTCTAGTGAGTCTTGTAGACACTGAGTCTAGTGAGTCTTGTAGACACTGAGTCTAGTGAGTCTTGTAAACACTGAGTCTAGTGAGTCTTGTAGACATTGAGTCTAGTAAGTCTTGTAGACACTGAGTCTAGTAAGTCTTGTAGACACTGAGTCTAGTGAGTCTTGTAGACATTGAGTCTAGTAAGTCTTGTAGACACTGAGTCTAGTAAGTCTTGTAGACACTGAGTCTAGTGAGTCTTGTAGACACTGAGTCTAGTAAGTCTTGTAGACACTGAGTCTAGTGAGTCTTATAAACACTGAGTCTAGTGAGTCTTGTAGACACTGAGTCTAGTGAGTCTTGTAGACACTGAGTCTAGTGAGTCTTGTAGACACTGAGTCTAGTGAGTCTTGTAGACACTGAGTCTAGTGAGTCTTATAAACACTGAGTCTAGTGAGTCTTATAAACACTGAGTCTAGTGAGTCTTGTAGACACTGAGTCTAGTGAGTCTTGTAGACATTGAGTCTAGTGAGTCTTGTAGACACTGAGTCTAGTGAGTCTTGTAGACACTGAGTCTAGTGAGTCTTGTAGACACTGAGTCTAGTGAGTCTTGTAAACACTGAGTCTAGTGAGTCTTGTAGACACTGAGTCTAGTGAGTCTTGTAGACACTGAGTCTAGTGAGTCTTGTAAACACTGAGTCTAGTGAGTCTTGTAGACATTGAGTCTAGTGAGTCTTGTAGACACTGAGTCTAGTGAGTCTTATAAACACTGAGTCTAGTGAGTCTTGTAGACACTGAGTCTAGTGAGTCTTATAAACACTGAGTCTAGTAAGTCTTGTAGACACTGAGTCTAGTGAGTCTTGTAGACACTGAGTCTAGTGAGTCTTGTAGACACTGAGTCTAGTGAGTCTTATAAACACTGAGTCTAGTGAGTCTTATAAACACTGAGTCTAGTGAGTCTTGTAGACATTGAGTCTAGTGAGTCTTGTAGACATTGATTTGAGGGGGGACAGGAGAGACAGGAAACAGCAGGATGTGACTTCCTGTTACCTCAGAGTCCTCACTGCAGTCCTCGGTGACGGAGGATGCAGAACGTTGCCGTGGAAATTTTGTCTCATAGACCATAATACTCCACCTGCATCAGGAGAGAGAGACAGGTACCTGTCTGTCAGTCAGAGTAACATCAGAATATTCAGACTTTTAATAAGTTAAAGGTCCCATAATATGGTGCTCTTTGGATGCTCCTCTCCTAAAAATCTCTTTTATATTGTTGCCTGTCTCACCCCGTTACCTGTCTAACATCTTGGTGCTGGCTCTCTCCAGTTACCTGTCTCACCCCGTTACCTGTCTAACATCTTGGTGCTGGCTCTCTCCAGTTACCTGTCTAACACCCGTTACCTGTCTCACCCCCTGTTACCTGTCTAACATCTTGGTGCTGGCCCTCTCCAGTTACCTGTCTCACCCCCTGTTACCTGTCTAACATCTTGGTGCTGGCTCTCTCCAGTTACCTGTCTAACACCAGTTACCTGTCTCACCCCTGTTACCTGTCTAACATCTTGGTGCTGGCCCTCTCCAGTTACCTGTCTAACACCAGTTACCTGTCTAACACCAGTTACCTGTCTCACCCCCTGTTACCTGTCTAACATCTTGGTGCTGGCTCTCTCCAGTTACCTGTCTCACCCCCTGTTACCTGTCTAACACTTGGTGGCCTCTCCATTACTCAACACCAGTTAGCTCACCCCCTGTTACCTGTCTAACATCTTGGTGCTGGCTCTCTCCAGTTACCTGCCTCACCCCCTGTTACCTGTCTAACATCTTGGTGCTGGCTCTCTCCAGTTACCTGTCTCACCCCCTGTTACCTGTCTAACATCTTGGTGCTGGCTCTCTCCAGTTACGTGTCTCACCCCCTGTTACCTGTCTAACATCTTGGTGCTGGCTCTCTCCAGTTACCTGTCTCACCCCCTGTTACCTGTCTAACATCTTGGTGCTGGCCTCTCCAGTTACCTGTCTCACCCCCTGTTACCTGTCTAACATCTTGGTGCTGGCCCTCTCCAGTTTCTCCAGGATCTGGGGCAGCTGTGTGTCGTCGTCGCAGGCGGCCCCCCAGCCCAGGACCCGGGCCAGGTCGTTCCCCGTCCCCAGAGGGAGAACCCCCAGCTGGCACTGCAACAACAACAACAACAACAGTAAACAATACACATCAACAACAACAACATGTTAGTTTACAGGAGAACCCCCAGCTGGCACTGCAACAACAACAACAACAACAACAACAAAACAACAACATGTTAGTTTACAGGAGAACTCCCTGCTGGCACTGCAACAACAACAACAACAACAACAACAACAACAAACAACAACATGTTAGTTTACAGGAGAACTCCCTGCTGGCACTGCAACAACAACAACAACAACAACAACAACAACAACAACAAACAACAACATGTTAGTTTACAGGAGAACTCCCAGCTGGCACTGCAACAACAACATCAACATCAACAACATGTTAGTTTACAGAGAGAACTCCCAGCTGGCACTGCAACAACAACATCAACATCAACAACATGTTAGTTTACAGAGAGAACTCCCAGCTGGCACTGCAACAACAACATCAACATCAACAACAACAACATGTTAGTTTACAGGAGAACTCCCAGCTGGCACTGCAACAACAACAACAACAACATGTTAGTTTACAGGAGAACTCCCAGCTGGCACTGCAACAACAACATCAACAACATGTTAGTTTACAGGAGAACTCCCAGCTGGCACTGCAACAACAACAACAACAACATGTTAGTTTACAGGAGAACTCCCAGCTGGCACTGCAACAACAACATCAACAACATGTTAGTTTACAGGAGAACTCCCAGCTGGCACTGCAACAACAACAACAACAACAACATGTTAGTTTACAGGAGAACTCCCAGCTGGCACTGCAACAACAACATCAACAACATGTTAGTTTACAGGAGAACTCCCAGCTGGCACTGCAACAACAACAACAACAACAACAACATGTTAGTTTACAGGGGTCCGTTCCAGGTAGAAGGTTTAACAAACTCTGAGTCTGACCCTGATGTCTGAGTTGATTTACCCTGAGATGGAAACTCAGAGTTTTCGGTTCCAGAACAGCTGATATGAGTTGGTTCAATCAACTCGGAGTATGTTCGCTCAGGGTTACGCGCGTGCACAAAAGGCAGTATGAATGGAGCCATGATTCTACGATTCACCATGGTAACAACCACAAACAAACGGGTCGGCGGAAATACTCATGCGCACAAACAGCGAGTTTGAACCTGGTTTGAACATGCATTTCGTTAAAAAAGCAAGACAGCGGCTATGTCAATGGGCTGATGCTGCAAAAGAGAATTTGTGTGGGAGAAAATTGCTGCTTGAGTCAATGCGTACGCATTAACAGTGTATTAATTTCATATTTAATCACAGTAAACTTATAATATTACTGGTGAAAACTGGAATTTTATTATAATTTCATTCAGGTGCAATCCTGCGGGCGAAACAGTAAACTATACTAATCCCATTCTGAGGCTGCAGCACCATGATCATTAACAGAACTTTAATGTATAATCATTTATTTCTTTTTTATGGCTCTCACTGGTTTGTTTCCAGGGAACACTACAAAGACGTTTAAAAAACGTTTCAGGAAGTCACAGTTTTTGGACGGCTCTACAGTGGCTTATTTAGCCCACTATTAGGCTACAGTATGATCCGCTACACTGTTATAAAGAAAACGTAATGGACACAAAGAATCTGCTGGGATGTTAATGCCTGTCGACGATGGTGGATGTTAGTGATATGAGGACGGATAAGGTATCTACATATCTAATGGACTGTGATAAAAAATACCTCTCAAATTGGTTATGTGGAAATGAAAATACATCTATAGTCGGGAATCAATACCGACGTAAACTCTCTGTGAATTAATACAGCTTTTTCATCAACGGGATCGTCAACAAAAGGACATGACACGGTTTATAGTCTGCCTAATATAAACCAATACGTCTTTTTATTCATGCAGATAACAAACTGCATTAAAATGCGCCTGATACAGACTGAATGAATGAATGAGGAAATGAATTCCTCTGAGAGGAGGAGACTGAGAGAAACTCGAGGTTTCTTGAAGAAAACCTGCTCCCGACCAGGTTAGGTTCACAGACTCAGTTACCATAGTAACTGACTCTGAGGTTAAGTTACCTCTCTTTCTGGAACGGAAAACCCAGAGTTTCCCTCATCTCAGGGTTAACCAACTCAGAGTTTTCACTAAACCTGCTTTCTGGAACGGGCCTCAGGAGAACTCCCAGCTGGCACTGCAACATCAACATCAACAACATGTTAGTTTACAGGAGAACTCCCTGAGGGGTGTTGCACAAAACCAAGATAAGGGATTAAGCCGGGATATTCAGGTTATCCTGGATGAATTTAGCTTTGACTTGGTTGCACAAAAGCAGGTTGAATTAAGCCCAGCCAAGTAACCATGGAGATTTATTCTTTGCTGCTAGCCTGCTCCAGAGCAGACTAGCTGCAAAGAATAAACAACAACAGGAAGGTGACATATGTAATGGAGGAGGATCATCCATATCCTGATCATCCAGAGAGGTTTGACTACTGGCCTCCTCAGCTGCTGTGTAGAGATGGTCTGACTGGTCGCTGTTACTGGGAGGTTGAGAGGAGAGGAGGGGTTGATATATCAGTGAGTTACAGAGGAATCAGGAGGAGAGGAGACAGTGGTGACTGTGTGTTTGGAGGTAATGATCAGTCCTGAGGGGTATCGCACAAAACCAAGATAAGGGATTAAGCCAGGATATTCAGGTTATCCTGGATGAATTTAGCTTGGACTTGGTTGCACAAAAGCAGGTTGAATTAAGCCCAGCCAAGTAACCATGGAGATTTATTCTTTGCAGCTAGCCTGGTCCAGAGCAGGCTAACAGCCAGGCTAAGATTAATCCTGGAGTCTGATGTGTTAAATCACAGTGCTCTGATCCAAAATAAACGTGTTTAACAGTTATTCCGTTGTCTTCTGAATGTGTTCCGCTTCATTTTATTAACATGCATTAGACTACTTGTCACTATTGCTGTCATGAGTTTGATTTAAATCCTACTACTGCAGTTGTTGAGATGGTAATGCTATAAAGTGGGACGATACGGAGAAAATGGGCTTTTCCTCCGCTGCTGTCCCCGTGAAATGTGCCCGGCGCCGCGAGCCCCCAAGCAGGGGGAGGGCCCCACACCCCCCCACACCCCACAAAACACAAACACCAAACAAATAACAACAAAAAAAAAACAAACAACAAAACAACCCCAACCAAATCCCAAAAAAAAAAAAAAATTGTATTTTTTTTTTTTTTTTTTTTTTTTTTTTTTTTTTTTTTTTGTCGCCTGCGGTCAGAGACAACCAAAAAAAAAAAAAAATGAATAATAACAGGCTACATTGTTTTACAGATATGCTTACAGTATGTACTGAAGTCACTCACTTCTTTTCTAGTTTTTGTCCAGTCATGCTTGTTCTGTATGAACATTAATTGTATAAAGATATTTAGAATTAGACCTAGCTTATGGAGATTTGTGCATATGGTTGTAAAACATATTCGCGCTATGAATAAGCTTTGAAATTAAGCCTAGTCCTTATAAATTTCCCAGGAACAAGAATTATAATTTTTTATTTATATAGTGCTTTACAGGCTACTCAAAGACACTTTACACTAAAACCAGCACATTTACGCATAAAAACAGATACAGCAATAAAACCAACACATAAGACAAGCATATTAAAGCAATTAAAACATGGGTGACTGAGTAGATTTTTAAAATCCATCGCATTATTCAGTGCCGCTATTATTCTGTCTGGCTTTTTGCCGTTTGATAACAGCCGTATTTCCCTTTTGCATATTATCCCTTCGTGTTGTCCTTCGTCCGTGACCGCGGGCAACACAAGGATTATGTACTTCCTTTACTTTGTTGAGAATTGCTCTCTAAACCCTGTTTCTTGTAAAGTAAGTAAGTAAAGTTTATTTCTAGAACACATTTAAACACAGTTTAAGCTGACCAAAATGCTGTACAAACAAGAACTAAGGTGCTGTATTAACCCTTGTTTAGAGAGCAATTCTCAACAAAGTAAACGGAAGTACATAATCCTTGTGTTGCCCTTCGGGTCACTGGGACCCAAAGGGCAACACAAGGGATAATTATATGTTTCACCTCTTCGTAACTTTCCATTAGAAGCTGCTGCTCAGCAGGTGAAACATATGCTGAACACGTCTTCTCCATTTCTGCATCAGTTAATCTGTGATGGATACCGTGGTCTATTTAAGAAATCCGTGAACGTGCACTTATCCCAGCTATCTACTCCTGGCTTGACATAGCTTCACCTACTTATCCTGGCTCGGCAAACGTGCAACCGATTAAGCCGCGATGAGTGGATCACACTAGGTCAAGCTGCGCTTTTTCATTTATCCTGGATTTCTTTATTCTACTTTTGTGCAATAGGCCACAGGAGAACTCCCAACTGGCACTGCAACAACAACATCAACAACAACAACATGTTAGTTTACAGGAGAACTCCCAGCTGGCACTGCAACATCAATAAAAAAATGAATAAATGGAATGATAAAGAATGTTGGTGTGGAATGTATGTATGTGGAATGTGTATGTGTATTGTATGAACAATCACAAATGTGTTAGTGTTTTTTCTGTGGACTGTGCACATGTGTGTGTATGTGTGTGTGTTCAGTGTGTGTGTGTGTGTGTGTGTACCTGTTTGTGCAGTGTGAGAGAGTGTGTGTGTGTTTGTGCAGTGTGAGAGTGTGTGTGTGTGTGTGTGTGTGTGTGTGTACCTGTTTGTGCAGTGTGAGAGTGTCTATGTCAGAAAGAACCCAGCCAACGCTGCCGTCTCCTCCACACACCAGGATCCTGAACGTATCAAACTTCTGGAACAACCGCAGCCTGGGAAACACACATTAATCTTTAGATCAATCACATTCATAAAGATCAGACACAGAGGGCTAGATTTATCAAGCCGTTTGCGCCTGTTTCCAGGCGCTAATTGGTCGCAAAGACGGACGTAACCGATGCGGGCTATTTACAAACAGGGGACACTTGGGTAAATCTAGATTGTCGCCACATGAGCGAGAAGAGACAAGTTGCGCTTTCAATATGTTTGAACGTTTGGGGAAAGTGGGAGTTCCACCCAAAAGGTGGGAGGATAAGAGCAAAGTGCCCCTAATTATATATTCGCTGGTATTTACAAAGACTGTCAGTAAGAGCGCCTCTATTCTGCGGGGAAATTCTCCACCTCTTAACGCCGCTTTAAACCAGCCGCAGTCGAAGTTTCCTCTAGACCTTTATGCCGCTGGTGAAATGGCAACAGCAATTTGAGCAAGACGAAGACATAGGGCGAGGCTGAAAATATTTTTAACAGAAGAATCACACTTTGTCAGTGAACACAAACATCATTTTAATTAAGATCAAGCAGCCATAATATTATAATAATAATAATAATAATAATAATAATAATAATAATAATAATAATATAATATAGCAATATTAGAGTTACTGGAAGAAATCAAAGATGAAATTGAATCTCCCACTCAGCGTTCACATCCCATTCCAGCAGTTGTTAAACTCCTCGCTACATTACAGATATTCGGCATCAGGATCATTTCAAACAGTCATAGCATCAGCAGTGGGAATATCGCAGTCTGCACTCAGCCATATCATAGCAACATGTCCGCGTTACAAGGCGAAATCTGCGGTCTAGTGGGCGGAGAAAAGACGCTGATTGCCTGATGGGTGTCAGGGTTGATAAATACACGAAACTGTGGAAGCAAGCGCGGCGCTATTACCGAACTTCGCATAAACGGACGGGGCGCCAACTGCGCTTAGTGTTAGTAAATCTAGCCCACAGTCTCATATAGTCTCTTATAGTCTCACATAGTCTCTATACCACATACTATAGTCTCACATAGTCTCACATAGTCTTTATAGCTCATATAGTCTCTTATAGTCTCATATAGTCTCTTATAGTCTCACATAGTCTCTTATAGCTCACATAGTCTCTTATAGTCTCACATAGTCTTTATAGCCACATAGTCTCTTATAGTCCATATAGCTCTTATAGCTCACATAGTCTCTTATAGTCTCACATAGTCTCTTATAGTCTCATATAGTCTCTTATAGTCTCACATAGTCTCTTATAGTCTCTTATAGTCTCACATAGTCTCTTATAGTCTCACATAGTCTCTTATAGTCTCACATAGTCTCTTATAGTCTCATATAGTCTCTTATAGTCTCATATAGTCTCACATAATCTCACATAGTCTCACATAGTCTCACATAGTCTCACATAGTCTCATATAGTCTCTTATAGTCTCTTATAGTCTCATATAGTCTCTTATAGTCTCATATAGTCTCTTATAGTCTCATATAGTCTCATATAGTCTCTTATAGTCTCACATAGTCTCTTATAGTCTCATATAGTCTCACATAATCTCACATAGGGCTAGATTTACTAACACTAGCGCAGTTTGCGCTGCGTCCGTTTATGCGAGTTCGGTAATAGCGCACGCTATGCTTCCACAGTTGGTGTGATTATTACAACCCTGACACCCATCAGGCAATCAGCGTCTTTCTACTAGACCGTAGCTGTAGCAAGCGGTACTGTTGCTATGATACGGTTGAGTGCAGACTGCGATATTCCCACTGCTGATGCAATGACTGTTTGAAATGATCCTGATGCCCATATTTGTAATGTAGCGAGGAGTTTAACAACTGCTGGAATGGGATGTGAACGCTGAGTGGGAGATTCAATTTCATCTTTGATTTCTTCCAGTAACTCTAATATTGCTATATTATATTATTATTATTATTATTATTATTATTATATTATGGCTGCTTGATCTGTAATGCTAAATGATGTTGTGTTCACTGACAAAGTGTGATTCTTCTGTTAAAAATATTTTCAGCCTCGCCTATGTCTTCGTCTTGCTCAAATTGCTGTTGCCATTTCACCAGCGGCATAAAGGTTCTACGGAAACTCGACTGCGGCTGGTTTAAAAGAGGAGGAGAATTTCCCCGCAGAATAGAGGCGCTCTTACTGACAGTCTTTGTAAATATCACGGGATATATAATTAGGGGCACTTTGCGCTTATCCTCCCACCTTTTGGGTGGAACTCCCACTTTCCCCACGACCCTCCCACGAACGCATATTGAAAGCGCAACTTGTCTCTTCTCGCTCATGTGGCGACAATCTGC
>NC_053113.1:8726931-8729431 GCF_010015445.1 Perca fluviatilis
GTGTGTGATGTGTGTGTGTGTGTCTGATGTGTGTGTGTGAAACGAATAATATGAGTGGGGTGGTGAAAAGAACATGTGTGAATGTGTGAAATGTGTGTGTGTTGGATGGAACGAGTAAATGATTTACACACACACAATAAACACACATGACACACACACACACACACACACACACACACACACACATCACACACACACACACCACACACACAAACAACAACACACACACACACACAGCACACCACACAGACAACACACACACATAACACACACACACACATACACACACACACAGACACACACACACAAAAAATACAAAACAAATGAAAAAAACCAGGAATAAAAAATTGTGGTAAATTACCCATCAACCGTGTATGTGTGTCCCCACACATGAACAATTCCAGAATACCACACATGTGAATACCACCAGCAATGTGTGCCCATACCACACCAGTGTCCTGTGTGCCCATTACCAGCACCATTCCACAGACCATTAAATGAAACCATCATTAACCAGTGACGGTGTGTCATTCATAAAAAGACAACAGTCTGTTATGACCCTCACAAAGGACCATGACGTATACGGTGTGGCCTTGTGTATATCTCTGTGTGTGTTATATCTAGGTGTGTAATATGTGGTATATCTTCAGTGTATATCTATTGTGTACTATGTGTATATTCTGAGCAGGTATTATATTCTCTAGTGTGTAATGAGTATATTCTGTGGTGAGTGTGTGTAGGGGGGGCGGGGGCGGGGGCGGGCGCGGCGGGGGCGGGGGGGGGGGGGGGGGCGGCGGGGGGCGGGGGGGGGGCCGGGGGGGGGGGGGGGGGCGGGGGGGGGGGGGGGGGGGGCGGCCGGGGCGGGCGGGCGCGGCCGCCCCGGGGGGGGCGGCCCCGGGCCCCGGCGGGGGGGGGGGGGGGGGGGGTATAGTTCTGGTGTGTACTATGTGTATATTCTGGTTGTGTACTATGTGTATATTCTGTGTGTGTACTATGTGTATATTCTGGTTGTGTACTATGTGTATATTCTCTGTGTGTGTGTATATTCTGTGTGTGTACTATGTGTATATTCTGGGTGTGTACTATGTGTATATTCTGTGTGTGTACTATGTGTATATTCTGGTTGTGTACTATGTGTATATTCTGGGTGTGTACTATGTGTATATTCTGGGTGTGTACTATGTGTATATTCTGGGTGTGTACTATGTGTATATTCTGGTTGTGTACTATGTGTATATTCTCTGTGTGTGTGTATATTCTGTGTGTGTACTATGTGTATATTCTGGTTGTGTACTATGTGTATATTCTGGGTGTGTACTATGTGTATATTCTGGGTGTGTACTCTGTGTGTGTACTGTGTGTATTAGTTCCTCTCACAGGACAGGGTCATGGACGTGACCCCGACAACGCCTCTCTGCAACACGCAGTAGACGGTCTGGCTGAGAGCACAGGCATTACCAGTTGTGTGTCCCGCTGAAGTGGTCCATGCTGTACTGGGTGGACTGGAGACACACACACACATCAGCAGCTGTACTGGGTGGACTGGGAGAGACACACACACTGAGCAGCTGTACTGGGTGGACTGGGAGACACACACACATCAGCAAGCAGCTGTACTGGGTGGACTGGGAGACACACACACATCAAGCAGCTGTACTGGGTGGACTGGGAGAGACACACACACATCAGCAGCTGTACTGGGTGGACTGGGAGACACACACACACATCAGCAGCTGTACTGGGTGGACTGGGAGACACACACTTTTTACATCAGCAGCTGTACTGGGTGGACTGGGAGAGACACACACACATCAGCAGCTGTACTGGGTGGACTGGAGGAGACACACACACATAGCAGCTGTACTGGGTGACTGGGAGAGACACACACACATCAGCAGCTGTACTGGGTGGACTGGGAGGAGACACACACATCAAGCAGCTGTACTGGGTGGACTGGGAGACACACACACATCAGCAGCTGTACTGGGTGGACTGGGAGAACACACACATCAGCAGCTGTACTGGGTGACTGGGAGAGACACACACACATCAGACTGTACTGGTGGACTGGGAGAGACATACACACATCAGCAGCTGTACTGGGTGGACTGGGAGACACACACACACATCAGCAGCTGTACTGGGTGGACTGGGAGACACACACACACATCAGCAGCTGTACTGGGTGGACTGGGAGAGACACACACACATCAGCAGCTGTACTGGGTGGACTGGGAGAGCACACACACATCAGCAGCTGTAGAGTGGACTGGGAGAGACACACACACATCAGCAGCTGTACTGGGTGGACTGGGACACACACACACATCAGCAGCTGTACTGGGTGGACTGGGAGACACACACACACATCAGCAGCTGTACTGGGTGGACTGGGAGACACACACACATCAGCAGCTGTACTGGGTGGACTGGGAGACACACACACATCAGCAGCTGTACTGGGTGGACTGGGAGACACACACACATCAGCAGCTGTACC
>NC_053113.1:8734431-8736699 GCF_010015445.1 Perca fluviatilis
ACAGCTGAAACATCACAACACACACCAGCCGAAACAACACAACACACACTGGTCACAGCTGAAACACACAACACACACTCACAGCGAAACATACTGACAACACACCTGAAACACACCATCCCACAGTAAAACACACCCACACACTCACAGCTGAAACACACAACAACAAAACTCACAGCTGAAACACAACACACACTCACAGCTGAACAAAACACAACACACACTGGTCACAGCTGAAACAACAATACACACCCAACACACGAAACAGACACAACAACACCACTGGTCACAGCTGAAACACATGAACACACTCACAGCTGAACACCAGCTGACACACAAACACACCACAGCTGACACACAACACACACCACAGGGAACACACAGCTGAAACAAAACAACACACACTCACAGCTGAAACAGACTCACACACACACTCACAGCTGAAACACACACACACACACTCACAGCTGAAACAGACACACACACACTGGTCACAGCTGAAACACACACACACACCTCACAGCCGATACCACAACAACATTACTCACAGCTGAAACACACAGCTGAAACATCATCATAAACTCATCAATGGAAACAAACACACACAAAACACTGGTCACAGCTGAAACATCAATAGTACACACTCCCCACAGCTGACACCACACACAGCTGAAACATCATCACTAATAACTCACAGCTGAAACACACAGCTGAAACACACAACACACACTCACAGCTGAAACACACAGCTGAAACACACACACTCACAGCTGAAACACATCACACACACTGTCACAGCTGAAACACACAACACCACTCACAGCTGAAACCACGAATAGAACACACTCACAGCTGAAACACACAACAACACTAACACTGGTCACAGCTGAAACACACAACACACCAACAGCGGAAACACACAGCAACAACACACACTCATACTGAAACACCACAACTTAAACACACTACACACACTGAAACACAATAACAACACAAGTCAGGAACACAATAACACCTCACAGCTGAAACACACACACACACTCACAGCTGATCCACACACACACTCACAGCTGAAACACACACACAACACACACTGGTCACAGCTGAAACACACAACACACACTCACAGCTGAAACACACAGCTGAAACACACACACATACTCACAGCTGAAACACATCAAACACACACACTCACAGCTGAAACACACACACACACCTCATAGCTACGACACACAACACACAACTGGTCACAGCTGAAAACACACAATACACACTCGGCTAGAGCCACACAACACACACTCACAGCTGAGAACAGACACACAACACACACTGGTCTGGCTAGAGCCACACAGCACACACTCACAGCTGAAACAGACACACCAACACACACTGGTCCTGGCTGAGAACACACAACACACACACTCACAGCTGAAACACACAGCTGGAAACACACACACACACACTCACGGCTAGAGCACACAACACACACTCTGGCTAGAGCACACAGCTGAAACACACACACTCACAGCTGGAGACACACACACACTCACGGCTGGAGCACACACACACACTCCTGGCTGAACAGACACACACACACTGAGGGTCACAGCTGGAACACACACACTCACAGCTGGAGCACACAGCACACACTCCTGGCTAGAGCACACGGCTAGAAACACACACACACTCACAGCTAGAACACACACACACAACACACACTGGTCTGGCTGGGAGCACACAACACACTCACAGCTGAGCACACAGCTGGAGCACACAACACACACACTCACAGGCTGGAACACACGGCTGGGAGCACACAACACACACTCACCCAGCTGGAGGCACTGGCTAGAGCCACACACCTCACAGCTAGAACACACACACAACACACACTGAGGGTCTGGCTAGAGCACACAACACACTCACAGCTGGAGAACACACGGCTGGGGGCACACACACACACACTCACTGGCTGGAACACACACACAGCACTGAGGGTCACAGCTGAGCACACAGCACACACACTCACAGCTTCAAGAACACACAGCTAAGAACACACTACCACTCACAGCTGAGAACACACAGCTGGCAACACACACACACTCACAGCTGAGCACACACACACACTCACAGCTAGAGCACACACACTCACGGCTAAGAGCACACACACACTCACAGCTGATCCACACAGCCACACTCACAGCTGGAACGGACACGGCACACACTGGTCCTGGCTAGGCGCAACCTGAAACCCAGTACGTAGCCTTA
>NC_053113.1:8736740-8749240 GCF_010015445.1 Perca fluviatilis
CGCGGCGGGTGTGCGGTAAGTGGTCCGACGTGTGTGGTCCGATGTGTGGTGGTGTGCGGTAAGGTGGTGGTGGTGGTGGGTAAGGTGGGTGTCCGATGTCCGATTGCGTGCGTGCGTCCGATTGCGTGCGTGCGTGCGTCCGGGATAGTCCGATCGTGCGTGTGCGTGCGTGTGCGTGCGTGCGTGCGTGCGTGTCCGCTGTCCGATGCGGTCCGATTGCGTAAAATCCGACGTGCGGCAGGTGTGCGTGTGTGTGCGGTGCGTGCGTCCGATGCGGTCCGATGTTGTCCGACGTGTCCGATGCGTGCGTGCGTGCATGCTATGCGGGTCCGATTTCTGCAGCGCATGCGGGTAAGGTAAGGTGTCCGATGTGCGTGGTGGCAAGGTCCGACGTGCGTGCGTGCGTGCAAGGTCCGATTTGCGGCAAGGTCCGACGGCGTGCGTCCGATTTGCGCCGCTAAGCGCAGGTGTCCGATTGCGCTGCTAAGGCAGGTAAGTAAGTCCGATTTGTGCGTGCGTCCGATGCGTGCGCTGTGTGCGTCTGCTGTGTGCGTCGAGTGCGTGCAAGGCTTTGCGGTGTCCTCATCCCCTGTCAACCCGCAGATGATCGTCCCGGATAAATAGCCTTGTCATCCTCTTCACAGCCGGTGAGTGGTCTCAGATCAGCACCACCCTTTGATGATCTTTAAACTCTCATCTCTTCATCATCACCATCATCATCATCATCCCATCATCATCGCTACCATCGTCATCATCATCATCATCATCAACACAACACATCGGATAACGCCTACCATCAATCTCCGCCTCATCAGATATCTCTCACGCATCTCATCATACGCGCAAGGCATCACTAACAATCTATCGTGTTGGTTAATTTACGTCCCCGAAGAACACATCCCCAGGTTTGCGGAACTGTGCGGCATATCCCAGTGTGCGGCACCATGTCCTTCCATTCTGTGCAGTGCACCCATAGGCATTATCCCTGTGTGTATTTTCCTGCGTGCACCATGCGTATTATCCCGCGGCACCTTTATGCGTATTATCCAGTGTGCGTATTATCCATGCGTACCATACGTGTTATTATCCCAGGTAACCATGCGCATATCCCATTGTCAGGCACCATGTGCTATTATCCTTGGTGTGTAATCTTCGTGCATACCTCCAGTCAGGTGCATATCCCATGGCACCATTCATAAAATATCCCCATTGTGGCACCATGTGCATATACTCTTGTGTGCGTATTATTCCTGGTAAAATTCATGCGTATAATCCTGGTCAGGCACCTCATGCGTCATATCCCTTTGGTTGTGGCACCATGTGTATCCTTGGTCAGGCACTTCATGTGTATATCCTCTATTGCGTAACCATGTGCATATCCCTCCTTGTGTGTGTGTATATCCGTGGCACTTAATGTGGTCACCATGCATATCCTGTTAAGCACCTATGTGTATATCCTCTTGTGTGTGTAATATCTAGGTGTGTCACCATGTGTATATATCCTTGGTTTCAGGCACCATGTGGCTATTACTCTGTGTGTGTATATTCTGTGTGCGGCACCTATGCGTATTATCCCATCAGGTTGTGTAAATTATGTGTATTATCCCTGGTTGTAAGCACTATGCGTATACCCTCGGTTGGTGGTCACCTTAAAGTGTTAATATCCTGGTTGTGTACTTCATGTGTATATCCTCCTCTGTGTGGTGCGTATTTTCCCAGTGTGCACTTTGCTGTGTATATTCCTGGTGCGTCATCATGTGTGCTATCTGGGTGTACCTATGTGTGCATATCCTGGTTGCGTCATCATGCGGTGGGTATATCCTGGTGTGGTACCTTGTGGTTTATCCTGCGTGTGTACCTTTATGTGTATATTCTGGTGTGTACCTTATGTGGTATTATCCCTGGTTGTGTACTCATGCGTATTCTCCCGGTGCGTGTGTGTATTGTCCTGTGTGTGTACCATGTGTATTTTCCTGGTCAGGCACTCATGTGTATTTTCCTGGTTGTGTACCATTCGGCGTGTATATTCTTGTTGTGTACTCATGTGTATATTCCTGTGTGTGTGTACCTATGCATATTTCCCTCTATGTGTGTGTATATCCCAGGTAACAATCTGGCGTGCGTATTATCCGTGGTTGTGCACCATGTGTATTATCCCTATTAGGTGCAACCATGTGTATTATCCTTTGCTGTGCACTATGTGCATTATCCCGGCCGGTACCATGATGCATATTCCTGGCTGTGTGTGTGTATATCCTGTGTGCGGTACTTCATGTGTGCATATCCCATGCGTGTACCATGTGTCTATTCTAGTGTGTGTACCTTTGCGTGTATTATCCTGTTGCATGTACTATGTGTATATTCTGGGTGTGTACTATGTGTATATTCTGGTTGTGTACTATGTGTATATTCTGTGTGTGTACTATGTGTATATTCTGGTTGTGTACTATGTGTATATTCTCTGTGTGTGTGTATATTCTGTGTGTGTACTATGTGTATATTCTGGGTGTGTACTATGTGTATATTCTGGGTGTGTACTATGTGTATATTCTGGGTGTGTACTCTGTGTATATTCTGGTTGTGTACTATGTGTGTGTACTGTGTGTATTAGTACCTTCACAGGACAGGCCGTGGGACGTGACCCCCGACAGCGCCTCTCTGCACACGTTGCAGTAGGTCGGTCTGGCGTGAGAGCACGCGTACCAGTTGTGTGTCCCGCTGAAGTGGTCCATGCTGTACTGGGTGGACTGGGAGAGACACACACACATCAGCAGCTGTACTGGGTGGACTGGGAGACACACACACATCAGCAGCTGTACTGGGTGGACTGGGAGAGACACACACACATCAGCAGCTGTACTGGGTGGACTGGGAGACACACACACATCAGCAGCTGTACTGGGTGGACTGGGAGAGACACACACACATCAGCAGCTGTACTGGGTGGACTGGGAGACACACACACACATCAGCAGCTGTACTGGGTGGACTGGGAGACACACACAACATCAGCAGCTGTACTTGGGTGGACTGGGAGACGACACACAACATCAGCAGCTGTACTGGGTGGACTGGGAGAGACACACACACATCAGCAGCTGTACTGGGTGGACTGGGAGAGACACACACACATCAGCAGCTGTACTGGGTGGACTGGGAGAGACACACACACATCAGCAGCTGTACTGGGTGGACTGGGAGAGACACACACACACACACACATCAGCAGCTGTACTGGGTGGACTGGGAGACACACACACATCAGCAGCTGTACTCGGGTGGACTGGGAGAGACACACACATCAGCAGCTGTACTGGGTGGACTGGGAGAGACACACACACATCAGCAGCTGTACTGGGTGGACTGGGAGACACACACACACATCAGCAGCTGTACTGGGTGGACTGGGAACACACACACATCAGCAGCTGTACTGGGTGGACTGGGAGAGACACACACACATCAGCAGCTGTACTGGGTGGACTGGGAGAGACACACACACATCAGCAGCTGTACTGGGTGGACTGGGAGAGACACACACACATCAGCAGCTGTACTGGGGTGACTGGGAGACACACACACACATCAGCAGCTGTACTGCGTGGACTGGGAGACACACACACACATCAGCAGCTGTACTGGGTGGACTGGGGAGAACACACACACATCAGCAGCTGTACTGGGTGGACTGGGAGAGACACACACACATCAGCAGCTGTACTGGGTGGACTGGGAGACACACACACACATCAGCAGCTGTACTGGGTGGACTGGGAGAACACACACACATCAGCAGCTGTACTGGGTGGACTGGGAGAGACACACACACATCAGCAGCTGTACTGGGTGGACTGGGAGAGACACACACACATCAGCAGCTGTACTGGGTGGACTGGGAGAGACACACACACACAGCAGCTGTACTGGGTGGACTGGGAGACACACACACACACATCAGCAGCTGTACTGGGTGGACTGGGAGACACACACACACATCAGCAGCTGTACTGGTGGACTGGGAGACACACACACACATCAGCAGCTGTACTGGGTGGACTGGGAGAACACACACACATCAGCAGCTGTACTGGGTGGACTGGGAGAGACACACACATCAGCAGCTGTACTGGGTGGACTGGGAGAGACACACACACATCAGCAGCTGTACTGCGTGGACTGGGAGAGACACACACATCAGCAGCTGTACTGGGTGGACTGGGGAGACACACACACATCAGCAGCTGTACTGGGTGGACTGGGAGAACACACACACATCAGGCTGTACTGGTGGATGGGAGAACACACACACACATCAGCACTGTACTGGTGGTGGGAGAGACACCACCAGCGTTCGCCAGTTGACTGGGAGAGACACACACACATCAGCAGCTGTACTGGGTGGACTGGGAGAACACACACACACAGCAGTGTATGGGTGACTGGCACACACATCAGCAGCTGTACTGGGTGGACTGGGAGAGACACACACACATCAGCAGCTGTACTGGTGGACTGGGAGACACACACACACATCAGCAGCTGTACTGGGTGACTGGGAGACACACACACATCAGCAGCTGTACTGGTGGACTGGGAGACACACACACATCAGCAGCTGTACTGGGTGGACTGGGAGACACACACACACAGCAGCTGTACTGTGGACTGGGAGACACACACATCAGCAGCTGTACTGGGTGGACTGGGAGACACACACACACAATCAGCAGCTGTACTGGGTGGACTGGGAGGACACACATCAGCAGCTGTACTGGGTGGACTGGGAGACACACACACACATCAGCAGCTGTACTGGGTGGACTGGGAGACACACACACACATCAGCAGCTGTACTGGGTGGACTGGGAGACACACACACATCAGCAGCTGTACTGGGTGGACTGGGAGACACACACACACATCAGCAGCTGTACTGGGTGGACTGGGAGACACACACACATCAGCAGCTGTACTGGGTGGACTGGGAGACACACACACATACATCAGCACATGCTGGCTCTACACACGCTAAAAGTCCTGATTATTTACATGGAGTCTGGTGGGTTTGGTGATGGGGATTGACATGACTCTGATTACAAGAGACAGACAGGCAGACAGACAGACAGACAGACAGACAGACAGACAGGCAGACAGGCAGACAGACAGGCAGACAGACAGACAGATATAGAGACAGACAGACAGACCTCATAGTTGTGTCTGTTCTGAATGCAGCGTAGAGCGGCCATCCACTCCTCCATCTCCTTCCTGTTGTCTGCACACAGAATGAGACGTCTGCAGGGGGTGATGACCTGTAACACACACACACACACACACCACACACACACACACACACACACACACACCAGACACACACACACACACAAAGACACACACACACAACACACACACACAAACCACACAACAGTATCAACAGGTTGTAATGTTGTTGGTGCATCTGGACCTTTGTTGTGATAACAGTATATGACCCAGCAGGATGTGTATGTGTGTGTGAGAGAGTGTGTGTGTGTGTGTGTGTGTGTGTGTGTGTGTGTGTGTGTGTGTGTGTGTGTGTGTGTGTGTGTGTGTGTGTGTGTGTGTGTGTGTGTGTGTGTGTGTGTGTACATCCTGTTCAGCTGCTCAGTGTGTGTGTTCAGTTAGAACCAGCAGGGTGGATCTAACTCTGACTTCTGCTCTGATACTAAACCTGGGTTCAGCTTCTGTCTCTCTCTCTGTGCCTGTCTCTCTGTGCCTGTCTCTCTCTCTCTCTCTCTGTGTCTGTCTCTCTCTGCCTGTCTCTCTCTCTCTGTGCCTGTCTCTGTGCCTGTCTCTCTCTGTGTCTGTCTCTCTCTGCCTGTCTCTCTCTCTCTGTGCCTGTCTCTCTCTGCCTGTCTCTCTCTCTCTCTGTGCCTGTCTCTCTCTGCCTGTCTCTCTCTCTCTCTGTGTCTGTCTCTCTCTGCCTGTCTCTCTCTCTCTGTGCCTGTCTCTCTCTGTCTGTCTCTCTCTCTTCGCCTGTCTCTCTGTGTCTGTCTCTCTCTGTGTCTCGTCCTTCTCTCTCTGTGCCTGTCTCTCTCTCCCTGTCTCTCTGCCTGTCTCTCTGTCTCTCTGTGTCTCTCCCTGTCTCTCTCTCTCTGTGCCTGTCTCTCTGCCTGTCTCTCTCTCTCTCTCTGCATGTCTACAGTAATAGTATCAGTAGTGTATCGAACATTTAGGAACCATGCTGACCAGAAGCTCCACATCTGATTGGTTGATAGTCTACTGGTTGATATTAAGAGTTATTATTATGGTATAGATAGTCTACTGGTTGATATTAAGAGTTATTATTATGGTATAGATAGTCTACTGGTTGATATTAAGGTATTATTATGGTATAGATAGTCTACTGGTTGATATTAAGGTATTATTATGGTATAAATAGTCTACTGGTTGATATTAAGGTATTATTATGGTATAGATAGACTACTGGTTGATATTAAGAGTTATTATTATGGTATAGATAGTCTACTGGTTGATATTAAGGTATTATTATGGTATAAATAGACTACTGGTTGATATTAAGGTATTATTATGGTATAAATAGTCTACTGGTTGATATTAAGGTATTATTATGGTATAGATAGTCTACTGGTTGATATTAAGAGTTATTATTATGGTATAGATAGACTACTGGTTGATATTAAGAGTTATTATTATGGTATAGATAGACTACTGGTTGATATTAAGAGTTATTATTATGGTATAGATAGACTACTGGTTGATATTAAGAGTTATTATTATGGTATAGATAGTCTACTGGTTGATATTATATATTTTATTTTTTTATAAATAATTTATTTTTATAAAGAGTTATTATTATGGTATAGATAGTCTACTGGTTGATATTAAGGTATTATTATGGTATAGATAGACTACTGGTTGATATTAAGAGTTATTATTATGGTATAGATAGACTACTGGTTGATATTAAGAGTTATTATTATGGTATAGATAGTCTACTGGTTGATATTAAGGTATTATTATGGTATAGATAGTCTACTGGTTGATATTAAGAGTTATTATATGGTATAGATTGCATATTATTATGGTATATAGCTACTGGTTATATAGATTATTATTAATTATAGATAGACCTAGTTGATATTAAGTTATTATTATGGTATATTACTGGTTGATATTAATATTATTATATAATTTATTAATTTATTATTTTTATAATAACTACTGGTTATATTAAGTATTATGTATAATACTTGGTTATATTAAGTTATTATTATGGTATAGATAGATACTGGTTGATATTAAAGTTATTATTATTATAGATACTACTGGTTGATATTAAGAGTTATTATTATGGTATATACTACTGGTAGAAGCTGTAGTGATGAGGAGGATGAAGACTCACGGTGAAGCTTTGTTACGTTCTTTGTCTGTCTAGTCACTCTCGATGATCGACTGAAACACACACACAACACACACAGCTGAAACACACACAACACACACTCACAGCTGAAACACACAACACACACTCACAGCTGAAACACACACAGACAACACACACTCACAGCTGAAACACACATCACACACTCACAGCTGAAACACACAACACACACTCACAGCTGAAACACACAACACACACTGGTCACAGCTGAAACACACACACACACACACACTCACAGCTGAAACACACAACACACACACTTCGGTCACAGCTGAAACACACACACACAACACACACACTCACAGCTGAAACACACACCACATCTCACAGCTGGAAACACACACAGACAACACACCTCACAGTGAAACCACATCACAACTCACAGCTGAAACACACAACACACACTCACAGCTGAAACACACACACCCAAGCTGAAACACACAACACCCCACAGCGAAACACAACACAAACAGCTACACACAACACATGAAACAACACACAACACCTGGTCACGAGCGAGAACACACAACACACATCACAGTGAAACACAACACACAATGGTCACAGCTGAAACCCCAAACACACACACGCTGAAACACACACTCACAACACTCACAGCTAAACACACAACACCCACCAAACAGCACAAAACACACACACTTAGCTGAACACACACAACACACACTGCACAGCTGCCAAACCACACTCACAGCTAACAACCACAACCACTGACAGCTAACAACACCCACACTCAACTACCCACACCCCACCACAGTGACAAACACCCGCTCAACTGACCCCACTCACGGACAACAACCACCAAAAAACCCACAGCTGAACAACACACCACACTGGCACAACACACACCATCACAGCTGCACCAACACACCACATACAAGCTAACCCTCACAGCTAACCACACACACACCTGGCAAGCTACCAACCACCAGGACCACTGAAACACACACCCCAAGAACACACAACACCACACACACCATCACACCACACTCACCACCCGAACACACCCCACTACACACACACAACTGGTCCCCTACATGAAACACACGTACACCACACACCCGCTCCACTGTACCACACTGACCACACAAACACACATCACACACACTCACACCACCCACTAACAACACACCTGGTCAGCTGCACACAACACAACACCACAGCTCACAGCTGAAACACACACACACACTACCACACAAGCTAAACACACACTCACAGAACAACCACACTGTCACTACACAACAAACCACACTCACAGTACACACACACACACGAAGCTAAACACACCACACAACCCCCACACACAGCCACCCAACCCCCACCACCACTTGCAAGTAACCACTGCCACAGGAAAACGAAACACACACAGAACCAGCGAACTGGCAACACACACACCAATGAAAAACCCACTGCAATACACACACACCAATAACACACAAACACGCTGAACACACAAAACACACCCCCCCCACTGCCACACAAACACTCATCACAATACCACAGAACACACACATCTCACAGCGCTGAACACACACACACTCACAATGGAAAACACCACAGCTGAACCAACACACGGTCACACTGATTACACACACACACTGGTCACAGCTGATATACATATATATTATAGAGTGTATTACATAATATATCTGTAATGGGTCTAAGTAGTACACGTTCTTCCTCTCCAGTTTGAAGTAGTATATATTAGATAGTGTAGTATATAATATATATGTAGTATAATACCTTGGCTGGTACAGTGCTGCCTCTCAGTTTAAGTAGTGTATATATTAGATATGTAGTATATAGTATATATATGTAGTAATACCTTGCGTCTGAATAGTACAGCGTTCTTCCTCTCAGTTTGAAGTGGTAGTATATATTAGATAGTGTGAGTTATATATATATATGTAGTAAATACCTTGGCGGTCCAGTAGTACAGCGTTCTCCCTCTCAGTTTGAAGTAGTATATATTAAATAGTGTAGTATATAGTATATATATGTAGTACACCTTCGGTCTGAGTATGTCCTCCTCTCAGTTTGAAGTAGTATATATTAGATAGTGTATTATATAGTATATATATGTAGTAATACCTTACGGTCTGGAAGTGTACAGCGTTCTTCCTCTCAGTTTGAAGTAGTATATATTAGATAGTGTAGTGTATATATATATGTAGTAATACCTTAACGGTCTGGTAGTACAGGTCCTGCCTCTCAGTTTGAGTAGATATATATTAGATAGTGTGGTATCATATATTATATATATGTAGTTAATACCTTGGCGATTCACAGGTAGTACGACGTCCTGCCTCTCAGTTTGAAGTAGTATATATTAGATAGTGTAGTATATAGTATATATTATGTAAGTAATACTTAACTTGAGTCTGAAGTAAATTGTACAGTTCTTCCCTCTCAGTTTGAGTAGTATATATTAGATAGTGTAGTATATAGTATATATATGTACCTAAATATTTATATATATAGTAGTAATACCTTGGCGGTCTGAAAGTAGTACAGCGTTCTTCCTCTCAGTTTGAAGTAGTATATATTAGATAGTGTAGTATATAGTATATATGTAGTATACCTTACGGTCTGAAGTAGTACAGCGTTCTTCCTCTCAGTTTGAAGTAGTATATATTAGATAGTGTAGTATATAGTATATATATGTAGTAATACTTTGGCAAGTATGTGTACAGCGTTCTTCCTCTCAGTTTGAAGTAGTATATATTAGATAGTGTAGTATATAGTATATATATGTAGTAATACCTTACGGTCTGGTAGTACAGCGTTCTTCCTCTCAGTTTGAAGTAGTATATATTAGATAGTGTAGTATATAGTATATATATATGTAATACCTTGGCGTCTGGTAGTACAGTTCTTCCTCTCAGTTTGAAGTAGTATATATTAGATAGTGTAGTATATAGTATATATATGTAGTAATAGTACAATGAGTTCTCCCTCTCAGTTTGAAGTAGTATATATTAGATAGTGTAGTATATAGTATATATGTAGTAACCTTGGGTCTGGCGTATGTAAACGTTCTTCCCTCTCAGTTTGAAGTAGTATATATTAGATAGTGTAGTATATAGTATATATATATATGTAATACTGGCAGTCTGGACGTAGTACAGTTCTTCCTCTCAGTTTGAAGTAGTATATATTAGATAGTGTAGTATATAGTATATATATGTAGTAATACCTTGGCGGTCTGGGCGTAGTACAGCGTCCTGCCTCTCAGTTTGAAGTAGTATATATTAGATAGTGTAGTATATAGTATATATATGTAGTAATACCTTGGCGGTCTGAGCGTAGTACAGCGTTCTTCCTCTCAGTTTGAAGTAGTATATATTAGATAGTGTAGTATATAGTATATATATGTAGTAATACCTTGGCGGTCTGGGCGTAGTACAGCGTTCTTCCTCTCAGTTTGAAGTAGTATATATTAGATAGTGTAGTATATAGTATATATATGTAGTAATACCTTGGCGGTCTGGGCGTAGTACAGCGTTCTTCCTCTCAGTTTGAAGTAGTATATATTAGATAGTGTAGTATATAGTATATATATGTAGTAATACCTTACGGGTCTGGGCGTGGTACAGCCGTTCTTCCTCTCAGTTTGAAGTAGTATATATTAGATGAGTATATTGAGTATATAGTATATATATAAAAAAAATGTAGTAACTTAATTTTAAAAGTTTTTTTTTTTGCTAAAAAAAAATTTTTTTTTGTTTCTTTGCTTACACCTGACAGCACCGATTAGCTGGAAACAGCTGATTGGTCCTGTGATGGAGAGACAACAACAGCTGATTGGTCCTGTGATGGAGAGACAACAACAGCTGATTGGTCCTGTAAAAACAACACCCCAGAGAAACAACAGCCCCAAAAGAGACAAACAACAGCCTGTCCCGAGAGACAAACAACAGCCGTCGGTCCTGGTGGGAGAGAGAAACAAACAGCCCCCGATGGAGAGACAACAACAGCTGATTGGCTCTGTGATGGAGAGACAACAACAGCTGTTGGTCGGAGGAGAGACAACAACAGCCCCAAGTGCATGAACCAACCATGGTGCCAGCCCCACCAAGTACATGTTGACAGCATATTGCTTTTATACGCAGGCCGATGGGTGATGATGACAGCACAGATGGTGCCGATGGGCCAGGACATGCCACATACAGGACATGAGAGACAGCAGGACAGGACATGATGATGAGACAGAGGAGCAGGAAGACATGAGATACATGACATGATGACATGACACATATACAGACATATTTACATATATACATTATTTACACATTTATTCTACATGCACAAAACATTTACATAAAACACACATAAATGAGACATATATTTTTATATTTTAAAACATACCTATTTTATTTATTTACATAAATTACATTTAATATTACAAAATTATCAATATACAAAAACATACTAAAAAATTAACCCCATTACATACACATTATCATAAACATATTTTATCTCCTTTATTTCATAAAACACATTATTATACTACCTTTTTTTATTCATTTATTTATATTACATTTATTGTCATACATATTTTATGATACATAAAAATATTTATTTACATCCTATTTATTATTTATTATTAAACAATATTTATGTCTAAATTATCTCAAATATATACTATTATTTTATTATATAAATGAAATATAAAATGAGGTAAAAAAATATATATTAGAGTGGAAAAAAAAATATAAGCAATAAGAGGGAAGGGAAAGGAGGTGAGGAGAGGAGGAGTATAGTGAGAGGTATGGAAGAGAAGATGAGGAGAGGAGGAGAAGAATGATGGAGGAGGATATAAGGAGGATATAGCGAGAAGATAGTGAGATAAAAAAATGAGAGGAGGAGAGAAGGAGAAGAGAAGGAGGGAGAGGAGGAGGAGAGAAGGAGAGGAGGAGAGAAGGAGAAAGAGGAGGGAGGAGAGGAGGAGGAGAAGAGAGAGAGGAGAAGAGAAGGAGAGAGGAGGAGGAGAAGGAAGAGAGAGGAGGAGAAGAGAAGGAGAGAGAGGAGGAGAAGAGAAGGAGAG
>NC_053113.1:8754240-8849240 GCF_010015445.1 Perca fluviatilis
AGTAGGACTACTCTGCTTATATACTGTCTGTATGGGCCGACTAGTCCAGTTACAACGGCAGGAACCGCTCTGTGTCCGTGTGTGTGTCTGTGTGTGTGTGTCTGTGTGTGTGTATGTGTGTGTGTGTGTGTGTGTGTGTGTGTGTATTATGTGTGTATGTGTGTGTATGTGTGTGTGTGTCTGTGTGTGTGTGTGTGTGTGTGTGTGTGTGTGTAGTATATAGTGTGTGTTTCCTGTAGATGTGTGTGTCTGTGTGTCTGTGTGTGTATGTGTGTGTGTGTGTGTGTGTGGTGTGGTATAGGTGTGTATTACCTGTAGGATGTGTGTGTGTGTATATAGTGTATATTACCTTTTAGATGTGTGTGTGTGGTGTGTAGTATATATTGTTATTATTACCGCAGATGTGTGTGTTTTTAGTATATAGTGTGTATTACCTGTAGATGTGTGTGTGTGTGTGTGTTTGTGTAGTGTGTAGTATATAGTGTGTATTACCTGTAGATGTGTGTGTGTATGTAGTGTGTAGTATATAGTGTGTATTACCTATAGATGTATGTTTGTGTGTATATTGTGTAGTATATAATGTGTATTACCTATAGATGTGTGTGTGTGTGTGTGTGTGTTGTGTAGTGTGTAGTATATAGTGTGTATTACATATAGATGTGTTTGTGTGTGTAGTGTGTAGTATATAGTGTGTATTACCTGTAGATGTGTGTCTGTGTGTGTAGTATATAGTGTGTATTGATGCATTGTGTGTGTGTGATATTTGTAGTTGTAGTAGTATTTATTATGTATTACCTGTAGATGTGTGTGTGTGTGGTATGTAGTGTGTATTACCTGTGGTATGTTGTGTGTGTGTTAGTGTATATAGTGTGTTACGTAGATGTGTGTGTTGTGTGTTTGTGTGTGTGTAGTATATAGTGTGTATTACCTGTAGATGTGTTTGTGTGGTGTGTAGTGTTATAGTGTGTATTACCTATAGATGTATGTTTGTGTGTATATTGTGTAGTATATAATGTGTATTACCTATAGATGTGTGTGTGTATGTGTGTATTTGTGTAGTGTGTGTAGTATATAGTGTGTATTACCTGTAGATGTGTGTTTTTGTGTGTAGTATATAGTTTTTATTACATTATGGTGTGTGTTTGTGTGTGTGTGTGTGTAGTGTGTAGTATATAGTGTGTATTACCTGTAGATGTGTGTCTGTGTGTGTGTAGTATATAGTGTGTATTACCTGTAGATGTGTGTCTGTGTGTGTGTAGTATATAGTGTGTATTACCTGTAGATGTGTGTCTGTGTGTGTGTGTAGTATATAGTGTGTATTACCTGTAGATGTTGTGGTGGCAAATATTATTTTAACCATTTGTTTAATGATATTAACCATTGGTTTAATGATTGTTTTATAACGCCACAAGATTTAGCTTCTTCATGTGTAGATTCAAAAGTCTCCAAGTGAAATAGTTGGCAACCGTGAACTATAGCCCAGTAGAGTTATTTAGTTTTACTAGCCTGAACCTTCTCACATTGTTGTCTTTTTAGCAGACGAAGTCGAGAAGGCCACAAACCGTGTCTCCTTCTGCCTCCTGAGATAAACTGATGTTTAGGCTAATGTTAAGAACAGGAGCAGAGGGGAAGGTGAGACAATGGTGTGACTGTTAATGATGTCTCTCTTCAACTATGGCCAGGCTAAGAGATAAACTTAGAGGGGTGGCTTAACAGAGTTTCTTCACTATATGATGTTTGGATGTTTAGACTTTAGGTTAGAAAGGCATTTTCAGTTGTGCTGCGTGTACCTTTGAAACTGTGTTTTCTCCATTTGCAAATGTAAATAAATACTCAAAGACCAAACTTTGGTTTAATTCTCAAACAGTCGTTGTTCGTTTTGATTTTTGAATATCACTAACTCTGCTGCTTCGAGGAAAACTTCCACGACACGGGCCGAAATCATTCTCTTATAAACTAAAGAGAATAAAAGAAACTAATTCTGACTTTTGGGAAGTGAGTAACTGGGTATTTTTTGGGTCAGATAGGACAAAGTGGTTACGAGTGACATCCTTTAGCAGACAGACATATTTCTGATTATTTCTTTGATACGGGTGTGACAATAGATTACAGAAGAGACAGGCTGTGGACTGTCAACAAAGTTAGTTTGATAACTAACAAAAGGGTCTGAAGACCAGAACAAAAAAAGAAATAAATAAAAAAAAATGGTCTGTGACACTTTAAACAAGCTCTGGACTATTTCGAGACGGACTGCAGAAGACATAAAATAGTAAATAGTCTGTGACACCCTAAGCAGGTTCTTGACTATTAAGTGATTTTTGTCTGCAGGGCTGTCCCGGGTTTTTACGAAGGTTTGCTGAAGAAATAACCTCGCTTTGTGGTGACGATCACATTGAAAAAAATAAAAGCTTCTGTCATCATGGGTAACGAACCATCGAAGCCCTGTGAAGCGTCTGGACCCATTGTGGGTGAGATGTGTCAGAAATATGGACCGGATTGTTTGAGATGTCGGTTATATTGGTCAAAAAGCTTTGGCTTTCCGCCAAATGGATCTCTAAGTCTAGTAAAGCTAAGGATGTTAAAACACCCTTTAGAAGAAGTAGAAAGAAAATGAATGGGAAAATCAATAATTAAGACAGAGGATTTAAAGCTACTGGGTATAAGAAAAACAAAGAATGTTTTAAAATATAGATAAAACAGTGATCTAGGGAAAGAATGCAAACACACATGCACCAATAACCTCCTGATCAGTTCTAACCAAAGCCCATTTCTGAGCTTTCTCTAAAAATCAGGAAGACGAGCTGGAGAAACGGAGGGACGAAGAGGACACAGACTCAACTCTGGGACAGGACCAACAGCATCCGTCACACCTGCATCTGGTGGAAAGACCAACGAGTACGTGAGAAAACCATGTTTGAAGCGTTTGTCTGCATGTTACAACAGGCTGGTGGGCAACATATGGAGCGCGGACACGAAAAAGGCCGCTCCCACAAAGGATGTGGTCGAGCCAGAGAGAGGCCGAGGCGGGTACCGTGGGCAAAATGGTGAGCCCTACAACCCAGACCAGTGTTGGTACTGCAAGGACTTTGGACATTGGGTAGGTAACTGCCCGAAGAAAAAGCAAAAAACACCTCAGACAGAGAACAGCACCTGTCCCTCTGTTTGACTGAGTCCAACAGCTGATGAAGAAGGTACTGCTAACGCACACACACACACACACACACACGCTTCATGCAATGAAGAAATGCTTGGCACTGATACACTGTTTTTGTTTTTGCTATTAGGGACAACTGATAGGTTAGAAAGTTCTGAAAAATAATCTATTCAGTTAAACCATTATAGTATGTTATCTTCTGAAACCTGGAAGAAGATGCCTACTACTGAGGGTAAAGTTAAAGAGGTTCCACTCACATAACTTGATTATTAGAGCTATAGATTTGACACTGAAGATTATTTGGTCCTTCTATTTGGTCAATTGGGGCTGCAGGTCAAACAGTAAGAGAACAATTCTCTGTTCCTCTCTCCTCTACATGGGAAAAACAATTCTTGGTGTATGATTATGTCCACTTATTTGGTTTAGGTAGTGATTTAATGTGCACTTTTAACATTGGTTTAACCTCCACACCTGACGGATTGAGAGTTTCTCCTAATGTTCAACTGACGTAACCACTTTTGTTAATTCCAGTGTGGCTAAAATGACCTCACTGAGGCAGCGTCTGTAATCAGCCCGGCCTCTGACTGCATGAAACCTGACAACCAATAAGCGTTCATGAATTTGAAACTGTCTCTGCAGTTTTCCCCGATGCTGGGACTGCCAGATCCCTAAAAACAATTAAAACAGAGATTTTAGAACAAATTGAGGATAATAAGGCATGTTTTAATGTGTGGATGAAAGAAGCTGATAACAGAGAGAGAAAACAATTGCAGAAACAGACGACACTGTTAAACAATTCAATTCAATTCAATTTTATTTATAGTATCAAATCATAACATAAGTTATCTCGAGACACTTTACAGATAGAGTAGGTCTAGACCACACTCTATAATTTACAAAGCCCCAACAATTCCAACAATTCCAGTAATTCCCTCAAGAGCAAGCAGTGCGACAGTGGCGAGGAAAAACTCCCTCTTGGGAAGAAACCTCGGACAGACCCAGGCTCTTGGTAGGCGGTGTCTGACGCGCGCGGTTGGGGTGTGATGAACAGTGGCGATAGTAGTCACATTAATAATGGAACAGTGACTGGATGTAGCGGGAAGCTGCAGGGTTCAGCAGGACGCAGCATGACATTGCAGGGCATCGCTGAGCTCAGCAGGGAGTGCAGCAGGACCACGGCGACAGCTGCAACCAGGATCTTGGTGCCAACGTTCTCCAAGGAAATACGCTGGGGGAAAAAACATAAGGACTCCGGGGAGTAAACTCCCCAGAAGCTAGGATTAGTAACAAGCATTTCTGGGACGGGCTGCACACAAATAGTAATAGTAATAGTAATAGTAACAGTAATAGAAAGGGAGAGGAGAGAGCAGCTCAGTGTGTCAAAGGAAGGAAGTCCCCCGGCAGTCTAGGACTATAACAGCGTAACTATAACAGGTAACTAAGAGAGACAGGTCATAAGGAGAGGTAGCTTTTTCGGGCTTAGAACTCTCCCCCTGCCGGATCTGGCTTGGCTGGCCTGCCTCCCTCTACTTTGTTATGTATTATTAATCTAACAATTATGAAGAGAAGCAGTTGGGCCAGTTAGGTGAACACTGCAACTCCTCACTCCCTAACTATAAGCTTTATCAAATAGGAGAGTTTTAAGTTCATTAGTGATACTAACAAAACGGAGAAAAAGAAAAAAGACATGAACACTGTCACTGACACAATTTCTCCTCTCTATCCGAGTTTGAAAGGCGTGGATCCAGGTCTCGACGTTCCACTGCCATACCCAAACCCCACCGCAGCAAGGAAAAGGCCGGCCGGGCGAGAAACAAGCGGGCACGAGGAAACCTCCACCCATTCCACCGCCACCCTGGTGCATCCGCGCCCCCACAGAAGGAACAACAGAGAGGGATGCAGACGAAGATGAAGCTGATGCATTCCCAATGATTCAGGTTGCTACACAGGGAGGAGTGGGTGTGCTGTATAGACCCTGGACTGAAACGGACATTAGAAGAGCCACAAGCCATCTCCCCCCGTGTAAAGACTCTGGTGCGCAATTTTCCAAGTCCCTCAAAGCATTCATTGAGACTTTTCTGCCCACTGTTCAAGAAATACGACGCATTCTGATGCAAAATCTTGGGCCTATGGAGTATGCAAAGATCAGAAACTTTTTCCCTATCCGACCCACGATCCAGTCATTCGTCATCCAACTCTTAATAATAGAGCAAATGATGACTACAACGACGCGCTGGAGGAACTCTTCACCGGGATAGAGACCACTTATCCGGTCAGGATTGATATGTCACGTGTGGCAAACACCAAGCAGTTGAAAGACGAGGCGGTGGAGGATTTCCAGCACCGACTGGCTGAGACTTTTGACCGACACAGCGGCATTGCACGCACAACCGCCGCCGGAGCGGTGGTTGAACTTTGGGAAGCCCATTTCAAAAACGTATTTTTGGGTGGGCTGCTCCCTGACATTCGAGCTCACGTGGAGAAGACATGCATTGGATTGCAAGATTCAGCTCTGACGGAGATTGTTAGACATGCCAGACATGCTGAGAAAACCATGGCTAACAGGAAAGAAAAGGCAGAAAGGAAAAGACAACAGAACAATGACAATGCACAGCTGACTCTCATGAAAACTGTAGCAGCACTGTCCCAAGAAAGGAGAGGTGCTGGCAGAGGAGCTTTCAGAGGCACAAATAGAGGGGTCTTCAGGGGCAGAGGAGGCAAAGGCAATGGCAAGGATAGGGCAGTGATTAGAGACACATGCTTCAACTGTGGCAAGAGAGGACATTGGTCCTATGACTGTCCTTACCCCAGGAGGGATTCATCCGAAGAACAGCACAAATGACCCTCGGCAGTATGCAGATTGACAGAAGGTGGGGGATGGAGTTGGTGGTGGGACTAAGAGACTGGAGGACGTTTGCATCTTTTCAGGAGGGGAACATGAACACACGTACATATACATGCTTGCAATGAAGACATGCTTTTTGCACGCTGCAACACTCCCTACACGATAGACAGATCAAATTAGACAAAAATACTGCACATTGAATAGAAACAACTTTTGGAAAATAGCTCAATTTATTCAATGTATTTATGTGATGTGTATACAAATTGCCTACCATGGTGTTAATTATACAAGGGAAGAAAATTGGATTTTTAGTTGATTCAGGAGCAACAATTTGGGTTTAGTGAAGATCTTTGTTCTTCAAATCAGAAGCTCTCTGGTAAACTGGTTTATGTATATTCAGATCCTTAGGATCCTGAACTAGATAAGAAAGGAAAATGTTCATTGTTTCTTTCTCCCTTCCATCTGAGTGTCCTGTAAAATTATAAGGCAGAGATTTGAAAATGTCTATTTGAAATTGAAGTCATTCTTTCACCCACGGGTTTTAGGAATGTTTATTTTTCTGCCCACTGGCTTTACAGTTGTGCGGCTTGATCAAAATCACTCTTTGGCTGACATATTTTGTTGCAGCCTAAAAGTACGCATTTGTTTACAAATGGTAATGGAACACGTACCATGTCAGTCTGTTAATCTCCTGACTACGGTAAAACAAATTGGGACACCAGTAGTTAAACTTAAGGAATCACAAATATTACATGCATTCCTTTTGTCACCTTTTGACCCTGATGAAGATTACGTTGAAAAGTTTTTTTTTAACAAATCAAAGGACGAGCATGAGTTCTCTTTTGTCCACGGCCATATACACATGGTCGAGTGGCTGTCACCTTGACTGATAAACTACAGAAGTTTTTCAGAAATTCTAACTCAAAAGCTCACATTCATGTTTCTTTGTCTCCAACAGAAGAGGAGACAGACCTAGGACACCTTGTGACTATTTGTAAAATTGACTGACTGGACTGACACTATTGATGATGTGTTTATTTGTCTCCATCGACAGGAGACTATAGAAAACCTATACAACAGCGCATGTCTTGTATTCACAGTGTTCACATATTCAGTGAACGTGTGACTACAAACAGGCATATTCTCACGGTAAAAACGATATTTTTATTTACTGATGTTTCACCACCTTTTGTCTCAGGTACAGCGTTATCTCTGGGCAAAACACACAAATGTGACGTGGATTGATAAACAAATTGTTAACCTGTAGTCATCAAGCTGCGTTTTTAACTCTTTGACGGATGGGGTTTATAGTTCCATGTTTAGATTCTCTAGCACATACTCTTATTTTCTCAAGTAACATAAATAAGAAGAATCATTTTTATTACGAATGTTAAAGTTTTGTTTCATTCAGGACCTTCGAGCAGTAAATGCAGTGGGTCTATGTGGGTCTATGTGGGTCTATGTGGGTCTATGTGGGTCTATGTGGGTCTATGTGGGTCTATGTGGGTCTATGTGGGTCTATGCTCGAGCACCTAATGTCTCCCACAGCTAAACATAACATTCTGATCAGGGAATGTTGAAGGTTTTGATTCTCTGTTGTTTCGTCTAACGTTTTTCTTTCCTCAGAGTTCAAGTAGAAAAGACAGTAAATATCGTTTTATAGTCTGGGTGATGGTAAGCTGTACACCTTGACACACCTTTGTGAGGAATACATTGAGTTGTTAATTAATGATGCCATAAATTACTAAAAGAATAACAGTGTGTTTATGTACCCTGGAGAAATCCTTCTTTCTTTGAGAGAGGACAGCCAGAGGAGGAGACACACACACACACACCACACAGAGATAAGAGATAAGTTGAATGTTATATGTTATGTTTCCCATAACAGGTAACGATTTGGATAAATAGATGTTCAAAGTACACATGCTTAGGTGTGCTCTATAGGGCTAAAAACTTTAATTTGTAATGATTCTTGGAACTAACAGATGGTAATTAGTGTTACTTTGGTTTGTAAACTGTAGATAAAAAAAGGACATAAACAATGTATTTTTGGTAATTCGTCTTAGTTTAATGGTGATATTGCATAAATGCAGGTTTAAATGAGATTTAATCCTAAAAGCAGTACGTTTCATATCGTACTCTAATGAGTTTTTGAGTTGCTATATCACAAATTGTCTAAACTAAATTAGTTGATGTTGATGTTGAAACACTTTACTGTGGTGAATTTCATCTAAAGAAATTATTTATTGAAATTATTTATTGAACTTTTGTTACTGATAAACAAGTTTTGCTGTAAAACCTAGAACAATGTCAATGGCTACAATATTAAACAGATTATTTATATTGCTTTTGAGTCATGAGCTTTGTCATGTCTCAAATAGGAGGGATATAGTATAGCAATGATAAATAAGGGGTTTAATAAAGAGAAAGGGAAAAGTAGCAAGGGAAATAAATAGTGTTAAATAAATTTTTTTAGGTTGATTTTTCTAAAGACGTTTGAAACATTTGTTGTGACATCAATGTAGCTCCAGTTTAAAAGATCTTGAATAACCAAAGTGCTAGAATAGTTAACAATTGTACATTTATAGGTAACAATAAAAATTAACATTTAAAAAAAAATCTGCTTAGCTGAGAACAAAATTGATAGTTCAACTGTAAACAAAAGGATCATCTACCCCTGATTGACACAGTAGTGTAAGGGGATGCAATAGTAATTGTTTTTGTTTTATTGGTTCTGATCTGCTCCAAAGAATTTTGCTCTAAAGATTTTCTTTATTTAGACATAGGTAGGGAGAGGCCCATAAACAAAAACACCTATTTCTTCCACGGCAGTATAAGGGAAATGATAGGTTAGGTTATTGCGTGAGAATTTTCTTCTGCTCTTTTGGCCGTAAGAATCCAGGTGTCAAGTATGGGGATTCTGGGGTGATACAACTTCAGGAGGAAGGATTGGCAAATAGACAGTGACCATCGGGATCCTTCCAGAGACATACGGGGCAGTGAAAGGTTCCAGGCAGAGTCACCTGGATACACGCATCACTACAACAGGTTCCAGATGTGGAGGAGAAGAGGACAGGTTTTTCTACAACCTGCAACAAGTGACGAGCAGATCCTCTGCTGAGTCACCTACGAGGGAAATCGATTCAGAGATCAGCCTGACAGACGGCGTTTCTGTGCTATCTCTGAAATCAATCAGGGAAAACTGGAGTTTGCAACACATTGAGAGAGGAGAAAAACAAGAAGTTATACAAGGAGGAAAAACCAGAAGCTACATACTGGTATTGTAGCCTGCTGTTTAAAATCTTTTCAGAAGACAGCAGTGATACTGATCTCTTCTCTGACAACCACACACATACATTCTCTGACAGTGACAGCAGAATATACTTCACAATTGTAGAGAACACACCACCTCTCTCTCTCTGAACACACACACACTCACTGCACATTCTTTGGAGGAGCATCTGACATTCCTCTGTGACTCAGAGCAGTGTGCTTTGACACACACACACACACAAGGAGCAGATGGACAGAAAGGACTGGAACAGGTACCCTTCAAGAAGAACATGGGGGTTTTCCACATTTGTAGTGTGTTTATTCTTCATTACTGCATTTATGATTTTCTATTGCATTTATGGTTTTTATATTTTATTTTTGATGAGGGAAAGGTATGATAAATCACGTGTAACCATTCCTCCCAATATTTGCATACAAAAACACTCTAGGAACAATAGTGAAGAACATGGAAAAAAAGACGAGTGATGCATTCACTACTTTTTTTAAATGGTGGTTGGAATACAATAAGTACTAGTACAGAGCTAATATTACTGTAATGATTAACTTACGTCCACTCTTATGTTCCAATAACAGGCATTAGGATGGTTGGTATACAAATGCTACTAAATTGGGGCTAATTGGGGTTTTGTACCTTATGTGGTTCCTCATGACCACACAAATCTAACTGATAGATTATTGATGAAAGAAAGTAAATTATTCCTAAACAGCAATATTGTTAATATTGAACCAAGTTAAGTATGAAGACCTAGGCCATGTTGTTGTGTGCTTTAGAACCTAGGAAAAGTTTGTGGTGGAAGTTTTCCTTGAAGCAGCAGCGTTTAGAAATATCAATGATCAAATGAAAACGAATAATGACCGTTTGAGAATTAAACCAAAGTTTGGTCTTTGAGTATTTATTTACATTTGCAAATGGAGAAAACACAGTTTCAAAGGTACACGCAGCACAACTGAAAATGTCTTTCTAACCTAAAGTATAAACATCCAAACATCATATAGTGAAGAAACTCCGTTAAGCCACCCCTCTAAATGTATCTCTTAGCCTGGCCATAGTTGAAGAGAGACATCATTAACAGTCACACCATTGTCTCACCTTCCCCTCTGCTCCTGTTCTTTTCATTAGCCTAAACAACAGTTTATCTCAGGAGGCAGAAGGAGACACGGTTTGTGGCCTTCTCGACTTCGTCTGCTAAAAAGTCAACAATGTGAGAAGGTTCAGGCTAGTAAAACTAAATAACTCTACTGGGCTATAGTTCACGGTTGCCAACTATTTCACTTGGAGCCTTTTGAATCTACACATGAAGAAGCTAAATCTTGTGGCGTTATAAAACAATCATTAAACCAATGGTTAATATCATTAAACAAATGGTTAAAATAAAATTTGCCACCACAAGTTCCTTGTGGATCTTTTATTACATTGAGGTAATTTCACTTTCCACATTGACGACACATAGACACCACGTTTGACTAAGACTCTTGAAAGATTATCTAATAGATACATTTTCTACTAAGGAATAACTTGGTTTTAGTTAGGAAATGTATGCGTGATGTAGGTTATAATGATTTTTGTTCACTATTTCTTCGCTCACAGAAGTAAGCTATTTCCAGTGAAACTACACACATAGAATAACTGAATTTTATTTGTGCTCTGACAGCACTTAATGAGGTTAGAGACAAGGAGGGGTCAGTTTGATTCTGATTCTTCTCAACTTTCACTCTGTGAGAGCTTTGATAATTGCACTGAGCGTGTTTCAATTGATTTATATTAAAATAACCAAAGGAGGGAAGCATTTGATGGCATTGGATAATTTAATTATCAGCTTTATGGAAAATTTGACTTCGCCGTATGGGTAGATATGAAATTAGTAAATGTTCACACTTCACACCAGGTTATTTTAATGTTTAAATACATAACACGTTCTTTACACAAATTATAAGGCAGTAGTCTGATGTGACATTAACCATTGACATTCAGGTCCAGGGATTTTAGCAGATTATGTTTGGTCTTCAGATTTGTTTTGTTTGCTATGTCGTTACCCTAATCAAGAAAAAGAGTTCACTTCATTCTTATGGTAAATATGGTTGAGCCTTCTGACGTATTCGTCTTTCTGAATATGATAATAATGTTTGGACACCGTCTCTGATGCTGGGTGAGATTGATTCATTTTGTTTTATTCTTTGACGTGGATGCTTGCTACTATTTAAAAGAGGTTTTTTTGTACCTTTCCATTTAACATGTAAGAAACAGACATGAATATCCATAAGGTTGAATATTAAAAGTAAATTATGGTTATGTGATTAATTCTATAATAAGGGTTGAATCTTTAAAAGTAAAATTTATTTTTGTGATTATTTTGTAATCAAAAGGGTGAACTGTGCTGGCAAATTTTATTTTAACCATTCGTTTAATGATATTAACCATTGGTTTAATGATTGTTTTATAACGCCACAAGATTTAGCTTCTTCATGTGTAGATTCAAAAGGCTCCAAGTGAAATAGTTGGCAACCGTGAACTATAGCCCAGTAGAGTTATTTAGTTTTACTAGTTTGAACCTTCTCACATTGTTGACTTTTTAGCAGACGAAGTCGAGAAGGCCACAAACCGTGTCTCCTTCTGCCTCCTGAGATAAACTGTTGTTTAGGCTAATGTTAAGAACAGGAGCAGAGGGGAAGGTGAGACAATGGTGTGACTGTTAATGATGTCTCTCTTCAACTATGGCCATACTAAGAGATACATTTAGAGGGGTGGCTTAACGGAGTTTCTTCACTATATGATGTTTTGATGTTTAGACTTCAGGAGCCGGTTGCACCAACAGGGCTTACGCCTGGTCTTAAGGTAAGTAGGTCTTAACTCAGCATTCTAAGTCCGACCTAAAAGTAACGACAGTTGCACCGTCCAGGCTTAAGTCCTCTTCTCGCTAAGACCAGGCGTAAATCTTACACCTAGTCAGTAGCAGGCGTAAATTCAAAATCTAGGCATATAATAGCGTTAATAGCCGTTATCCGATAGATAATGTTTCTATAGTAACCACTTCGTAACCACATAACTAAAGACAGTATAGACATGGCGCGCCTTATACACAGACTTTACAATGAGCGGGCTTTTAGACGGGAGAGAGTTATTAGGGACAGAAGCAATCCATTGGACATATACAATGATGAGGAGCTGATAGAGAGGTTTCGATTCTGTCGGAGGGATATATATGAACTTGTTGAAGAGCTGTCACCCGACTTACAGTATGTATCAAACCACAACGCAGCATTGACACGAGCATTACAGCTGTTAATAGCGCTACGTTTTTATGCAAATGGTGCGTTTCAAAACACTGTTGGAGATATGATTAATGTCCACAAATCCACCGCATGCCGGGCAATCCGCAGAGTGTCACTGGCACTGAGCCGTCGCCTTCCGCGATCTGCTCACCTCCCCACTTGAGGCCGAAGTCTGCGGTGATGAAACACCGATTCCGCCGGGCCTCTGGCATTCCTGGTATTGTGGGCTGCATCGATGGGACTCACGTCCGGATCCAGGCACCATCTGAGCATGAGTATCTGTATGTCAACCGCAAGGGATACCATTCAATCAATGTGCAGATTGCTTGTGACGCCAATTATAAAATCTTTAATTTGGTGGCGAGATGGCCTGGATCTACCCATGACGCACGCATCCTCCGGGAGAGTGCGTTATACCAGGATTTCGAGGCTGGAAGAGTAAACGGGCTGCTTCTCGGCGACAGTGGATACCCACTGAAACACTGGCTGATGACGCCTATAATTGCTCCGAGGACTGAGCAAGAACGACGGTATAACACCATCCACACCACCACTAGGTCACTCGTTGAGCGGTGCATCGGAGTCCTCAAGCGCAGGTAAAATCCTTTCCGCAGTGTCTGTTCCCCTATCCAAGGTGCTGATGTAGTGCTGTCACTAGATCACTGAAAACTATATACATGGGCGGCTAGCAGTTGCTTCATATTTGTTAAAATATTATATTAGATTATGAAAAGTGAACAGTGAATTAAAGTGAATTTCGTTTTGGATAAATTGTATCTTAATTTTAATCAATTTTTCATAAACCAATTGCCTGTATTTAATAAATAAGAAGCAAATATAGCAATATAATTCAAAACGAAAAGACATAGGCTACTCTCTGATTATGTAATCCATTATGTGCATTTCTCTCTATATGCGCGTTCACTACGAATATGGCGATCGTCAAAATAATAAAAAAAAATGTAATATTAAATATTTAGTGGCCAAGTTTTGCTCATTTATTAATAGTAAAAAAGTGACACATTTAGGTTTTACAGTAATCATTGACTATTTTTCTAGGTTTCATTGTCTTCATGGAGAGATGCGGATGCACCCTGAGCGAGTCTGCACCGTAATAGCAGCGTGCACTGTCCTCCACAACATCTGTGTCACCCAGAGGATCCCTCTTCCTAGGCAACACCATCAGCCGGTGCCGGAGGAAGGTGTCGACCCTGTGGACCATGCAGGGCATGAAGATTTCGGTGGACGACTAGTCCGTACACGCATTATTAAAGTGCCCATATTATGAAAAAAACACTTTTTCTGGTATTTGGGGTGTTCTTTTGTGTCTCTGGTGCTTCCACACACATACAAACTTTGAAAAAAATCCATCCATGCTGTTTTGAGTGAGATACGGTTTCTGACTGTGTCCTGCCTTCAGTCTCCTAGTGAGCTGTTCAAAATCGGCTGGACTGTGACGTCACAATCCGAAATGAGCTGGCTAACCGCAACCGTTAGCTCGTTCTCAATAGCAAAGCACTGCTACAACACACACAAGTTCACCATAATCTACAAAAGAACTACTTCCATGTGCGCCCTCATTTAGAAGTCTCCCAGCTAATCCTGCCTTGTAACTGACTGAAGTTGGAGAAACAGGCTTTCTTTTACTTCTATGGAGCTAGCTGACATGCTCTACATCTGAGCTACTGAGCATGTGCGAGTGCAATCAAAGATAGTACAGAAGAAGAAGAAGAAAAGAGGTCTCACTCTGTAGCTAAAACAGAAACCAGGTGAAAAGAGGATCTGCAGCAGTGAGAGAGAGCTGTGCAGTACAACAAAAATATGGTGTTTTTTGAAAATTAAACCATGTAAACCTATTCTGGTACAACCTTAAAATACAATTATGAACCTGAAAATGAGTATAATATGGGCGCTTTAATGCTTTATAAATGTTAAAAATAATTCTGCCAATTATCTGCAGGTTGTAAACCATACAAATAAGCCACAAAGAAAGTCCAGTAGGTCTATAATAAACTTTTTTTTTTATTGTCATTGATTCATTGTACACAATTTGCCATTAGGCTTATTTACAGAATTACAAAAGACCGCCCATCCTCTTCAGAAATAGGCGAAGATGACCTGTTTATCTGTTGTTGGAGCAACTGTATTTCTAACAATATATTTTGTTTTTCAAGTTCCAACTTTTCCTGCTCGGTCTGTAATTTTTTTGTTTCAGTCTCCACTCTAACAATTTCCTTCTCAAGAAGTGTCTGCTGAAGATTATCCAGCCTCCTCATCCGTTTCACCGGCGGTGCACCGCTGCTGTGTTGGTGAGAACTTTGTGTAGTGACTGGTTCCTCCATCAAGTCTAAAAATACAGATAATCTGTCATATGCCTATTGTTATAAGACAACTACTAAAACTGTTATTCTAGGCTACTCTAATATATAGGCTACACACCTTCACAAATCACACTCTCGCTTGAGTGATCGACATCCATCTCTGGAGAGACAGCCGTTTCTTCCATGTCGCTACCGCCACTTCTCGCGTACCGACCACAAACCAATAAAAGCCGGGGAATCCTCTCCAAAGATATCCACAATTATGGTACTGAACACGGAAGATTTTGGGGAGGACCCCCGCCGGGTCGGTGGTGTTTTTTGCAGACAAATCTTTTTTGCTTTGCTCAGGAGGTCTTTCCACTTCTTTCTTACATTGCTTTCTGTCCGAAGGCAGCCGGAGTCAGAGCAATCGTTAATGGCCTCTGTTATCTGTCTCCATGTTGTTTGTTTTTTCTTGTTTGTTATTGTCTTTGATTGCTTGGCAGTCAGTGTGAGTCTGTGCTGACTGTACAGCTCTATTAACCTTCGTATCTCAATGTCGGTGAAATTTTATTTTCTTTTTCTTTGCTCCTCCATTGATACGGCTAACGTTACAAGTTAACAAAACAGCGGAAGATAGCTGCTGGTCAACAACACATGAACGCGCAACGCTAAGACCAGGCGTAGTTAAGCCTAGGCTTAAGTTTGGTTGGTGCAACAGACGTTAGGTCAACTCTAAAGACTGGTCTTAACTAAGACCTACTTAGCAGTTAGGACCAGGCTTAGTAAAGCCCTGTTGGTGCAACCGGCTCCAGGTTAGAAAGACATTTTCAGTTGTGAATACCTTTGAAACTGTTTTCTCCATTTGCAAATGTAAATAAATACTCAAAGACCAAACTTTGGTTTAATTCTCAAACGGTCGTTATTCGTTTTGATTTTATCATGAATATCACTAACTCTGCTGCTTCGAGGAAAACTTCCACGACAATGTGTGTGTAGTATATAGTGTGTATTACCTGTAGATGTGTGTATGTGTGTGTGTGTGTGTAGTATATAGAGTGTATTACCTGTAGATGTGTGTGTATGTAGTGTGTAGTATATAGTGTGTATTATGTGTAGATGTGTGTCTGTGTGTAGTGTGTAGTATATAGTGTGTATTACCTGTAGATGTGTGTGTGTGTGTGTGTGTGTGTGTGTAGTGTGTAGTATATAGTGTGTATTATTAGTAATCTCAGAATTCTGACTTTAAAGTCAGAAGTATGGGTGCCTGTAAGGGACCAATGAGAGGGAGTAACTTTGCATGATGTAGCCGGAGAACCACACGCTGAACATGTCGGATTTAAGGGAGTTGTTGCGTAGTGGAGGGTCCCAGATGAACACATCTGACACACGGATGTTTCCCATAAACATAAATATATACTGATCTGATTACAGCAAAGACAACGTCGGCAGTATTGACGGCAAGATAGGCTCCAGAATATTTCCTTCTGGATTGACAGGTGACATATTGGAAAATCAATTTATTTTTTATTTTTATTATATTAAAGGTATTATGGAGGATTTTCTTTTTCCGGGTGGATCATCAAGACTATTGGTCCTCCTAGTTGTCAATCATTCTGGTGATATGTTTACGTAAGGCCGTCGTACATGCTCGTCCCTAGGTAGTTTTCGCTTTCTGCGCATGCGCACTTTCAGGTGTATATGTGTGGTGAGCTACGGTTTCAGCCATTCATTGAACCTCGCCATTCTCACCGTGTTTTTTCAAAATGAGGGTGAGGGTGCGAGGGTCGCAAGAGAAAAAGTGTCTAGGAATTGTATGACAAGAAGAGAAAGGCCTCTGAAGAAAGAAACAAGACCAGAGTGTTTTTGGGAGAATATTTCACACGCTGGCGTGCGCTAAAAGCACAGGTTGGGCTCCCCACTGATGCCTCAGTCACGAAGTTTCTACTCAGCAGGTAAAGTTTGGCTATTTGGAGAAATCCATTTAAAATCACTGCTAGTAAAAGTTGATGTAAGCTATGATTAGCGATGCTAGCCGTGGCACAAGTCACACACCGCGCAGACACGGTAAACATCTCCATTTGTGAAAAAGTGCAAATCTTCTTTGGGAAAGTAGCTTGTATGAGCCATGCCGACAGCAACTTGTAAACAGTGCACTCTCGTGCACACGTTTAATAGGCGTTCCCTCTCGGGAGCAGGTAGAGTGTTGCGCATGTGCATTTTTTCAAAAAGTGGAGAGGGCGGTTCTTTTCTAAAATTCGGGATAATCCTCCACTATACCTTTAATATCAAAACCTCGAGACTTTCAAACATCAACATGTCATTTATTAATATGTATTTGTGTCTAAATGACGTATAAACATCTTTTCCTGTTCTATTTTGCCTGGAAACACTTCCAACACGCTGGCGTGTGGCGTGAGAAATAGGCGTCGGTTCTATTTCTAGCGGTTCGAGTCGTGCCTGACACGTGCGTGTTACGCAGGCAGTGTGTACGCTCTAACCTGTTAACATGGGAGCCCAAATATAAACGGACACGCCACGCAGCTGACACGCTCACGCCACGCAGCAAGTGTGCAATAACCGGCCTTATTCACCTTTAGTTCTTCCAGTAATCATCACCTTCATCTGGGACCCTCCACTACGCAACAACTCCCTTAAATCCAACATGTTCAGTGTGTGGTTCTCCGGCTACATCATGCAAAGTTACTCCCTCTCATTGGTCCCTTACAGGCACCCATACTTCTGACTTTAAAGTCAGAATTGTGAGATTAAAGTCAGAACTCAAATAAATGTTTTGACCCGTGGCCCTAATCCTCTTCCGTAAACATGTACTTACATTGTAATAACAGGATATATATAGATATATATCCTGTTATTACAATGTAAGTACATGTATATCTATATCTATCTATCTATCTATCTATATATATATATATGTATATATATGTATATATATATGTATATATATATATATATATATATATATATATATACATGTACTTACATTGTAATAATTTTATTTGTTTTGTAATAACAGGATATTGTGAAGTAGGACCTAATAAGCTGTATGCTTCTGCCTGCTCCTCCTCAAATTTATAGTTTTTTATCATTATTTTTTTTTGTCTTTGGTAAATTCTGATTTTTGAATTTGAATTTTGGGGTTTTTAATTGTTTTGTTTTTGTTGCAACATTGTTGCTTGTTGGAGTTAAACCATGAAAGGAAATGAAGTCAGCTGTGCCTCCAGAGAGATAAGGGATGATTAATGGGTCCTGCACGTTTGTCAGTCAGAATTGTTTCCGTTTGTATGCTAAAATTGAATTCCTGCTGCGTCCTGCTGCGTCCTGCTGCGTCCGCCGCACCCACCCATGCTCTGCAGCGCAACGTTACATCCCGCAACGCCCTGCTGTGATGTTCCTATGCATAGAGTAGTCTGGATCCGGTACAGGAGACTGCACTACTCAGTATGACACAATGTGCCCTGCTATGACATGAACTTCCACGATGACCTTTGAAGTCACTGTGACCTTTAATGTGACTATTATCGCCACTGTTCATCACCCCCCCAACCGGCCCGTCAGACACCGCCTACCAAGAGTCTGGGTCTGCCGAGGTTTCTTCCTAAAAGGGAGTTTCTCCTCGCCATTGTCGCGATAGCCACTGCTAATGCTTGCTCTTGAGGGAATTACTGTAATTGTTGGGGCTTTGGAAATTATAGAGTGTGGTCTAGACCTACTCTATCTGTAAAGTGTCTCGAGATAACTCTTGTTATGATTTGATACTATAAATAAAATTGAAAACTGAATTGAATTGAATAGAATAATTATGATATTTAAAGTTTCTTAACTTTTATTTGACAGTTTCTGGGACAGGAAGTACACAGATGCAGTAAAAACATAAAAGTTCACGAACATACATACATACAACAACACGTTTCACTACGTTTAATCTTTTAACATTCATCTACAGTCAGATTATTAACATTAATTAAGTTGTTTATTCATTATTCATGTTAATAATGTGACTGTAGATGAATGTTAAAAGATTAAACATGTAGTGAAATGTGTTGTTGAAGTATGTTCGATGTCCCGCTGAGAGAGACAGACAGAGAGACAGACAGGCAGACAGGCAGACAGGCAGACAGGCATAGAGACAGTCTTCTGTGGCGGCCATCTTTGTAGTTTATGCCTCAGTGGGAGACTCTTCATCGTCTCCGTAGACGACGCCCTTCAGGTAGACTCGTTTAAACCCCTGAAACACCATGTCACCCAGCTCACTACACACTACACACACACACACACACACACACACACACACACACACACACACACACACACACACACACACACACACATATAGGAGGGAGGGGGAGACAGTATCTTCCATGGGTCAAACATGTACATTTAATGATTATACCTCTTAAGTTTGTTCTGTAATTCAAAAACGGTGGGTCTATTTTCAGTGTTGTAATTTGTAGACGGTCCCTAAGCACTCGTCTAACTGCAGGTTAGACGAGTGCAGCTAGCAGAAGAGAGCAGGCAAGTGTTCATAAACTTCTGGTGTACTTACAAACTTTACAATCCATCGTTTTATGAGAGCATAACCTATTTGTACTACTGTAGACGTTTGGTATCATTTCGGGCATTATTAGTGGGGTCATTTACGAGATACAAACGTGGGTCCATTAGCCCCTGTGCTAAGCTATTCAGCTGATAACGCTACTCTAGCTAACTCTCCCAATGTTCAACCCAGGTGAAAAAAGCTTCTGGGGGGGTGTTTGGCTCGAGGTCATGGTGCAAAGGACCCTAGGGTGAAATTATTCCGAACAATCACTTTAAGCAATTTTTCCGAAGATTTCCCATTAAAGTCTATGGGAAATTTTGTGGCATTTTCTTGCTGAATTTGTGAAAACCGTGCGGCAAATCTCTTAGAAAAGTCATAGCACACATTCCATAAGATATGGGATCCATTCTTGTTGTACTTTGAGAGGCTTAACACTCTCCGCCCAGATAATATAAGGCCCTAACAGCTCTACCCAATACACACAGTCGCGTTGTCTGATGCCTGATGTGATTTCCACATGAAGTGGGAACTGCTCTCTCAACCTCATCATATATGTATGTGTATGTATATGTATATATATATGTATGTGTGTATGTGTATGTATATGTATGTGTATATATATATTTTTTTTATTTTTTTATTTTTTTATTTATTATTATTATTATTTTTATTTTATTTTTTTCCTCGCTCTTTCGCTTTTGTTTTGTTGGTAATGGCAGTATGTGGGTGGGTTGGGGTTCATTTTCAAACAAGAAAAAAAAGAAATCAAGACACTGTAACTAAATGATTAGATCTGTATTGTTTTGCCTTTCTTGAATAAAAACATGGTTTAAAAAAGAAAAGAAAAGTCATAGCACACCATTCCTGAGCATTACACATGTTTTGATGTATTTTGTGTGCACGTGTTGTCAACGCTCCGTGACTAGTAATGGATGTGGCGGAAGATGGAGAATAACTATGGGGGATAATAGTAATTCTGCTGATTGCTGTTATTGCAGCACAATGGCACAATGAACCATAATAAACACTACTTTAAGAATATTGCTTTTCACTGATTGGCCCCTGAAGGGAAACATTATTTTCTGTAACAATATTCTGATTATTTTGGACTTATTATTATTTTGGCGTCCGGGGCAGCGCACCCAGCAGCGCCACCACCAGGCCCCAAGCCCGCACAGAGCGCAGGTCCTCCACCCTTCATGTTTATTTGAATGTGTGTGTGTGTGTCTGTGTGTGTGTGTGTGTGTGTGTGTGTGTGTGTGTGTGTGTGTGTGTGTGTGTGTGTGTGTGTGTGTGTGTGTGTGTGTAATTAATAAACTCAAATGATGTGCATGGTTTGGGGGTTTTTTTAATTATTTTTTTATTTTTAAAAAATATAATAAAAAAAAAAAAAAAAAAAAAAAAAAAAAAAAAAAAACCAGACAAATTTGATTTTTTAAAATTTTTTTCATTTTTTTTTGTTAATGTGATATATATCCATATAACTATAGAGAAGTAGCTCATAAAACCAGACTTCATAACATCTGAACTTTGCCTTTAAGATAAAACTCATCAGCTGCCTGAGAAAGCTCCACATCTTACATTACATCATCAGAGACAGACAGGTAAACCAGTTAGTTCCTGTTGAGTTGTCAGAGAGAAGAGACACACCCACACACAGACGGTAAGATTTACCTTTTATTACACAAAATGGATATATATGCTACAAATACACATGGAACTGCTGCGTGATGATAATTACCGGAGCCTGGCTGAACACACTCACTCATCCCAGACGGCAGATAGCAGCTAAGAGGGAAGGTGAATTTAAACAATGGCTAAGTTGCTAAATGCATCTTGTTGTCACATAAGGTCCCGTAAGGACGTTTTAATTGCATTTTGTGTCTGTTAAGAGGCACAAAGGCACTCTTTATCTTATGCCCCCATAACTGCTGTTTTAGCTGGCTTCCCATATCACATGACCTCTGACCATGTGACATGATGAAAACAGATCAGGGTCATGGGTCATTGCAATCATACACCTGAGGAAGGCCAGCTTGTGGGCCCAGATGTTTCGGGCCTTTGTTGCACTATTGAAGGATATTTCTGGAGCATTTAGCTGTTGTGCAGACTTCACCTTCTTTGAACTAGTTTGTGTTGAACTACTACAGAGGAGGTTTTAAATACTTTGCCAGGTGTTTATATGTCTGTCTGTCCCAACCGTGAGGCTTTTTTTTTTAAACTTTACAGCTGTGTAGTTGAGAGTTTGAAGATGGGGGGTCCGAGCCTGAACAAACATTGACAAGACAGAAACATGAGATTGATTCGCAGTCTTGGCTCCAAATGTCCAAATGTCATTTTATTGTGAAAATCTGCTCCTGTTGCAGCCCTTCCTGCCTGCTTCCTGACAGGTGGAGCTGGAACAGCTCACCTGTGTCAGACATTTCTCCCCAGGTGGAGAGTGACCCTCTTCTGCATCAGCTCTTCTTCATCACCTCTTCTTCATCAACTCTTCTTCCTCAACTCTTCTTCATCAACTCTTCTTCATTAGCTAAGCCCACTGTGACCCTGACTTCTACCAATCAGTGCTCTGGTACAGGTCTACTTATGCCCCGTCTTCTGTTGTCTGTTGTCTGTCCTGTCCCTGGTCTGTCTTAAAGGCTCTACTTTAAGTAGTAATTGCACTTTATGTGGAGTCTGTAATGTGTGTGTGCACTAAATGTAGCCTGTCTCGTATGTCGTTTTTTATATAATGTCGTTTTTCTATATTTTAATTGTGTAACACCACTTGATCCATGGTGAAACGTTGTTTTGCTTCACTATATACAGTATATATATGGATGAAATGACTATTAAACCCACTTGACTTGACATACTTTAGATTTAAATACAACTCCATTCCATGTGTTATTACATGTTAACTGTCAGTCTGTGTGTTACTATATCTGGTAATGCTGAGCCTCTCTGGGCGTTTCCTCTTGTTTCCTGTTTAAAGTTTACTTGCACTTTCACGTTCCAGAGTTTGTGTTGCAGCTTTTTCTCTCCATGTGAAGCTACAGCTGAAGGTAATTTAACTCTAATGTCTGTAATGTTTTAATATATATATATATGTATATATATAATGTCTGTAATGTCTGTCTGGTGAAGTCCAGCTTTGGTTAGTTTAGTTTAAGAGCAGAAAGCTGCAGAGAAACCAACTCAACTGGACTTGTGATGATTACACCAGGCGTTTTATTTACTTTTTATTTAAACATTTTAATCATTTTACATAACATTTCCTGACAGCAATATAAATGTAATAAACAAATGACAGGCAGTATAGGTTACAATAAGAGTAAAAATGAATAAACAAAAAAGGGAAATGAATAAATAAGTAAATATAAAGCAAAATAGAAATAGTAAAAAAATGAATAATAATAAATAATAATAAAATAAATGAAATAAAAGTAGAATAGTAATAATATTAATAATAATAACAACAATAACGACAACAGGCAGGGAGGTGGAAATCTGTAAATAGTAGCTAAGCAAAATTTTCCAATGAGGAGTTTAGAGCAGCTCCAGCACCGTACCATGCAGACTGAATCTCAGGGTCAGTCCCTGCCCTGTCACTGCAAGCCTCTCATGCTTATACATCCCTCAGTACATTCATGTGGATTTTTTTATCTAGTATCTTTTCTTTTATTGTCCATATTATTCATGTGGATTTATTATTTTATCATTCTGTTTGTGATGTATGTGAATGTTGTGTGTGATGTCTTTAAGCTACTGGGACCTTGAATTTCCCCTTAGGGATCAATAAAGTATCTATCTATCTATCTATCTATCTATCTATCTGTCTATCTATCTATCTATCTATCTATCTATCTATCTATCTATCTATCTATCTATCTATCTTTTTCCAGACAATTGGAACAACACTTAAGATGGCTGCGGGTATGTGCTGAGGGGAAGTGAAAGAGAGATGTTGAACCACTAATAACGTAACACAGCCCCAGGCCCATGAGGAAAGGGAGGAAACCCTGAAAGTGAAAGAGTTCAGTCAGTTGAGACTCCATTTCTAGTGGAGAGAACAGAGCAGGAGGAGGACACTGAAGGCTGAGGCAGGGTGAGTGTTAATCCAACATTTATTATGTTACTGTTAGCTTTTAGCTCTGACTTCATGTAGGGCCTTATGGAATCTGTCTTATAGCTTTTTAAATTCTCTATTTCATGATTCCCTCCATGACAACTGACTGAGTGCTGGCTGGTTTTATATCCTACTGTATACTCTGTGTGTGTGTGTGTTACTTCCTGATCGTTGCTTCCTGCTTTTGACTCCTGAACAAACTTGATTTCTTTTAAATGTTGTGAGCTCACAGTCAGTGTTCCTGTTTGACCTCTCAGACTGACTTCAGATCAGAAGATGAGTGGTTTGGAGGAAGAGGAGGATGGAGCAGAGTCTGTAGTATCTGGCTGTCTGTCTATGAAGAGTGATCAGTCCAAAGGAGAACCTCTGACCTTCAGTAATGAACCTGGACCCTCAGACACAAAGTAAGAGACTGTTTTACTGTCAGCTGACATGATGAAGATGAAGACTAAATGTTCTGCTAAAAGATTAATATTCATGATGCAGAACTATTAGTTCAGATACTGTTTCTAACTCAGATGGATCTCTTCTGGCTTTTAAAGCCGAATGTTGAATTTACTGTAAAGAGTTTTTTTAACTATTTAAAGTCTGAAAATGTACGTCAAATGTGGCATTTATTTTCTCAAAATAACAAACTGCCTCTATCATTTTATTGATGAAGAAATGTTTTCACAGAAAGAGGAAGAGGAGTGATGTTTCTGAGGAGGAGCAGCTATCCAGATCCAGAACCAGAGCTGGACTGAAGACAGCCAATCAGAGCAGCTCTGAACAAAGTAAGTCTGTCCATCTGTCTGCTGATGTCTTCATGTCTGAACACACCACTGGTTGTTGTAATACTGAGACATGTGTTGAGTCAGACAGCACAGACTAGGGCTACACAACATATAATTTTGTTTTATCGTTGATTAGCGTTAACTAATGCAAAATACATGTCAAGAAAGACACTCAGATATTTTTGTGTTAATTACAAGGATAATTTAACTAACTTCAAAATTAAACTGTCATTCTTTTTTCTCTTTTATATTCATTTCGATTTGTTTAATAAAAGAAAGTTAGAAATCATTTCCTTTCATTTGTTTTTAACTCAACAAGTGTTGTATTTTAGCAGAATACTGAAAGCAGCAGAACTGAGAACACTTCATGTTTGTGTGACTATGTATTGTATATATATCAATATATATATATATATATATATATATATATATCAATATTCAACAAAGTTATAGCATAACACGTATTTTCCTTATATATTATAAGACATTTAACATAAATATTGTTAGAGTTTACGTTCATCTGAAATTTAACTGGATTGTTTTTTATATTGGTAATAAAAATAATCATCGGATTGTCAACTTTTCTCTTTCTTGTTCTGTCTCTCACCTTTGTCCTTTTTAAGTGAATGTTGGTCGTCAGAAACATAAGATCAGGCTGAAGGGGACATTTGAACGTGTGACTGAAGGAGCTGAAACAGGAAGTAGAACCCTCCTCAACAGGATCTACACTGTCCTCTACCTCATAGAGGGACAGAGTGAAGAGGTTAATACCCAACATGAGGTGAGGCACCTCGAGACAGCTTCCAAGAAGAAGACCCTCCATGACTCTCTAATCAAGTGCTGCGACATCTTTAAAGCCTCACCTGACCAACAGAAACACATCAGAGTGGTTCTGACGAGCGGCGTCGCTGGCGTTGGAAAAACCTTCTCAGTGCAGAAGTTCTGTCTGGACTGGGCGAGGGGGTTTGGAAAACCAAGATATCAGTCTGGTGATTCCTCTTTCCTTCAGGGAGCTGAACTTGATCAAAGATGAGCAGTACAGTCTTCTGGAGCTGCTCCGGGTTTTCCATCCAACATTACAGGAGGTCCCAGCAGAGCAGCTCGCTGGCTCTAAACTTCTCTTCATCTTTGACGGGCCTGGATGAAAGCAGACTTTACCTGGATTTCAACAACAATGAGGCTGTTTCTGATGTCACACAGAAGTCATCAGTCAACGTTCTGTTGACAAACCTCATCCAGGGGAAGCTGCTTCCCTCGGCTCTTGTCTGGATAACTTCCCGACCTGCAGCAGCCAATCAGATCCCTCCTGCATGTGTTGACAGGGTAACAGAAATACGAGGCTTCACTGATGCCCAGAAGGAGGAGTATTTCAGGAAGAGAGTCAGTGATGAAGAGCTGTCCAGCAGAATCATCTCCCACATCAAGACCTCCAGGAGCCTCCACCTCATGTGTCTGATCCCAGTCTTCTGCTGGATCACTGCTACAGTTCTTGACCACATGTTGACTACAGACCAGAGAGGAGAGCTGCCCAAGACCCTGACTGACATGTACTCACACTTCCTGCTGGTTCAGACAAAGAGGAAGAAGCTCAAGTATGCTGAGGGACATGAGACGAGTCCACAGGAGCTGACGGAGGCTGACAAGGAAATTCTTCTGAAGCTGGGGAGGCTGGCGTTTGAGCAGCTGGAGAAAGGAAACATCATGTTCTACCAAGAAGACCTGGAGCGCTGTGGTCTGGACGTCACAGAGGCCTCGCTGTACTCAGGAGTTTGTTCACAGATCTTCAAAAGTGAGAGCGTGATCTTCCAGAAAACAGTCTACTGCTTCGTTCATCTGAGCGTTCAGGAGTTTCTGGCTGCAGTCTACCTGTTCCACTGTTACACCAACAGGAACACACAGGTACTGGAGGACTTCCTGGGAGAAGACTACGTTGTCTTCCTGAAGAAAGTCATTAAGAAATCCCTTGAAAGTGAAAATGGCCACCTGGACCTGTTTGTCCGCTTCCTTCATGGCCTCTCTCTGGAGTCCAACCAGAGACTCTTAGGAGGCCTGCTGGGTCAGACAGACAACAGTCCAGAAATCATCCAGAGAGCCATCAACAACCTGAAGGAGATGAACAGTGATGATATCTCTGCTGACAGAAGCATCAACATCTTCCATTGTCTGATGGAGATGAACGACCACTCGGTCCATCAGGAGATCCAAGAGTTCCTGAAGTCAGAGAACAGATCAGAGAAGGAACTCTCTGTGATCCACTGCTCAGCTCTGGCCTACATGCTGCAGATGTCAGAGGAGGTTCTGGATGAGTTGGACCTGGAGAAGTACAACACATCAGAGGAGGGACGACAGAGACTGATTCCAGCTGTGAGAAACTGCAGAAAGGCTCGGTAAGTCCAAATGTGATTGTCATTTTAAATCAGTGTGAAGCTGAGACCATCAGTATTAGAGTAAACATACAGACTTTACACACACGAACAATATAAAACTTACACACTATAAAAGATAAACCTGCTTATTGTAAATAATTCTACATGTTACTCTGCAAATGTTTTTGTCGTCTCAAACGCTGTGAGAATGAGATGTTGATGATCTTTGTGTTTGTAGCTAAAGTATCTTCTGTCATCATTTAATCACAACAGACAGCCTTTTCACAGTGTATACAGAGTCAGCAGTGTGTTTTTATAATGTGTTTATTTTATATACAAACAGAGATTCATTATTTGTGATTTGCTGAACTAACATCACATGCAGTTTAAGCTTTTTCATAATAACTTTCAGTTAGTTATTTTTGTCATATTTTTCTTCCTAGAAGGAGTTTTTCCTCGCCACTGTCGCACTAAGTGTTCAAGTCTGTTGTTACGGAGTAGGATACAGAAATCATAGGCTCCTGTTATCTAAAAGATTTTCAGTGCAATGGCTCAATATTTAAATGATTTTGACAACGTGTAATCACTTTCATTGGACAAAAAGTAAGGTTCAAAATTGCCCCATTAGGTTACATTCTAGCTTGATTCAAGCCGGCCTGTCATTGCAATCTCGCTCAATACTGGACCCAGGTTAAAAAAATAAACGGTAGTTAACCTTTAATATAACTGCTTTTGGGTAAATTCTTGATGTAAACATTGAGACTTTAATAATAGAGACAGAGGCAAGTCCCATCGGAGGGGAAAACATCTCTGTGCTCTGTTGACTAGAAAACAACAGAAACATGTCTAAAAGCTGCTCTGTTTTAATATTCAATACCAAAAGGCTAAATAATCTGGAAGTTAAGTTTCCATAACCTGCCGACCTGAAAAACTGAGCTTTTATGAAGAAAAGAGTGGATACAGACATGATGAATCAGCGGAGAGAATGGGAAGACTTTAGGATCCCACAGCATCATCACACCAATCTAACGATATGTCCAACGTTATGTGTGTTAGCTTAACTTACAGATAGAAGCAGAGAGTTCCCCTCCGGTGGGCGTGGCTTTCAGAGTATGACGCGATGCGCTCTGTCTCTATGCAGCAGGTTAGAGGGAACCTTGTACTACTTTATCATCTCTTTCATATCCAAGATAAATTAGTTTTACAACTGAAATATCCTAAATAAACACTGAAATTGTGAATCAGAATCAAATCTATCAGGAAATTAGAGGCGATACCCAGCCCTAATATCTATAATCATTGTTTGATGAGAGAGAGGATGTGGGGGGAGGCCAAAAAAAACATCTCCATCCTCGTTAAATGAAAGCTGAACTTTACATTGTTTAGTTTCCAACAATGAGCATATTTTGATATGGGACAAGCTTTTTAAAGATTGCCCCATTTCTGGTCACCCTAAAACTGTCAGACAACGTGTTTCTTTTACATTTCAGTAACACTGAAGGCAAGATGGGCAAAGAAAATGGCAGCACACATTAGCACCGTGGTTCTTTTTTGAATGTGTGTATTTATCTCCTGATTTACTGAGACATCAGCTGATCATACAGTGAGCTGCTGGGCCGACCTCCAGGTTCATTCTGCTAGTAAAGGAGAGCTCAGCAGGTTCACCTCAGTGGTGGGATTTTATCTTCCTCAAGCTCAGAGAAGAAGTGAGTTGTAGTTAAACTATAAATGCAAGTCTGCAGTCTTAATTTTTTAATAAAAAATAAATCCAGAATGGATCTCTGTCTGTATGGCATGGCCATTTTTGAAAGGGGTTCCGTGACTTCTCACCTCAACATATCTGAATCTAACATCAGACCCTTGTGAATGTGCTTTTTGATTAAATGTGATAGTCTGTTTTATAAGGATAAAAGTTTCAGATTTGATTATTCTTTAAATGTTGTTTATTATCTGTCATCACAGGATTATTAACGGTGCACTCTCTGAGACTGACTGTGAAGTCGTGGCCTCAGCTCTGAAGTCCAACCCTTCCCATCTGAGAGAGCTGGACCTGAGTTACAATGACCTGAAGGATTCAGCAGTGGAGTGTCTGTGTGCTGGACTGCAGAGTCCAAACTGTAGACTGGAGACTCTGAGGTCAGTTCATGTATTGTCCTCACATACAGTGTATAACTCACTAGGGGTGATGGAACAAATACCGAAAGTCAAATATATTTGAATAGTAAGAAAATCTATTCTATTTTAATGCTGAAATTACTATTCGAATATAATTCTTTATAACTATGTAGGCTAATGTTTTAACGATTTTTGCCTTGGCCTACCCGCATGCTTTTTTTTCACGTCTGATAAACAATCAGTTATGTTTTTAGGACTAGGTGAAACAATCCCCTGTTTAGAACCTGAGGTATGAGTTGTGACGATGCATCCATCGGAGTGGTTTCCTCGCTGTGGTGGTGACAGGTCTGGTTGAGTGGAATGAGAATGGGTGTTTTTAGCTTCATTGGGGTCATCAGGTGGTCACCCTCCTTCACTGGTGTTTCATTGATAGGCCCACGACACCTCCGGACTGCCGTCCCAGGTGTGGCCCCCCTCTGCTTTCAACCCTTACGTGCCACAGGTGTTATTAGGGGTCCAGGTGGAGTCACCCCTTTTCACCCATAGCCATCAACTTGCTTCTTGTGTTGCACATGAGAGGGCTTTGATGTTTTGGCGTAGGGTTTGGCCTCACACTCCCAATTCCTTAAGCAGCCTGATGGTTGACTTGCTCATGAAGAAACTTCAGTCAAACTTACGAACCTCTGCACCAGCGCAATCGGTCCTAGCCACATCACTGTCGTGCCAATAATGACATTAATTCAAATTCTCGTCTAATATTGCTTAATTCAGTCACGATTAATTATCATGTTTCCAAATTGACTTGTTTAGAGTAGATATTTATACATGCTGAGAAGGGATTTCATATACTGTATCACCAAAAGTCCAGACTCAACATATAAACGCAATCGTTATTTGTCTTCTTATATGATATTTATCTAAATGTTAAGCTTTATTGTATTTAAACCGCCCTCCTCATGTCAGGATATAAAATATAACAATTCTGAAATCTTTGAATGTTTTCAAATCATTTTGTTCTTATTTATAATATGTCATAAAGCACAAAGTATGAACTATGGCTGAGAATGAGGACCTAATTCTTTTTTTATCTTATGTGAATGTGGATATCTTATGTCTTTTTACTCCTCATTCAGTCACAATTAGTTATCAAGTTTCCAACGTGTTTAGAATAATATAGCCAGAATTTAAATATGTTTAAAGGGATTTTATATTCTCTAACACCAAAAGTCCAGACTAAACATTTAAACACAAATGTTATCTGTCTTCTTCATTACCGTCCATTACATTACATTACATTACATGTCATTTAGCTGACGCTTTTATCCAAAGTGACTTACAAAAACAACAACACTCCATTAATGTGATTTATTCATCATTTAACATACAATATGTAACTTTCTGCTGCTAAGGGTCTCTCAGTCAAAACAATGGATGGTAAACTTTTGATGACATTGGGAGGTTGCGTGGAATTATGGGAGTTATAGTTTTTATTGTTAAACACCATCCCTGATTAGAATGTATCTGTTCACGGACGAGTTTACCCATTCGTGGTTATTCACGTTACGTTTAGTAATGTTTATTCATGTCATTCTAATAAAATAGCTGCAGTTTCCCCAACATAATAATGTTTTTCTTTATTTGATTTGTATTGTTAGCTGACCAGTTAGCTAGTGAGCCAGCAAGCTAAAATTAGCCAGTAGCCAAAACCACACTAACACAATATATTTCATATGTCATTGTCACCTTTTGGATGTTTTCAACACCAGGGTGGACGGGGTTAGTTGTAATGTGTGGGTGGGGATTGCTCCAGGACGGCGAGAATGTTAGATGGCCATTGTTGTGCAGCAGTAGAAGATCTCCCAGCTGCCCGGAGTTATCTCCCCCTTCACTTTGCTGTAATCTTAAATAGGCGTTTTGGTTCTTAACCCACCTTTTGTTGGGTTAATCTAGCTAACTGTAAAGACAGCTAAACGCAAAGGGGGGAGAAATTCGGCAGGAAGGAGATTTTTGACACGAACACTGGTAGGGCTAACGGAGACGTAGCTAACGTTATGGATGACGTTGGGTCTGATATGGTCTGTTTCCGAAAGCTTTATTGAATTGCTGTTAGCGTCGTTAGCACCCCGGGCACTGGAGTTAAGTGCTGGCTGGGTACAGATTGCTGTAATGGTAGTGGCTGGCTGCTAGCTGACTCGGGGCTAATGGTAACTATATTTCCCAGGGCTGTTGTCAGCTGTCATCCCGAGTGAAGTCTATCTGCACTGGGGCTAGTGAGGCAGCCCAACTGAGGTGTGCTAGCTGGCTAAATTATGATTAGATTAATCGTATGTCTAAACAGCTAACGTTAACGTCACAAGTGAATTTATTCGTGGGATATTACAATTATGAGTATTTCTTTCTGTGTCATTGTATGATTTACAATTACTCCTGAACATCTTCTCAACATCATGTGGGTGCCAGTGTTTTGACGGAAGTTGTAAGTAACTAGAAGGAGAAAGGTTATATGACGCCATTGACAAGCGACTAAAGTAAACGTACAATGTCAAAAATAAAATAAAAGATTTCTCTGGGTTTGCAATTTAATGGAAACATTTGGGATAGTGTAAGAACACAACTCATAAAAATATATAACATAGGTATGTTTTTTTAGACATTTTAATGCAGAAATTTTACATTTTTCTACCTTTTTAAATATGCTGATATGTTTCAACAGGAGTTAAATATAAATAACTTGTTTGCTTCCTGTTGTCTCTCCAGACTGAGTGGCTGTAACCTGTCAGAGAGAAGCTGTGAAGCTCTGTCCTCAGTTCTCAGCTCCCAGTTCTCTTGTCTGAGAGAGCTGGACCTGAGTAACAACAACCTGCAGGATTCAGGAGGGAAGCTGATCTCTGATGGACTGAAGAGTCCACACTGCACACTGGAGACTCTCAGGTTAGATCAAGAACAATAATCTTTGAAAACACAGTATTGCAAAAATACTTTGTAAACATTCAAAAGATTTGTAATGTTTCCAATGTATTTTAATCTGATTAAGAATCACTTCATTAAGCATGATTCAGATTCCTTTTACTGTCATTGTAAAATAATACAACAAAATTCCATTGAACCAAGTGAGGACGGCGCATAACCAATAAATTAGTTTAAAAATGAAACATGACATATGAACTGTGGCTGCGATACAGAAATAATTAATATTATAATATCATGCAATTTTGGTTAATGGACTTTTGTTTATTCCTGATTATACAACAAGTAGATCCAACCAGACAATCTGATTGGATCACATCAGCCGTTTGGATTAAATCAGTTGTTTGCAGACGTATAGTAGCTAAATCTATCCATGAACAATATATTTCTTTAAGTAGATATAGTTTAAACCAGATTAAGTTAGCCAAGCAGTTTGGTGTTTATATGTGCGGTAGTTATGTTTGGAAAATTCCACGATCTCTACTGTTACAAAGCTAACGTTAGCTTAAGATGACTGGCTGACTAACGTTTAACAGGGAGGGACTACAAATTCTCTCTGTTGCTTTTCTTTATTTTGAGAGTGAATTGCCCCACAATATGAATACAGTTTGATTATAACTTTTATTTAGTTGGTAACCATTGTTGTATAATCACTTTATTACATGAGAGGGTTTGATTTTACATCATATTATCACTTCAGCCAGTGCCTCGGTCCTAGATGCATCACTGTTGTTCCAATAATGACGTTAAATCAAACCATCTTGTGTAATATTGCTTAATTCAGTCATGATTAATTATCATGTTTCCAACTTGTTTAGAATAGAGCAGCAGCTATTTAAACATGCTGAGAGGGATTTCATATACTGTATCACCAAAATTCCAGACTCAACATATAAACACAATTGTTGTTTGTCTTCTTATATGATATTTCTCTAAACGTTAAAAATTAAAAAAATTCGGAAATCTTTGAATGTTTTCAAATCATTTTGTTCTTATTTATAATATGTCGTAAAGAACGAAGTATGAATTATGGCTGAGATTGAGAACCTAATTTTTTTTATCTTATGTGAATGTGGATATCTGATGTCTTTTCCTCCTCATTCAGTCACAATTAATTATCATGTTTCCAACGTGTTTAGAATAATATAGCAAGGATTTTAACGTGTTTAAAATGGATTTTATATTCTCTAACACCAAAAGTCCAGACTTAACATTTAAACACAAATTTGATCTGTCTTCTTCATTACCGTCCCTCCAACAAAGCTCTGTTAGTGAGATTTATTCATCATTTAACGTACAATATGTAACTTTCTGCAGCTAGGGGTCTCTCAGTCAAAACAATGGATGGTAAACTTTTGATGACGTTGGGAAGTTGCGTGGAATTATGGGACTTGTAGTTTTTATTGTTAAGCACCATCCCCGATTAGAATGTAACTGTTCATGGACGAGTTTACCCATTCGTGGTTATTCACGTTACATTTAGTAATGTTTATTCATGTCATTCTAATAAAATAGCTGCAGTTTCCCCAAAATAATAATGTTTTTCTTGATTTGAATTGTATTGTTAGCTGACCAGTTAGCTGGTGAGCCAGCAAGCTAAAATTAGCCAGCAGCCAAAACCACACTAGCACAATATATTTCACATGTCAATGTCACAATTTGGATGTTTTCAACACCAGAGCGGACAGGGTTAGTTGTAACGTGTGAGTGGGGATTGCCGGGGGAATCTCCAGGATGGCGAGGATGTTAGATGGCCGTTGTGCAGCAATAGAAGATCTCCCAGCTGCCCGGAGTTATCTCCCCCTTCACTTTGCTGTAATTTTAAATAGGTGTTTTGGTGCTTAACCCACCTTTTGTTGGGTTAATTTTGCTCACTGTAAAGACAGCTACATGCAAAGGGGGTAGAAATTCGGCAGGGAGGAGATTTTTGGCACGAACACTGGTAGCGCTAACAGAGACGTAGCTAACGTTATGGATGGACGTTGTTCTGACTCGGGCGCCTGGGTCTTATATGGTCTGTTTCCTGACGCTTCATTAAATTGCCGTTAGCGTCGTTAGCACCCCGGCACTGGAGTTAAGTGCTGGCCGGGTACAGATTGCTGTAATGGTAGTGGCTTGCTACTAGCTGAATGGGGGCTAACAGTAACTATATGTCCCAGGGCTGTTGTCAACTGTCATCCCGAGTGAAGTCTATCTGCACCGGGGCTAGTGAGGCAGCCTGACCGGGGTTTGCTAGCTGGCTAAATTAGGATTAGATTAGTCGTCTATCGAAACTGCTAACGTTGATGTTACTAGTGAATTTATTCGTGGGTTAGCCCAGCGCTGTTTTTATTCGTGGTAAAAACAATCATGCTACTAATAACTTCATGAGCATGTTGAACGATGTTGTAACCCTATAATGTTACCCACCAAGCATTTGCATTAACGTTAGCTACTTTTCAACTAGCACATTGTAGTAACATTAAGATGGATTGATATTGATATGTATCAATGAATAAGATCTCTGCTGTATTTCTGTGTTGCAAAGTGGCATGTAATTAATAACGAAATGATTCCGTGTGGGGAAAAAAGCAATATTACAGTTATGAGTATTTCTTTCTGTGTCACTGTATGATTTACAATTACTCCTGAACATCATCTCAACATCATTTGGGTACCAGTGTTTTGACGGAAGTCGGGAGTAACTAGAAAGAGAGAGTTTATATGACGCCATTGACAGGCGACTAAAGGAAACTAAATGAAATAAAATAACAGATTTATCTGGGTTTGTAATTTGATGGAAATATTTGGGATAGTGTAAGAACACAACTCATAATATATAACATAGGTATGTTTTTGTTAGACATTTTAATGCAGAAATGTTATATATTGTACCTTTTAATTATATAATATTTAATATATAAACAGGATTTAAATATAAATAACTTGTTTGCTTCCTCTCCAGACTGAGTGGCTGTAGCCTGTCAGAGACAGACTATGAAGCTCTGTCCTCAGTTCTCCGCTCCCAGTCCTCTAGTCTGAGAGAGCTGGACCTGAGTAACAACAACCTGCAGGATTCAGGAGGGAAGCTGATCTCTGTTGGACTGAAGAGTCCACACTGCACACTGGAGACTCTCAGGTCAGATCAAGAACAATAATCTTTGAAAACACAGTATTGCAAAACTTAAATTTACATTTACATACATTACATTTAAACACAAAAGTTATCTGTCTTCTTCATTACTGTCCCTCCAACAAAGCTCTGTTAGTGTGATTTATTCATCATTAAACGTACAATATGTAACTTTCTGCCACTAGGGGTCTCTCTAAGAAGGCTTCCTGCTTCTTACAGTGCAGACGCTCTATTGCTTGCTCCTGCTTCTGCTTGCATATTTTTGCTGATAATCTTGCTTTTCCTCTGAGAGAAACTATGAGCAGCGGCTCTTGGATACTTATAAATCACTGGACTATACATTTTTTGTAGACATAGTAGGCTATTGTCATATTTGAAAATTTTTCTGCGTGAGCATGGCCTACCAATAGCTCAAGCCTGTCCTAAAGTGACTGTAGCTAAAGCTAATTAGCAGCAAGATGCCACCCTTCTCCATAGAGGACTACTACAAACTCCTTCAGAAGATTGCAGTTCTGGAAACCAAAATTTACCGGTTAGAAGTAAACGTGGAAGTGAACAGATCATGTGGAAATGACACCACTTTACCAGTGACCCAAAACAATGGACAAAAGCATGCTAACACATGGCTAACTAGCACCAGCAAGACCACAAAGAAACAAGAGGGCTGTGGAACGGATAATAAATCAACAAGTGGCAGTCCTCCCCGGAACTCTTTTGGTGCAAAACCTAAGATTAAATAATTTTCCTGGGAAATGGGAGGACGACTAACGGGCAGAGCACAGCGCCCTGAGATTTGTGATACGACCGGCTGCCCTGCATTACCACCCAGGCAAAGCGCCTCTTCAACCCCTGTACTTAGCAGGACACAGTCGTGGACAGCTGCAAAAGGGAAAATCAGCAACAAAATGCCTCCCCAACAACTGAGTGTGCAGGTGAAGAACAGATTTGCTCCACTGCTGCAGGACCCTGGACATGACCTGGATTACGTCTCATCGTCACACAGCAGGGTAAGGACTGAGAGCAATTCTAAAAGTAATGGCTACAGGGAAAGCTAATGACTGGGCCCCAAACTCTGATTGTGGGTGACTCTGCTGTGAAAGATATAAAAAGCAGTAAAAACACCAAAATACTCTGTTTTCCCAAAGATATGGTGTCTGACTTGGCCCAAAGAATCCAGGATATTATAGCAGCACACCCAACTGTGAAGAACATTATACTGCATATAGGGTCAAATGATGTTGTAAAGCAAGAGTCTGAAGTGCTGAATCGTGACTTTATGAATCTGCTGAACACAGTCAGCTCCCTAAACGCAAAGGTGTTTATCAGTGGCCCTATACCACCAGTCAGAGGAGGAGCTGAGAGATTCGGCAGACTGTTGGCACTGAACAAATGGCTTTCAATTGCATGTACCAACAACCATTCTCTGCAGTTCATTGACAATTTTAACATTTTCTGCAGACATCTTTTTAAAGCAGATGGACTATTCCTTAACAAGCCAGGAGTAAAGCTGTTCACCTCTAGCCTACTTTACTTTCTGCGCCACACATCTGCTCCCTTGGCCAAGGACACAAGACAAGATGAACCAAAACAAGAGGAAGACACAACAAAGTGCGGCAGTGAGCCACCACAGCCCCCACCTGAGCAAAGATTTGACCATGGGAGACCAAAGAGCAGAGATGAGAAATCTCAACACCCCTTCTCACCCGTCCAACACTCCTCAAACCCCTTGGACAACCACGACAGCTTTGAGGACCTCTTTAAGGATACGTCGCTCTCCCCTCTTTCCCCCATCCCCATGTTGGAGTTCACTGACCAGATGAGGCAGCTGGTAAATGCTGGAACCAAGTATGCCCCCCTTCCTTCTCCCATCGTAAAATGCCAGGCACCTCTGCCCCCTCAAGGACGGCAGTTAACTCCTCCCCAAACTGATAAGGATACTTGTGTGCAAAAGGCAACAAGCATTAACTGATATGGGCCGGGTCCAGGCTGCATGCCTAGTAGCACTCATGACTCTTTCCAAGACAAGCCTGGGCCCTGCTTATTAGATTCTTCCACAATTTATGTTGTGATAGGTAATAGAAAAAGAATGGCGAATAAGCACGTGACTGCAAACTTTGCAAATTTAGCATCCATTCCTCGTCAGCCACAGTATGTCCCAAAAAATGAAAACGCACTAACACTAGCCCTACTAAACGTTAGGTCTTTGGCAGGAAAGTCATTTTTAATCAATGATTTTATTATCAAGCACAATCTTGATTTTATGTTTTTAACTGAAACCTGGTTGGACCATAATAACAGTGCTGCTGTTCTCATTGAGTCAGCCCCCCCAAACTATAGTTTTATGAGTGAGAATAGAGTGAATAAGAAAGGAGGTGGAGTCGCCATTTTGTTTAATGACTCATTCCAATGTACGCAATTATCTTACGGAAATTTTGCTTCTTTTGAATATGTGGCTCTTCAGCTAAGATCCTCCCCTCAAGCTCTACTTCTAAATATCTACAGGCCACCTAAATACTGTGCATCCTTCTTTGATGACTTTACTGAACTGCTGTCTATAATCTGTATTAACTTTGACCGTGTAATTATTGCTGGTGATTTTAACATTCATGTTGACAAACCCCAGGACCGAGGGACCAAAGAACTGTGTTGTGTTTTTGAGAGCTATGGACTGACTCAGCATGTGACACACGCCCGCACAATAAGGGGCACACTCTGGACTTGATTATCTCCAAGGGTCTGAACATTTCCAAGGTTGTGGTGACTGATGTTGCTCTGTCTGATCATTCCTGTGTTTTCTTTAACGGCACTATCTCTGTGCCCAAAAGTGTTCAAACAAAGTTAATCAGAAAACGGTATATCACTGAAAACACCAGTGAATCATTCATTCAGCTTTTCTCCTCTACACCCACCCTCACTGGGGCCTCAGTCACTGAGCTTGTAGATAATTTCAACTGTAAAATTACGAACGTTATTGATGCTATTGCTCCCACTAAAGTCAAAGCTGTCTCTGGTAAGAAAAGATCTCCATGGAGAAATTTTATAGTTGTGAGAACAGAAAAAAGAGTGTCGAAAAGCTGAACGCGGTTGGCGAAAATCTAATCTCCAGGTCCATTATAACACTTATAAAGAGAGACTTCGCATTTATAATCTGGAACTAAGAAATGCAAGGCGGTCCTTTTTCTCTGACATTATTGCCAGAAACAATAATAATTCACGTGCTTTGTTTGCTACTGTCGATAGATTAACTAACCCTCCAGTACCAGTAGCATCTGAACTGTTGTCTACCAAGGCTTGCAATGACTTTGCCTCCTTCTTCACAGACAAAATTCAGAAAATTAGACAAACAGTCAGTGCTTCCATATCAAGTACACGATATGTGTTGTCACAGTGTGCACGCAAAACAAATTCCAACATGACACAATTTCATACGATCAACCTTAAAAACCTGGAGGACATTATACAATATCTGAAAACCTCCTCCTGTTGCCTTGATATTCTACCAATGGGTGTTTTCAAAAATGTTTTGAATTGTTTGGCTTCTGATCTTCTACAGATTGGAAACACATCTCTGCTCTCAGGTATCTTCCCACAGGCCCTGAAAACTGCAGTCATCAAGCCACTCCTAAAAAAGAACAATCTAGACATGACACTAATGAGCAACTATAGGCCAATATCAAACCTTCCATTTTTAAGTAAAATCATAGAAAAAGTGGTTTTTCAACAACTCAACCTTTTCTTATCGCTAAACAACAGTTTTGATGCCTTCCACTCAGGTTTTCGACCACACCACAGCACTGAGACGGCTCTTGTTGAAGTCTTTAATGACATCCACTTAAACACAGATAGTGGCAAAATTTCAGTCTTAGTATTACTTGATCTCAGTGCTGCATTTGATACGGTAGACCATGACATATTGCTTGACCGATTGGAAAACTGGGTTGGTCTTTCTGTCTCAGTACTAAAGTGGTTTGAATCCTATTTAAAGAATAGGGACTACTTTGTGTCTATAGGTATTTATACATCTGAGCATACAAATATGACGTGCGGAGTTCCCCAAGGCTCAGTTCTGGGGCCTCTTCTGTTCAACATCTACATGCTTCCACTGGCTCAGATTATGGAAAACAACAAAATAAGTTACCATAGTTATGCGGATGACACCCAAATTTACATAACCTTATTGCCAGGGAACTATAGCCCAATGCAACATTAAAAAGGACTTATGTCTCAGCAGGATCTGGAAAAACTTGTCCATGCTTTTATCTTCAGTAGACCTGACTACTGTAACAGTGTCTTTACAGGTCTCCCCAAAAAATCAATCAGACAGCTGCAGCTGATTCAGAACGCTGCTGCTCGAGTCCTCACTAAGACCAAGAAAGTGGATCACATCACTCCAGTACTGAAGTCTCTACACTGGCTTCCAGTGCCTCAAATAATTGATTTCAAAATACTTTTACTGGTTTATAAATCACTAAACGGTTTAGGGCCAAAATACATTTCTGATCTGCTACTACATTATGACCCACCCAGACCTCTCAGGTGGTCTGGGACAGGTCTGCTACACTATGACCCACCCAGACCTCTCAGGTGGTCTGGGACAGGTCTGCTACACTATGACCCACCCAGACCTCTCAGGTGGTCTGGGACAGGTCTACTACACTATGACCCACCCAGACCTCTCAGGTCGTCTGGGACAGGTCTACTTGTTGTCCCCAGAGTCAGAACTAAACAGGGGGAAGCAGCGTTCAGTTTTTATGCTCCACATATTTGGAACAAACTCCCAGAAACCTGTAGGTCCGCTCCAACTCTCAGTTCTTTTAAATCTAAGCTAAAGACCTATCTTTTTGATGTTGCTTTTCTTTAAATAATCTATTTTATTAACTTTAATTTCTTATACTGCACTATCAATTTTATTCTTGTCTTTTAATGTTTTTAATTTGTTTATTAATGTTTTTAAATTGTTTTTAATTGTTTTCTTGCTGCTCTTTAATGTTTTATGTAAAGCACTTTGAATTGCCCTGTTGCTGAAATGTGCTATACAAATAAAGCTGCCTTGCCTTGCCTCCGTCAAAACAATGGATGGTAAACTTTTGATTACGTTGGGAAGTTGCATGGAATTATGGTAGTTGTAGTTTTTATTGTTAAACACCATCCCCGATTAGAATGTATCTGTTCACGGACAAGTTTACCCATTCAAGGTTATTCACGTTACGTTTAGTAATGTTTATTCATGTCATTCTAATAAAATAGCTGCAGTTTCCCCAACATAATTACGTTTTTCTTGATTCGATTTGTTTTGTGAGCTGACCAGTTAGCTAGTGAGGCAGAAAGCTAAGCATTAGCATTAGCATTAGCCAGCAGCTAAAACAACACTAGCACAATATATTTCACATGTCAATGTCACCTTTTGGATGTTTTCAACATCAGGGCGGACGGGGTTAGTTGTAACATGTGGCTGGGGATTGCCGGGGGATGTCCAGGACGGCGAGGACTTTAGATGGCCGTTGTGCAGCAGCAGAAGATCTGAGCCAATTTCTTCCTCTGGTCGGCTGCGTCCCCGGGCGCCGTGATTGGCTGCCCACTGGTCCCTTGAGGGATGGGTTAAATGCAGAGAATGAATTTCGCTACATACACATACGTATGTGTATGTGACAATAAAGTACCCTTACCTTACCTTACCTTATAACATGTTTCAGATTATTCATAAATAGGCCTATATGTATAAAAAAACACCTTATCTGTGTCTTTTCCCGTTGGTTGTCCTGCAGATAACACAAACACACACCTGTTGATGTGCTGTCTGGATGCTCGCATAATCTTTTGTTATTGTGGCCTCCATGTTTTCACCAACCTGATGCTCTAGGCTATGGCCATCCGTTGGTGGCAGTCATGCAAAAAGTTGTTATGCCAAACACCAATATAACTGAAGAAGAAGAACACGCATCCCGACCATGTGAACGCTGGCAGTCAGAAAAACAACGTAACCACGGGGGTGGTCCCTGTTATTCCGAGGTGGCATAAACGCGCCATCTGTGTGTGTGTGTTTGTGTGTCTGTTTGTGTGTGTGTGTGTCTGTGTGTGTGTGTGTGTGTTGGAGGACAGAGCTGGACTGGGACAAAAAATTGGCCCTGGCATTTTAGGCCCAGGTGGCCCACACCCTCCGTGATTGGTCAGACACATTCCCTGCAGACAGTCCTCTTAAAATATGCGTGCATTGTATGATATGAGTTGCCTAGTGTTCAGCGTTCATATGATCATTTTGGATCCTTCAAGAGGGGTCTCAAGACTTATCTGTTGATCTTACAATTAAATAATTCATTCATTCTTATGTTGTGAGGCAGACCAACTGGGGTGCGCTAGCTGACTAAATTAGGATTAGATTAGTCGTCTATCGAAACTGCTAACGTTGATGTCACTAGTGAATTTATTCGTGGGTTAGCCCAGCGCTGTTTTTATTCGTGGTAAAAACAATCATGCTACTAATAACTTCATGAGCATGTTGAACGATGTTGTAACCCTATAATGTTACCCACCAAGCATTTGCATTAACGTTAGCTACTTTTCAACTAGCACATTGTAGTAACGTTAAGATGGATTGATATTGATATGTATCAATGAATAAGATCTCTGCTGTATTTCTGTGTTGCAAAGTGGCATGTAATTAATCACGAAATTATGCCGTGTGGGGAAAAAAGCAACATTACAGTTATGAGTATTTCTTTCTGTTTCATTGTATGATTTACAGTTACTCCTGAACATATCATTTGGGTGCCAGTGTTTTGACGGAAGTTGGGAGTAACTAGAAAGAGAAAGGTTATATGACGCCACTGACAGGCGACTAAAGGAAACGTACCATGTCAAAAATAAAATAAGAGATTTCTCTGGGTTTGTAATTTGGTGGAAACATTTGGGATAGTGTAACACAACTCATAAAAATATATAACATAAGTATGTTTGTTTTTAGACATTTTAATGCAGTAATGTTACATATTGTACCTTTAATATTCTGATATCTTTCAACAAGAGTTAAATATAAATAACTTGTTCCCTTCCTGTTGTGTCTCCAGACTGAGTGGCTGTAATCTGTCAGAGAGAAGCTGTGAAGCTCTGTCCTCAGTTCTCAGCTCCCAGTCCTCTAGTCTGAGAGAGCTGGACCTGATTAACAACAACCTGCAGGATTCAGGAGGGAAGCTGATCTCTGTTGGACTGACGAGTCCGCACTGCACACTGGAGACTCTCAGGTCAGGGGTTATTAACCCATTCAACTGATGACCATTTAAACTCTGATTAACTTTAGTTGATAAAACAGCTGACGTGTAGCTTTGTGTCTGCTGATACGATAAACTAGGGCAGTAGTTATTAGACTTAGAGTTACTTTACATGAGGGTGTTGTTATTGAATAATTAAATACCACAAATGATTTTAAAGTTTTATTATATATCTGGACCAAAATGTACCTGGACAATAACAATCATGAAACAAACATATGGCTCCACCTGTTGACAGAGGGTTCCTGTGTGCTGTTCTGTGTGTTTGCAGTCTGTCAGGCTGTCTGATCTCAGAGGAAGGCTGTTCTTCTCTGGTCTCAGCTCTGAGCTCCAACCCGTCCCATCTGAGAGAGCTGGACCTGAGCTACAATAATCTAGGAGACTTTGGAGTGAAGCTACTGTCAGCAGGACTGAAGGATCCTCTCTGGAGACTGAACACTCTCAGGTACAACCACTGATGAACAAAAAGGAGATATTTGTGAAGGACGTTTTAAAGGAGAACATCTCCAGGAATTAAAATGATAGTCATAGATTGTCAATTAGCTTGCCATCAATCATTGTTTCCCAAATAAAATGATCAAATTAGACAATTGGTCTCAATTTTCAACACAAATAAACTTAACTGGCAACAATTTTGCACAATGTCCATTTTCCTACGTTTTCTCGAATGAGCTGAATGTGTCTGAATGAGAGTTCCCTCTTTCATGAAAGGATTTCAGTGAAATACTTTTTCATCAAACATTTCACACCACCTTTTCACACAAAGGTGCACCAGTTGAAATGTTCCCCAGGGAAACACAAGCCAATGATGGGTTCCACAATGCATGCACTTTCTCGCCCCCTGCTTGTGTTTTATCTTGCAAAGAAGTTGAAAGGGTGAATGCTTATGTTGATTACTATCTTTTGATGCAACAGTACTGAAAGCCCAGGCAGATAAACTGCTGGTTGCTAGGGATGCTGATATCGCTGAACCCACGGATCTAGAATGTTGTTGGTATCATATGTGTTTACATGGACATGAATATTCCAGTTATGAGGATTATCCTGTTTTTGATGATATTCAGGATATGATGTTTAGGCTACATGGCACACAAAGAGATTGGGGGCCTGTTGCACAAAAGTAGAATGAAGAAATCCAGGATAACTGAAAAAGCGCAGCTTGACTTAGTGTGATCAGCTCATCACGGCTTAATCGGTTGCACGTTTGCCAAGCCAGGATGAGAAGGTGAAGCTATGTCAAGCCAGGTGTAGATAGCTGGGATAAGTGCAAGTCCACGGCTTTCTTAAATAGAACACGGTATTGATCACAGATTTACTGATGCAGGAATGGAGAAGACGAGTGCGGCATATGTTTCACCCGCTGAGCAGCAGCTTCTAATGGAAAGTTGTGGAAAGAGGTGAAGCATATAATACAGTATATTATATATAATATTTAATATATTATATATACTATATAATATATTATATATACTGTATAATATGCAAAAAGGGAAATACGGCTGTTGTTATCAGACAGAGAGAAAAAGCCCGACAGACAATAGTGGACCGACTTAATGCATAAGGATTTAAAAAGAGTTACTTACTAGTCACTCCACATTTTTACAAAGATGTTTATTTGTTTTTTAATATGCTTGTTTTAAGTGTTGGTTTTATTGCTGTATCTGTTTTTATGTGCTAAATGTGCTGGTTTTAATGTAAAGTATAAATATAAATAAAATGTATTATTATTTAGCCTACTTTACCTTAAAAGTGAGCAGAGGGAATTAATGTTCCTCGGGAAATTTACACTAAGGACTAGGATTAATTTCTAACCCTTATTCATAATGCGAGAATATGTTTTACAACCATATGCACAAATCTCCATAAGCTATGTCTAATTCTAAATATCTTTCTACAATTAATGTTCATACGGAACAAACATGACTGGACAAAAACTAGAAAAAGAAGTAGCCTATGTGACTTCAGTACACACTGTAAGCATATCTGTAAAACTATATAGCCTATTATTATTCATGTTTTTTTTCTCACTCCCAAGCTCGAAAATGACAAGTGACAGCACCAAAATAAAATGATTAAGAAGCTTTGTGGCATTCCAACACATTCCCACTTCCATCTCGTAAAATGCGGACGTTTGGTCAGGTGCCGTTGTTGTCGTTATTGATGCTAAAAGTCTCCTTTAGAGTCCGCTGCACGGTGTGGGAGGATCCCCCTGCCTCCCCCCGCCTCTCCACGTTGCACGGGGCAAATTTCACGGGGACAGCAGTGGAGGAAAAGCCCATTTCCTCCACGTCGTCCCACTTTATCTCTGGTGCCAGTGCAACCATTTCTTACCATCCAAACAACTGCAATAGTAGGATTTAAATCAAACTTGTGACAGTAATAGTGACAAGTAATGCATGTCAATAAAAATAAAGCAGAACACATTCAGAAGACAACGGAATAACTGTTAAACACGTTTATTTCTGATCAGAGCGGCAGCTGATTTAACACATCAGACTCCAGGATTAATCTTAGCCTGCCTGTTAGCCTGCTCTGGAGCAGGCTAGCTGCAAAGAATAAATCTCCATGGTTACTTGGCTGGGTTTAATTCAACCTGCTTTTGTGCAACCAAGTCAAAGCTAAATTCCTCTAGGATAACTTGAATATCCTGGCTTAATCCCTTATCCTGGTTTTGTGCAACAGGCCCCAGTAGAGTTGAGCTGGATACTCGGCTGAAACGAGTATCCGGTACGGATAAAGCACTTTTGCCAAGTATGAGTATTATACGAGTAATACGAGTCAATATCTGTGCTCGGATTGAATAAAAATCCTCATTGGGTAGCTGACTGTGTCTGCGTTCTGTGATAGGCTAGTCACACAGTAGCCCCTCCCCTACACACTCGCTCTGCTCACTCACACACAGAACACTGAGAAGAGAACAGCTCTCTCTCACTCTGTTTGTCCCTCCCTCAGTCACTCAGGTTCGCGGGTCTTTTCTGTTAACGTTTAGGGTTTCTTCAGGTTTGTTTTTTACTTCGGTTTGTAGTACTTACTTATAAACCAGTAGAGTTCAGGTAAACGTGGGGTTTGTTCAGACGTGGTGCTTGGTAGAATGCGACTCGCGTTGCGTCTCTGCCTGTTGGAGATTTTTTTTCTTTTTTAAACCGTCAGCTGGCTCTAACCAGTTTTTTTTACTTCACGCACTGAGTGTCTGACACTTGCTTGCTGTATTTCATAAAAAAAATAAAGGAAGTAGTGGTATAAAACTATATTACAAATTAATTAGCCACACAAACACACATATACACACTCTCCCTCTCTCTGCCGGTCATCTGAGTTTGTTTTTTTTAAACTGTCTGCTGGCTCTAACCAGTTTTTTGAAAAAAAAATAAAAATAAAGGTAGTTGTGGTATAAATACTTCGTTTGCTATCGTGATCAAAACCATTGATCTGAAGCTCAATGCTGATGCTGTCGTGTAAATAGTTTTCTAATCAGCAATAAATATAACAATTTCTGATCAACCCATATCAATTGCATGCTTATGGTGCGTTCTTTTTGTCCACCAAAGTCGTTTTACGAGTCGTTTTCCGGAGTTACGACCCGGAAGTAGCAAAAAGAAAGCCCCCGAGGTCATATTTACGACTCTTCAAGTCGTCTGAACTCAGAGGACCCCGAGCTCACTTTCAAAGATGGCTACGTCGTGCATCACACGTAGTAAACATTGTGGTTTTCTACAATTTTAAGCACTTTTGTCTTTGTTGTAACCAAATGAAGAAGTCGTACACATAGCGCTGTATACTGCTACCTATAGGCACGTCGCTACAGTCTTATTAGGAGTTAAATACCGCCTGATTAGTTATTTTGTAGCTTGTGCAGCTGAAATTGGCTAGAGACGCTCGGTTGCTATGACAACAATGGCTTTAAGCCGAGTCTTGCACAGAAAGCAGAGCAGTAGCCTAACGTTAACGTTAATCAAAACGTAATTTTCATGTATCAAACTGTGAAATATATGTGTGTAATATGTCAATAACTGGGTGAATAGAATCCTAAATGTTACTAAAAATGTTACAAAAATCCATCTTTTCTCCGACTCGTAGTACTGTGTGACAAAAGAATGCAACAACCCACAGTTATTCGTTTTTCGACACGGATGTGAAGTCACGCTCGAGCTACTAGTCGCGATTACAAGACAAAAAGAACGCACCATTAAAATAACATACCGGTTAAAGCCCCGCCCATTTCAAGACAACCCGATCCACTTCCGGGTTAAATCCCGCCCACTTCCGGGTTAGGCCGAGTACAGATACAGATAATTCATATGGTTAACAGATACAGATACAGATAATGCTGTACTCGCTCATCCCTAGGCCCCAGGTTATTCACATCAGTCAGTCAGGCAATAGGGCATAGTGAGCACAGTGGTGCCTGCCTGTAACAGAGGAGGGGGGGACTGACAATCTCAGCCTGTCAGTCAGGCAATAGGGCATAGTGAACCCAGTGGGTCCTGCCTGTAACAGAGGAAGTCTGAGCCCATACCGTGACAGCTTTCACCTCGCCGTTACATACGCCATCTGCATGGAGGTCTGAAAAGTGTAAACACACTTGCAACCGCTTTACCGGCCGTGACTCACTGTTTCTTTAACAAAGTCAACGTTGATTAGCTCCGTCAGTACCAAAGCTCTGTGTGTGTGTGTGTGACAGAGCCAGGTCTACACCAGAGGCCTGTACTGTCTGTGTGTGTGCATGTGTGTGTGTCTGTGTGTGTGTGCATGTGTGTGTGTGTGTGTGTGTGTGTGTGTGTGTGTGTGTGTGTGTGTGTGTGTGTGTGTGTGTGTGTGTGTGTAGTGTGTGTATGTCTGTGTGTGTGTGTGTGTGTCTGTGTGTGTATGTCTGTGTGTGTGTGTGTGTGTGTGTGTGTGAGTGTGTGTGTGTGTGTGTGTGTGTGTGTCTGTGTGAGACAGAGCCAGGTCTACACCAGAGGCCTGTACTCTCTGTGTGTGTGTGTGCGTATGTGTGTGTGTGTGTGTGCGTGTGTGTGTGTGTGTGTGTGTGTGTGTGTGTGTGTGTGTGTGTGTATGTCTGTGTGTGTGTGTGTGTGTGTGTGTGAGAGTGTGTGTGTGTGTGTGTGTGTGCATGACAGAGCCAGGTCTACACCAGAGGCCTGTACTACGAAGCAGGATTTGGCATTACCGAGGTAAATTCAGGTTCAGGGTTTTCTGTACCACGATGGTGGATTAGTTGTTACCGGGTTCAATCGCCGCAGTAACTCATGGTGAACACCTAACCTGGTCGGGAGCAGGTTAAGTTGGAGATTAGAGATCAACCGGTTTTAAAGCACCACCTACTGACCAATCAATACTCAGTGTTAAAGCACCACCTACTGACCAATCAATACTCAGTGTTAAAGCACCACCTACTGACCAATCAATACTCAGTGTTAAACCATCGCCTACTGACCAATCAATACTCAGTGTTAAAGCACCACCTACTGACCAATCAATACTCAGTGTTAAACCACCGCCTACTGACCAATCATTACTCAGTGTTAAACCACCGCCTACTGACCAATCAATACTCAGTGTTAAACCACCGCCTACTGACCAATCAATACTCAGTGTTAAAGCACCGCCTACTGACCAATCAATACTGAGTGTATGTTGCGTCAAAAGACAGGTATTCATATTCAAGGCATTCACCTTTTCAACTTCTTTCCAAGATAAAACCCCAGCACGGGGCGAGAAAGTGCCTGTACTGTGGAACCCATCATTAGCTTGTGTTTCCCTGGGGAACATATACACTGGTGCACCTTTGTGATAGCAGGTGGTGAAATGTTTGTTGAAAAAGCATTTCACTGGAATTCCTTCATGGAAGAGGAGACTCATTCAGACACATTCAGCTCATTTGGGATTCTAAAGACGCAACCGGTAGGCACGTGGACATTGTTGTGTAAGATTGTTACCAGTTAAGTGTTTATTTGTGTTGGGAATTGAGACCAATTGTCTAATTTGATAATTATATTTGGGAAACAATGATTGATGGCAAGCTACTTGACAATTGTTTATTCATACTGTATTTGAAATGCATAGTTTCAGTTAATATACTAATACCATATTATTTGAAACTTGAGGCGATCTGTGTTTGCTTTTGCTGGGAGAAGTTTCTCCGTAGACTTAGTTAATTCTAAATGCCATTCATAATATGACTACATTGAGATTATATATTTAATTTGTAATGACCTTACCTGAAGTAATGTATATTTCTTTTTGTGTTTTGCCTTTAAAGGTTATCAACCTACTAACTAACTAATCAACTAACTGACTAACTGGAATTAAATAAAAGAAGTCAGAAGAAAATCGAGTTGTCCCTTGCGTCCTTTAGTCCTTAAAGAGGCCTTTTTCAAGTTTGGGCAAAGAGCTGAAGTGTGAACCATACACAACTTGACAGTTGATAACCGCACCGTGGCAGTGAAGACAAAAGGATTAACGGCCTGAAGTCAGGAAAGCTGTCGTCGCAGAGAGGAGGATTGACTGACATCTCAACATGGCGGAGGAAGCTCTTGGGAAAACAGTGAAGGAGCTGAAGCAAAAAAGAACTTTAGCTAAAAGGCGTTTTACCAAGCAGCAAACTTCCTCAGCAGAGGCGCAAAACACATGACTAAAAGAGAACTACAAGAGGAGTTCAAGAAGCTCACGTCAGAGGCGAGGAAGGTCAGTGAGACAAATAACGAATACAGGGCTGGCCTTCTGGCAGTCATTGAAGCTGAAACCGATGAGGGTGAAGAAGCAGAACTGAGCAAGCAGCATCAGACTGAACTTGAGAAGACGTTCCAAGAATGCAAAGCACGATTGGATGAGGTCAGGGAGAAGATCCAGTCCAATCTATGGCCTAGATATGGCAAAAACGAGGTCAAGTCTGCAATCCATGAAGCTGAGACAGCCTGTGATGGAGTTGCTCAAATACCTGAATGTTACAGCTGTAAACAGAGATGGCTACGAGCTACGGTGGGATAGTGCGAAAACACAAGTCCAAAATGCATTCACAAGCCTAGCAGAGTGGGAGATGTGAATTCCAGTGGCAGAAAAGGAATTGAAAAATTCTGCAAGCGTTGTGATCTCCAGCTCTCTTTCCTCACTCAGAGTCATTTCGTTGCCTCCTGGTTGACAATTGCCGCACCGGCATCCTCCACACTTCGGTTCGCAAGCTGCTCCAATGCTGTCCCATTCCCACCAATCCAAGAACTATCTGCGAGCAACTGTGCTTTTGGTTTCAGCTGTGCACTCTTGTGTTTTAGTTATCTCTTGATACTTTACAGCGGTTGCTCTCATGGATCGAGGAAATTATGTTTCAGACCTGAATAAACAGATCTGGATGTGCTCCACCAACAGTCTTTCCTAGCGGGCTCTCCCATAAGACAAGGTCTCCAATCACCTTCACTCTTTGCGGCGCAAGTCTTCCTTCGCGGTGGCTTATCAGTAGTTAAATTCTCTCCGGTCTCCTCAGATCTCCTAGATTGATTTCTGGGAAGAACTTCTTGAGTTGCTCAGGTTTGATGACTCTGTGGATGTTGGGAATTTCATTCAAACCATAGCAGACAAGCTCTGTGCCTCTTGGCATTTTGATCCTCACTCTGAGGAGATAACCTTCACGGCCATTCCTCCAACTCCTTGGACGACTAAAGTGATGTTTTCACTTCGGAGATTTAATCTCCTGGCAGCTCTGTTGTGATATAATTTGTGTCTGATGCCAAGTCGATCAGGGTTCCAATTGTTTGTCCTGCATTGGCAGTTACCTCGAGCGGCATTAGAATAACTGGCAATTCTTCTACTACACTTGACGCAATCTCTCCAAGCTGGATCTTTTCAACACAGTTCGTCTTTGCGGTGATGTTGGTGAACACTCTCTTGAATTTTTCCACCATCTCTGGGGAGAGCTTAGAAAGGACCAGTATGGTATGTCAGCCACTTGGTGGCACCAAACCCACACTCTGTCACAACACCTGTGCGACTGGTATGGAACAGCAGCTGGAAGTTTAAAGGGGTCAGCATGAATGACCTGCTGCTAAAAGGGCTTGATGTACTCAATCCCATCTGAGCAGTACTACTCAGGTTCAGAAGAGGTGTCCATGCTGCTCTTGGAGACATCAAAAAGATGTACAATTTGGTGTGGTTAGAAGACCTGGAAATGCACCTCCACAGATTTCTCTGGAGAAACACTGAGGAGGAAGAGATTGAAGAGTATGCCATCACCAGAGTCAACATTGGCGATCGACCAGCAGGGTGCATTGCACAACTGGCCATGAGAGAGACAGCAAAACTGCCCATGTTTGCTCACCTGGAGGAGGAACGTAGGATCCTTGAAGAGGATGCCTATGTCGATGACATCCTGACTTCCCATAATGACTTACAAAAGCTGGACAAGAACACTAAAAGAATTTAAGAGATCCTGAGGACAGGCGGATTCTTCCTCAAACCCTGGGTCCGGTCAGGCCAAAGTGGGAGGCAGGAGATCGTACCAGGAGAACAAGGAGCAGAGTCAAGCACAGTACTCTTTCTCCCAAACCAGATGAGGAAAGGAGACAATAAAGCCCTCGGAGTTGGATACCTTGTTGAAGAGGATAAACTGTACCCTATGACTTCAATCAATTTCTCAAAGAGGAAAAAGAAGATGACCGTCGGAAAAAATCTCCTTGATGAAGAGGTGAGAGGGAAAACTCCAAACCCACTGATGAGAAGAGAACTGCTAAGCCAAGTAGCTAGCCTGTATGACCCAATAGGCCTCGTCACACCTGCCACAACAAAAGGGCGCCGTTCTTGTCAGAAAGGCGTTTCAAGAAGCTGGAGGCAAAACTGTGACCTGAGACACGTGGGACAAACCTCTGTCTGAATAATTGAGAGAAGAAGCCATCTAACTGTTTGAGGAATACACACGTCTTGGCCAAATCACCTTCCACAGAAGCCTCACACTAGTCAACTGGATTGGAAAACCATGGGGAATAACATTCTCTGATGGAAGTGATAAGAGCTATGGAGCCGTAGTGTACTTCAGATGGGGAACTGAGCAAGGCATCCAAGTATCAATGGTGAAATGTTTGGTGAAAAAGCATTTCACTGGAATTCCTTCATGGAAGAGGAGACTCTCATTCAGACACATTCAGCTCATTTGGGATTCTGGAGATGCAACCGGTAGGCAAATGGACATTGTTGTGTATAAATTGTTACCAGTTAAGTTTATTATTTGTGTTGAGAATTGAGACCAATTGTCTAATTTGATTATTATATTTGGGAAACAATGATTGATGGCAAGCTGCTTGACAATTGTTTATTTTCTTACTGTATTTGAAATGCATAGTTTCAGTTAATATACTAATACCATATTGTTTGAAACTTGAGGCGATCTGTGTTTGTTTTTGCTGGGAGAAGTTTCTCCATAGACTTAGTTAATTCTAAATGCCATTCATTTCTCTTCACTTGTCTTGCCTTATTAAATCTTCTGATTTTCTTTCCAAAATTCTTCTTCTCGCAGGTTGATTTTTAGAGAATTTAGGTTTATGTATGTATGTATGTACATTAGGGTGCATCAAATTTGAATGGGAAATTTTAATTTCAAAATATCAATTTGGCTGGCATTGCATTTTGTTCCAATTAACATAAAAATGACTTTTGCAAAGTTTTGAGGAATTCCATTGAGATTTAGGGGTGCCACCTAACACATGAACTTTGGCAAAATTTCGAAATATTTGCAATTTTTAGTCTAATTGCCAAAAGGTTGACCTGGAAATGTTGAGTACAGTGAACTTTTTACAGTAATATGTTCTATAGGGTTATCAAAGTAAAGTTGTTTGTTTGCCCTTTGGGCAACTTGGGCATTTCTCAGAATTCAACTTTCAAGATTCTCCATTTATTTGTCCTATAGACAAAATGAATGGAGGTCAATGGGACATGTTCACGTGGCCTTACCCTGAATTTTGTGCAGCAGTGATGGATGTCGAACACACATATAAAGTTTAATTGACTATTGTTAAACACAAGGGGCGATACTGACACACTTAAAAGAACAAACCCTCTCTAGTGGCTAACTCACTGGCAACTAACAGGGCCCAATGGTAAGAGCTGACACTAACTAAACTTCAAACTTAATTGCTCAATCTTAGTCAGAGCCTGCTCCACTGAGCAACATCACCAGGGAGAAAGAGAGAGGAAATGGAACTTGAACTCTGAACCTAGCTAGTCTGTCTCCCCCCAGATATGTCTCCCCACCCTCCACCCAAGAGTAACCGTCCTATTCAGGGATTGGCTTGCGTTTGTAGCGGCGAAGGTTTGGCTGTTGGTTGCGGTCATGTTCAACTGCCTGCAGCACATTCTGCAGGTGCTGCTCCTTCCTTGCCACTGTGACGAAGTCGGATGTGAGCTTGACGCCACGCTTGGCACAGTCATTGACCTCACTTTTTTTGAACGCAGCATTGGTCGCCCATTCCTTCACATCGAGAGACATAAATTCTGGATCAATGTGCAGCTGGTGCATCCCAAACCAGCAATCCTTATTGGCGAGGTCAGCCGAGCTGGTGGTTGGCAAGAGGGTGGGGAAATTTGGCTTACCAAAGCCAGTGCCAAAGCGCTGCTCAGGGATGTGCATGGGGAGATCAGCGGGCTTGTGCTCCAAGATCGCTCTGGCAAGTGCACGCTTGTCATCATTGGGCACCTTGCTGCTGAAGAGAGCTAGGGGTAGCATTTCACCTGTCAGGTACCAGCGATGCCTCTCCAGCGGCTTGATCGCTGATTCTGCAATGCCCTCATCTACAGCCTTGTATGCCTGCAGGTGGTGGTAGAGTGTCAGGTCATTCCAGGTGATTGTGCCCTGGGGAAGCAACGCGATGTGCTGCTCCATCAAAGCCAGCTTGAGAGTGTAGAGCAGCTTGGCCATCCATCGTGCCTTGTGGACACAAGACACAGCTGCACAAACTCATGGTAGTCACCTCGCTTGTGGTCAGTGACTTCTTTTGTGCACCTGACAAGTTCAGCACGTAAATTGCCCAGGAGTGGTTGCTCTGTGTTGCCAGGAATGTAGCGGGACCATTGGCTGCTGGATTCTTGTGGTAACAGGTTCCATTTCTCTCTGACGTGTGAACAAGGTAACCTCTGGCGAGCGTGATGACTCCACCTTCAGGTCTGTAAAAACCTGGTTCAGGAGGACCTCACCAATGTGCCGGCACCCAGACCAAAGCAGTGGTCGGCCCAGTGAGAGCTGTATGGCAATGCAGGCTACTGTGAGATGGCCGGCGTTTGACGCTGTGGTGTCAAATGCCATGTTGACAACCTGGTCAGCGCAGCACCAGTCCTGCAGCAACTTGCATGTCAACCGGGCAATGCTCACTCATTGGTCTGCTTCTTATACACCGGGACACCAAGCAGTTTCAGCCGCTCTGCATCTCCAACCACATAACAACATAGATAGGTAACTGTGGTTAGCAAACTGTTGCTAGCTAACGTTAGCTAGATGTAATGAGCACCAAATACCTATAAATATGACTTATGATAAATAAGTATACAAAGACACAACTACAGATATGATAGTCATATGTACTAATACATACCCAACACAGAAATATCACCTCAAACAGAAAGATCACCTCAGTTTTCTTGAGCTGTAGTATCATTTACCTCAGATCTCCATGGCGACCATTGAGCACTGTTAACCACTTTATCCAACAAAAACAGATTTGCGGTGGCACCCCTAAATCATCATGTACTGGAAAAATATTTTGCATGTGTTGTTTCTACATATATTGGAACACTTTTAGCACCCAGCCATATCAAAATTCAAGAATTGTGTTTTTGATGCACCCTAATGTACATACATACATACATACATACATACATACATACATAAATATTATTTCTGTATGAGCTTAATTAAAACAACAATCTCTCTCTGTCTCTCTTCCTCTCTCTCTCTCTTTCCTCTCTCTCTGTCTCTCTCTCCCTCTTCATTTTGTGTCTCTCTCTCTTCCTTTCCCTCTCTCTCTCTCTCCTCTCTGTCTCTCTCTCTCTTTCTCTCTTTCTCTCTTTCTCTCTCTCTCCCTCTCTCCCTCTTCCTCTCTCTGTCTCTCTAGTAATATTCTCATGACCTGGTCATTATGATAAAGTACACTAGGAACACCCTCTCATACACATCAAATAGCCTATTATAAGAACAGCTGATTTCTGGAGCTGACGGTTGTTGTGCGTACTATGAAATAAAATCCTGACTTGGACCTCCTCTATCTGGAAAGTGAACTGACATAACTTCTCTTATGATTGGAAACTTTAAAGGAAATTAAACTGAATTACATATTTTAATTGATTGACAGCCCGAATATGAAATGAGTAAATGCCAACCCTACCCCCTCCAACCCTGTGAGTGATGTAATGCCCCTCCCCCCCCTCCTCCTTTCAGGGTGGAGCCTGCTGGAGTCAGATGGTTGACACCAGGTCTGAGGAAGTGTAAGTGTGTTTTGAATTTCATTCATCAAACTGTGACATCACTCATTTAACCCTCTGATGTCATCATCAAAGTGTTGATTGGTTAATAACTGCAGCTGTGTTGTGTCTCCCTCTCTCCGTCAGATTCCTGTGAACTCACACTGGACACAAACACAGTGAACAGAAGACTCAAACTGTCTGACAACAACAGGAAGGTGACAGTAGTGAAGGAGGATCAGCCATATCCTGATCATCCAGAGAGGTTTGACTCCCGTCCTCAGCTGCTGTGTAGAGATGGTCTGACTGGTCGATGTTACTGGGAGGTTGAGACGAGAGGAAATATTTATATATCAGTGAGTTACAGAGGAATCAGCAGGAGAGGAGACATTGGTGACTGTGAGTTTGGAGGTAATGATCAGTCCTGGAGTCTGGACTACTCTGATGGTGGTTACTGTGTCCGGCACAATAAGAGAGTAACAACCATCTCCTCCTCCTCTATCTCTGGTAGAGTAGCAGTGTATGTGGACTGTCCTGCTGGCTCTCTGTCCTTCTACACAGTCTCCTCTGACTCACTGGTCCACCTCCACACCTTCAACACCACATTCACTCAACCTCTCTATCCTGGGTTTGGGTTCAGGTTCTGGTCTCTTGGTGCCTCTGTGTCTCTGAGTTCTATGTAGGATGGAGAGTCTCCTCCTGTTTCTCATTGCTGATCAGTTGAGTCTGTACAGGATCACACTTACAGAAATATTTCAGGTTATTGTTATGAACTAAAGAATGAACTGTATATAAAATAATTCAGAATGATTGAACAGATTCCTGGTGAACATTGTAAACTTCTTTAAAGATGGAAGCTGTGATCATGAAATTGTAGAAATGCCGTTGTGTCATGTTTAGTTTTGAGTTCTGTCTCTTTTCACAATAAAAGCATAAAGTTACTGTGATGTGTTTGTAGTCTTTCTCTTTAACTTTAATTGAGTACTCTCTACTTCAGGGGTGGTTCTACATTGAATGACGCCCCGGGCGAGACCCCCTCCGAGCACTGTTATTTATTTTTTTATTTATTTATATATATATATATATATATATAATATAATATAATTTCAAGAGGCCCTATGCTATGATTTGAAGAGGTCTATCATGAGTTTTTGTCTGTCAATGCAGATAAAAAAAACATTCCTTCCCATTTCTCCTGTCACTTTGTGTTTATCTTTCGCAGCACACTGTTACAGACTAGTCCATTTCATTCTGAAAGTAGGGTGTGTTGACCTCTCTCAGCAAACAGGGCGCCTGCAGCAGCGCGGGGCACTGATCTGCCAATTCCCTACACAGTGAAATGATAGAAAACCGCATAATACTCAGAAGAAAGCTTTCTATTATATTGAATGAATCCAAACAATACGTTTTCCCAAAGTAATGTGAATCGAGGGTAAATGTGAACAGCAATGAAATGTGATAATCTGCTCCAAAGTCTCTTGGTATATTGGCAAGACCAAAATAAATGTACCAGTGTTTCATTTAGTTCTCCACAAAAAGTACAGTTGATATCAATGTCCTTTTTCATTTTCTGCAGATAATGGTGTGTGTGGGAGGATAGGTAGTAGATTTATTTATATAATTTTTATTTTGATTTAGAAGGAGGGGGGAAAAAAAAAAAAAAAAAAAAAAAAAAAAAAAAAAAAAAACAAAAACAAACACACAAAAAAAACACAAAAACAAACACAAACAAGTAGTTAGTTTTTTTATGATTGGGATTTTTTAATTTATTTTTTATTATATTTTTTATATTATATAATAAAAAAAAAAAATATCACAACATAATACACACAGCACACACAACACAACCCCACAATAAAAAAAAAAAAAACAAAACCAAAAAAAAAAAACAAACCACACCACCCAAACAACAGCGGGGCACCCAACCACGCCCCAACAAACCAAAAAAAAAAGAGGCCCCCGGGGGGGGGGGGGGGGTTTGGGGGGGGGGGGGGTTGGGGGTGTGGGGAGCAGGGGGGTTTATAGTCACATTAATAATGGAACAGTGACTTCAAATGGTAGTCGCAGTAGTTCATGTCATATCAGGGCACTGCAAGGCGTTACAGGATGTAGCGTGGCCCAGCAGAGCATGGATGGACGTAGCAGGAAGCTGCAGGGTTCAGCAGGACACAGCATGACATTGCAGGGCACTGCTGAGCTCAGCAGGGAGTGCAGCAGGCCCATGGCGACAGCTGGAACCAAGATCTTGGTGCCAACGTTCTCCAAGGAAATACGCTGGGGGAAAAAACATAAGGACTCCGGGGAGTAAACTCCCCAGAAGCTAGGATTAATAACAAGCATTTCTGGGACGGGATACACACAAATGGTAATAGGGAGAGGAGAGAGCAGCTCAGTGTGTCAAAGAAAGGAAGAAAGTCCCCCGGCAGTCTAAAACTATTTTATAAGCCTTATTCTTACTTTTAGCTTGTAGTGAAAAACAGATATTTCCAACAGTTGTTTCTTTCACATTTAACAGTATAGGGTGATTACCAACTCCATTAAAACCTTTAAAGAGTGCAACGACAGCAGAAGGTATTGCATCAAAAACAATAGAGAACTCCTTTGGAGAGACAGGGATGCCATAGTGATGAATAAACTCAACATAGTTATAAAGCTGACCACGCTGGTTGAGTAATTGGATTAAAGGCAATATGTTGTTGTCAACCCACTGTTGAAAGAAAATGGATTTGTTTTTATACAGAATATGTCTGTTGTTCCAAATATAAAACCTATGAGGAGAGAAATTATGCTTGTAAATCACAGACCAAGCCAGCAGCATTGGTTTATGAAATGAAGAAAGTTTAAGAGGAATTTCGTCAATATTATAAGTACATACAATTAAAAACTGGTGTCCACCAACTGAGGAAAAGACATAATGGGGAATAAAATTCCACAAGGAAGTTGGACACTTTAAGTAACGTTTAATCCAATTAATTTTGAAAGTGTTATTTAAAGTATTAAAGTCCAGGGGCCTCATTTATAAAACTGTGCGTAGATTCTATTCTGAAAGATTAGAATCAGAATTTTCGTATGCAAAAACAATATTCTGATTTATAACACCTTGTGGCGCACACCGGTACGCACTCTTCTCGTTATAAATACGGACGTGCGTTACCTTATGCGGTCGTGCACGAGCCTCACGCTCCCCCCAAGGTCGTCCCATATTTGTCCTAATAAGGTCCATGTTAATCAATCAATGAATATTCCAGCCTTGAAAGGAGCCCCTTGATCACCAATCACGAAACGGGAAAAATGGGGAAAAAACACGATTCAGTGATTGTGAGATCGATGTGCTCCTAACAGAGGTAGAACAGCGAAACAAAATCCTGTTTGGAAGCCGTAACCCTAGTGTTCATATTGTTGTTACGCAGCCTTAATACTTAACAGATTTAGCTCAATTACCAATGATATATAAATCATTTATGGTTCATATTTGCCATTTACCCCTGTGAGATCACATTTATGATCATATGATCATTTTCGTTTTTTGTGAGAAAGGAAATTCAGTTATTAAAAAGGTAAAAATAGAAACAAGATTTTGGATCATTATTGGTGCAAAACAGGTGAAAGTGCTTGAAATGTAACAATTTGGTAACTTGTATGATAACTGTTTGGGAATAGCAGGTGCAGAAAGACAACATTCCCACAAACAGACACCTACAATCAGACACGACCACATAAAGACGCAACACACACACACACACACACACACACACACACACACACACACACACACACACACACACACACACACACACACACACATACAGATACACATCAAACAAACAACGCATTTCCCGGGGCGAGGGGAGAGAGGCAGCGGAGGAAAAGCGCATTTCCCCGCTGCACGGTGTGGGAGGAGCCCTGCCTCTCCCCCGTTGCTGGCAGCCCCTCGCCGGGCGCCGCGACCGGCTCTGGGTCGGTTTAGCAAGAACAGGATTGTTGGGTTCAGGAAAACAAAAACTGGGTTAGGTTCGGAAAACGGGCATACCATCGGAGTTCACTAAAACGCAGTCAATAAAACCTTGGGAGCATTACGCACGATCACACGTGTGGTCAAAAGTTTGCGGAAAACTGGGAACATTTTTACGCATGGAAATTCTTTATAAATCCCGACTATTGCGAGGAATGTTGCGACGAAATATTTCACCCTTGCTTCACGCAACTTTTTCTTGCGTAACAGGTTTTATAAATGAGGACCCAGGAAACTGAGGCCACCTTTACTGTACTCATTCATTAAAACAGACTTTCTCAGATAGTGAGTGCGGTTTTTCAACACAAAATCATATAGAACTTTGTCTATAGTTTTACACATTTGTTGATCTACATATAAAGATAGTGCAGCACATGTTAATCTTGATATTTCTTCAGCCTTCGAGAGTAGAATCCTGCTTTTTAATGATAAGTCACGTAAAAGCCAAAGGTTGAATTTCTTTCTTGTTTTTTCAACAATGGGAGTGAAATTATTCTTGCATCTTTGGAGTTCATTTTTATCAATAACAAGCCCTAAATAATTAATACTATTTTTCACAGGAATATTAGAGATCATATCAACATCACAATCCTTATGTGCTAGTAATTCACCAGACCAGAAGCTTTACTAAACACTTCTATTATAGAAATTGCTAGAGGTACCTGGGAGCTGTCTTTTAAAAACAGTTTTGTGTCATCTGCCAGTTGACTTAAAATAATTGTCTTATCAGCGATGGAAATATGACTACATTTAATGTATATAATATGTATATGATAAAAGTTGGGCTGCAAGCAAAAAAAGGTAGGGAGATATAGGGCATCCCTGCCGAATTCCACGTTTGATTTCAAATCTGGGTGAGGACCCATTTTTAAGTTTAAGGGAGCAAATTGCATTATTGTAGAGAGTTTTGATTGCATTACAAAAGAAATCCCCAAAGCCAAACTTAAGTGAATGATAGAGAAAATGATGCTCGACAGTATCAAAAGCCTTGAAAAAGTCTAAGAAAAACACAAAGCTGTCATCTGAAATTAAATATGAATAGTCAACTAGATCTAAGACAAGTCTAATGTTGTTGGAGATATGCCTATTGGGCATAAATCCTGATTGTGTTTCATGAATTATAGAGTTTAACACTTTTTATTCTTCTAGCAAAGATAAAGGCCAAAATTTTATAATCATGATTTAAAAGACAAATTGGACGCCAGTTATCAATATAAAGTAAATCCTTGCGTGGTTTAGGGATTAGAGTGATCAAACGTTGAGTCATACTCCAAGGTAAGGTATTGGTTGATATGCTTTCATACCTGCAATAAGAAGCGCGCCATCTGCTGTGAAAACAATTTGTAAAATTCTGAAGATAAACCGTCTTTTAAAAGTTCCAAACACTCACTGATCTCTGCCAGGGTTAAAGGGAGATCGCAAAGATCCCTTTCGGAGTTGTCGAGTTGAGGGGTGTTATGTAGAGAGTTGAGGAATATAGAAGCATCATTTTCTGAATATTCTGAAGTATATAGTTTTTTTGTAAAATGAAGAGCAAAAATTTGATATTAATTGTTGATCATCAGTTATAGAGTTGTCAATGTTTAACTCATTAAAGGGGTGATAGAATGCAAAACCAATTTTACCCTGTCATAGTTGAATAACGACAGTTCGGTGGGTAAATAGGACATACATAGAAGCTCAAAATCCCATTGACACCCCTTTACTATGAAAATCTCATATTTTGAAACTGCCGCTGAAAACGGGTGAATCTCAACAAAGCTGGAAATTTACATCAGCCTCCCAAGACCTGTACCTTTGTCACGCCCATGGGTGTATTAAGAGAACAGTCACGCCCTAACATTTACATAGGCTACACAACTGACCTGAGATCAGGTAGTCTTCTGAATCTAGGTCACGCAGATCTCTGCTATTCCATTACAAAATTCACTTCTGAAACTTTTTTATGCGAGAAATCAATGTAAAGCTCAAATATGGGCCATTTTACGAAAATTGATGGCTAATTGCAAATTTTGTCCGACTGTGTGTCGGAGTTCAGCGGCCGGTGCTGCATAGGTTGCTACATCGCCGCCCTGCCTGTCCTCCGTCACAGACCCCGGCCTGCTGTGAGCTTGATTGAGCTCAGCTGGCGGCCTGGTGCTCAATACCCGCGCAAACTTACCCTTTTCTGGGTGACTGGACTATCAAACGCCGCTGCCCTGACAGAGCTCCAGGGCCTGCAGCTCGCTGTTCTCCCTGCCCTTTTCCTGCTACCAGCCGGCCGGTGAGTGACTGAGAGCGCGGTCAGCGAGCTTGTTACGACCGCAATCTCTTACCGCAGCCCGCAGGTTCCAGTTAATCTTATAATATAATGCCAAAAGTGTAGCTAGCTAGCCGCAATCATTTCCCATTGTATTCAATGGGACACATAGCTAGCTTGCTGCTCCTCCTAATAAGACGCCTCAAGTTCATAAAAATGCCTTAAATTCAAATCGGACACGACGGTTAGCTTTGTAAGACCTTGGGGTAGCTGTGATATAAGTGCCGTGACGAAATTAAAACTGTAAATATATTATAGTTATGCCGAAAGTGTAGCTAGTTAGCTGCGATATTTCCCCATTGTATTGAATGGGACATATAGCTAGCAGCTGCTCGTCCTAACAAGACCCCTCACGTTCATAAAAATGGGTTAGGGTTAGGGTTAGACGGCCCATATTTGAGCTTTATATAGTCGATTTCTCACATAAAAAAGTCTCAGAAGTGAATTTGGTAACAAAACATTGCAGTGTCTGGAATATGAGATTCTGTCGCGTCTCTAATGTGTGTGTATGGGGATTCGCTCAACCAATCAGTGCGCGTCTCTAATGTGTGTGTATGGCAATTTGCTCAACCAATCAGTGCGCGTCTCTAATGTGTGCGTATGGCAATTCAGTCAACCAATCAGTGCGCAGCTCATCTAAATATTCATGAGCATACCATATTTGGAAGAAAAGCTCTTGTTACAAATAGGGCCAAAACACAGGGATGCATAAGGGCCAATAAAATATCAACCAGGCCATTTTCAGCCCAACCAATGTTACATACCCCATTAGGAGACCATAAGGAACAGTGTGAAATACCCTATATAATCATTCTATCACCCCTTTAATGGTATTAACTTTTGCATGGTACTTTTCCAGTTTGAAGAAATATGAAGAATTCTGTTCTCCTTCTTCTAACCACTGCTTCCGAGACCTTATAAAAGCTCCTTCCACCTTGCTCTTATATATTTTGTCCAGGTTCTCTTATAAATTAAACATTTCTATTTTTTCCTCCTCTGTTAAAGAATCTGGTGATATTTGAAGACCGATTTACCTGTCATTACTTTTTGTTCCTCTAATTTCCTCATTTTAGCAAGATTGCTACCAAGCTTCCTAAAATATTTGGCTGATTCATATTTAAATAACTCCCAATTAAGACTAAAGGATTTTTCCATCTCAGTTTTGTTAAAAAAAATGTTTAATCAACTGTGGGATTTTCTGTTTAACCTCCTCAACTTTAACTAGAGAGTTATTTAATTTCCAATAATTGGCTTTGCAACCATCTGAGGGAAATAATTTTATAGAAATGTAAATTGCTTTATGATCACTTAACGGACAGGGAAGAATGTTTACTGTCACATCTTGTTCTTTAATACTATTTGACACGGGAAAGCCTAGTTTTGTCTTTGTTACTCCAGGTGAAGGATAAAACATCCGGGAATTTAATTCTCCATATGTCAGTTAAGTCATATCTTTCCATGAAAAGCTTAAAGTATGTATTTCTACCGCTATCACGCACAGGTGGCCATCTATCAAGCTGGGAATTTAAAGTAACATTAAGGTCTCCTCCAAGCTAAATATGAGAGTTTGGAAACTTTGTTAACCAATGTTTGAGTCTATTCTCTATGTCAGCAAATAGTTGGATGTTTTCTAGATTAGAGTTGTACCCATCTACATTAAAAATAATCAAAACAATCCTGTTGTAACTTATCACTTGGCAAATAAAGTGCCCTTTTAGATCTGTATCTGTGTGTAAAATGTCACCATTATACCTTTGCTTCATCGTTAAGACACCAGCTGATCTTTCTGAGCAGACCATAACTGTCAGGATCTGGCTGAGACTGATTGCCTTTGTGCCACTCTTGTGGCCTTTTTGTGTGTTTTGTTGTGTTTTGTGCTTTGTACTTTGTGCCATGTTCTGTTTTATTGTGGTAGTCTTGTTTTTGTTTTGCTCTGTTCCCTGTTTTATTTTGAAGGTCTGGTTTTACTTCCTGTCTGTTGGTTTTCCCGCCCTTGTGATTGTCTGATTTGTTTCACCTGTTGTTCCTCCTGTTCCTTGTTAGCCCTAGTTACCCTGTGTATTTAGTCTCTCTGTTTCCTTTGTCTCTTGTCGGTTCGTCATTCCCTGTTTGTCCTGTGTGAGTCCTGGTTATTTGTAGTTATGAGTTTGTTAGTTGTTTGAGTCGAAATAAAGCTTGTTCTGCACATTTGCTGGAAGAGTCTTGCATTTGGGTCCACCTGCTGCAACCCTGACAATAACTCATTACCCCAGTGAGTTCTCCAAAGGTTTACATCACTTGAAGTTGCACTGCACCTTAGAGTAATAACAGGGTTAACTTATTGGTGGAAAATTAAGTCTTTAAAAGTTACAAAAAAGAAAAGAGACCAACATAATTCAAATAATAGTCTTTCAAAAAGTTGGTCAAAAAGAATTATTTAGGAGATATATCCAACAGAAACGTTTTCCAAACAAAACTTAGGACTAGGCTCAAATAATAAGGCAGTAAAAATAAATCAAGAGCCTGGATACTTATTTTGGCTGTGTGCCAAAAAAAAAAATAAATAAATAAAAATAAAAAAATATATATATATTGTAGGAATATATTGAGTTTAGAATAAGAATGTCCTGTAGCCTGGGATGGCCTCGCTGTCTCCTCCTGTCGGGCATGTGTAAGATAAGACGGGTTCAAATTTAGTGGAGCAAGAGTGCTCCTCATTTGTTTAATAAACAATTGGAACAGAATACACCTAATGAAATCTCTTAAAGGAACAGACAATCTCTAGCGCGCAACTTCTCTATCTTCTCGGAGACAGAAAGTCTGAGTGATATCCAACCAATTGGCGGCCCACACGCAATGGCGAGAGGAGGAACCTGAAGATGAATAAAAGAATAGGGAAAAGGAAGGTCCGGTGTCAGACCCGGAAAGACTTTGTTGGTGGTTAGGGAGAGAAAGTCTCGAAGGAGCGGCTGAACCATATGCATATGAAGGAAGGAGTATAGTCACGATGGGTCTAAATTACTCACAATCACCACCCAGTGCCCCATCTCCCTGAGTCCCCGTTTCCTTTCTCCAACTGTTTTTCTATCCTCTTATCTGCTGTCAGAGATTCCCTTCTTTGTTTCACAGATATTGCGCGGGGCTGAAAATCAGCCCATAGTCAATATAGCCTTAAGCAAGACATAGGTTTGAAGTATGATTTTACAATTTTTAATTAATTATAATAATTACAAGAGATGTTTGTTTGAAGTTTGCATGATACACAATGTTTAGGGATTTCCACAAAAATAATTGTGCTGGGGCTCCAGTGGGGAACTCCATAGTTCTGCTGGGGGACTTCAACGCGCACGTGGGCAATGTTGGAGACACATGGAGAGGCGTGATCTAAACCAGAGTGGTTGATTGTTGTTGGACTTCTGTGCTAGTCATGGATTGCCTATAACAAACACCATGTTTGAACATAGGGATGCTCATAAGTGTACCTGGTACCAGAGCACCCTAGGCCGAAGGTCAATGATCGATTTTATAATCGTTTCATCTGATCTGAGGCCGTATGTTTTGGACACTCGGGTGAAGAGAGGGGCGGAGCTGTCAACTGATCACCATCTGGTGGTGAGTTGGGTCAGGGGGTGGGGGAAGACTCTGGACAGACCTGGTAAGCCCAAACGGGTGCGGGTAAATTGGGTCTGGAGGAGGCCCCCTGTCCGAAGACTTTCAACTCTTACCTCCGGCGGAGCTTTTCGTGCATTCCTGTGGAGGCTGGGGGCATTGAATCCCAGTGGACAATGTTCAAAGTTTCCATTGCTGAAGCTGCAGCGGGGAGCTGTGGTCTTAGGGTCTTAGGTGCCTCAAGGGGCGGTAACCCACAAACAATGTGGTGGACACCGGTGGTCAGGGAAGCCGTCCGACTGAAGAAGGAGTCTTTCCAGGATATGTTATCCCAGAGGACTCCGGAGGCAGTTGCAAGGTGCCCTTTGGGCCCTTCGGGCTGCAGGCTGGTGTGGGAGAAGTTTGGAGAAGACATGGAGAAGGACTATCGGTCGGCACCAAGGTGCTTCTGGAAAACCATTCACCACCTCAGGAGGGGGAAGCGGGGAACCATCCAAGCTGTGTACAGTAAGGATGGCACACTGTTGACCTCAACTGAGGAGGTAATAGGACGGTGGAAGGAGCATTTTGAGGAACTCCTGAATCTGACTAATATGCCCTCTATGTTAGAGGCAGAGCTGGAGGATGATGGGCGATTGTTGTCAATTTCCCAGGCGGAAGTCACTGATCTAGTTAAACAACTCCACAGTGGCAAAGCCCCGGGGATTGATGAGATCCATCCAGAAATGCTCAAGGCTCATGGTGTGGAGGGGCTGTCTTGGTTGACACGCCTCTTTGTTTATTTGTTTTGTTTATTTGTTTATCTCGAACAATCAACAATGTTGCAAAACATAAAAACATAAGCTAAAACACAATCAGAATCTAACAAAAACAACAACAAAAAAAGAAAAAATATAAGAACGATTTGTTCGAGAAGGAGCAGGCAGAAGCAAATAGCTTATTTGGACCTGCCCCTTATTTCCCAAAATTATATTATACAAAGTAAAATAGATATGCAAATATAGCATACAATCTTTCAGTCTTACAGTAATTTACAACAAGACAATAATATACAACAATACCATTTAAATTACAAATTACAATCCTCTGTTTCAGTTTATTCTTTTCTGTATTGATAAAGTAATGATGTCTTTAATCTATTGTTGAACTGAATGATATTATGGCTCTGTTTGAAATCATTGTTCAGTCCATTCCATAAGGTCACCCCACAAACTGAAACACATGCTTTTAACAGTAGTTCGCACAAGTGGTTGCTTAAACATACAATGACCTCTTAGATGATATCCCCCATTTCTTTCATTAAACATTGCACATATGTTAAATGGTAAATTACTTTCTTTAACTTTAAATTGAGCAGTTTTAAATGTAACAATGTCCATAAATTTCAGCAAATGTGAATTAAAGAACAAATGATTAGTGTGTTCATAATACCCAATGTGATTTATTATCCTAATTGCTCTTTTTTTGCAATGCACAAATTTTTTTCAAGTTGCTTTTGTAAGTATTTCCCCAAACTTCCACACAATATAACATATATGGTACAATAAGGGTTCAGTACAGAGTATGTAATGTATTTTTGTTCAAGATGTATCTAGTTTTACTTAATATACCAATACTCCTGGCCATCTTTGTGCACAAATATTTAATGTGTGGCTTCCAGCAGAGTTTATGGTCAAGAACAACACCCAGAAATTTATTTTCGTAGACTCTTTCAATTGTTTCATTATCAATTACCATTGTAACATCTCTATATATAGTATGATTTCTGAATATCATGAATTTAGTTTTGTTCAAGTTTAAAGATAACTTATTTGAATCAAACCATAGTTTTAATTTATTCATTTCATTAGTGACCATTTTCCAAAAATATTTGTGTCATCTGCAAAAATAGTAAATTTTAGTACATGTGATAATTTACAAATATTTAAGTAAAGAATAAACAATTTGGGGCCTAAAACTGACACCTGTGGAACTCCACAGGAAATATTAAGACTCGTTGACCGGTGATTACCCATTTGAACAAACTGACTCTTGTTTTCAATATAGTTTTTTAGGCCACACCTCTTATGCCATACCTTTCCAATTTTTTTAACATGATTTTGTGATCATCAGTATCAAAAGCTTTTTTTAAATCTATGAAAACCCCCACTGCATAGTTTTTATTTTCAATACAATTTGATAATCTTTCAACTAACTCAATAAGTGCCCTAGACGTTGATCTACCAGATAGGAATCCATACTGACTGTCAATTAGTAAATTGTTTTTATCAATGAAGTTATCTATCCTTTTGACAAATAGTTTTTCAAGTATTTTTGAGAACTGTGAAAGCAGAGATATTGGTCTATAGTTATTGAAAATATGTGAGTCACCAGATTTATACAATGGGATGACTTTAGCTACTTTCATCTTATCAGGAAATACTCCTGTTTTAAATGATAAATTATATATATGTGATAGTGGGTCAACAATCCCGTCTATTACTTTTTTTACTATAGACATATCAATGTCATCACAATCTTTGGAAGTTTTATTATTACATTTATTTACACTCTTTATTTACTCTTCAACAATGCATGGAAGTCTGGGACAGTGCCAAAGGAGTGGCAGACCGGGGTGGTGGTTCCCCTGTTCAAAAAGGGGGACCAGAGGGTGTGTGCCAATTACAGAGGTATCACACTTCTCAGCCTCCCTGGTAAAGTCTACTCCAAGGTGCTGGAAAGGAGGGTTTGGCCGATAGTCAAACCTCAGATTGAAGAGGAACAATGTGGATTCCGTCCTGGTCGTGGAACAACGGACCAGATCTTCACTCTCGCAAGGATCCTGGAGGGAGCCTGGTAGTATGCCAATCCGGTCTACGTGTGTTTTGTGGATCTGGAAAAGGCGTATGACCAGGTCCCCCAGGAGATACTGTGGGAGGTGTGCGGGAGTATGGGGTGAGGGGGTCTCTTCTCAGGGCCATCCAATCTCTGTACGACCAAAGTGAGAGCTGTGTCCGGGTTCTCGGCAGTAAGTCAGACTGGTTTCAGGTGAGGGTTGGCCTCCGCCAGGGCTGCACTTTGTCACCAATCCTGTTTGTAATATTTATGGACAGGATATGGAGGCGTAGTCGGGGTGGGGAGGGGTTGCAATTCGGTGGGCTGGGGATCTCATCGCTGCTCTTTGCAGATGATGTGGTCCTGATGGCATCATCGGCCTGCGACCTTCAGCACTCACTGGATCGGTTCGCAGCCGAGTGTGAAGCGGTTGGGATGAGGATCAGCACCTCTAAATCGGAGGCCATGGTTCTCAGCAGGAAACCGATGGAGTGCATACTCCAGGTAGGGAATGAGTCCTTACCCCAAGTGAAGGAGTTCAAGTACCTTGGGGTCTTGTTCGCGAGTGAGGGGACAATGGAGCGGGAGATTGGTCGGAGAATCAGCGCAGCAGGGGCGGTATTACATTCAATTTATCGCACTGTTGTGACGAAAAGAGAGCTGAGCCAGAAGGCAAAGCTCTCAATCTACCGGTCAGTTTTCGTTCCTACCCTCACCTATGGTCATGAAGGCTGGGTCATGACCAAAAGAATGAGATCCAGGGTACAAGCTGCCGAAATGGGTTTCCTCAGGGGGGTGGCTGGCATCTCCCTTACCCCACAAGCTCGCCGCTGCCACGATCATGGCGGGGCTGAAATAGACAAGAAGTCTACTTTATGCAAATGATGAGCGATGCAACAAAGCGGCTGCCAATCGGAGCGTGAGGGCAGCGTGACATATGTCAGTGGCTCGAGTCGAAGAAAATAATTCAAGATGGCGGAAAACGCTTCAGGAGATCTGGTATTTCTCTACATATCTGATAAGTTTGGCATTTATCTCATATATTTTGTTACTTTTATCGAGAAATAAATACTTTTAAATCCGAAAACATCGTTCTTGTGACTTAACAATACCTCTGAAGTAACTTTTAAGACACCAGAGGTAGCACCAGAGAATTTCTGTTTACTGTTGCCAAGCAACCAGGAGTAGGCTAGGCAGGAGCACCCACAAGCGAGTGCATGTCGCTCTCTTTTGTAGCTAATGTGACTGTGGGGTTAGAGATAGGGTGAGAAGCTCAGTCATCCGTGAGGAGCTCGGAGTAGAGCCGCTGCTCCTTCGTGTCAAAGGAGCCAGTTGAGGTGTTTGGGCATCTGGCAAGGATGCCCCCTGGGCGAGGTGTTCCAGGCTGGGAGGAGGCCTCAGGGAAGAGGACTAGTCTCTGTGTCTGTGTTTCTGTGTGTGTGTGTGTGTGTGTGTGTGTGTGTGTGTGTGTGTGTGTGTGTGTGTGTGTGTGTGTGTGTGTGTCTGAGTGTGTGATAAAAGGCTACAAACGTCCTTATTTATTGGAAGGAGAACACAAAACTCAGAAGGCAGGTAACACTTAAACATGTCAATATATATAGAATATAATGCAGTAAAAAGGCTTTTACATCAGGGACCTGAGCCCAGATCTGCTCTCTTTTAATTAAAGAAATTCTTAGTCAACTAACACTCAAACCATTTGATGGACTAATGGATAGTTGATTTAATGGACAAGTCTGTAAAATAGAGTTTCTCTTCAAAGACTCATGTAAAGCTCCACTTTAAATCCTGTTTTTACATTCCATACACAGGACAGAAAGGTGAGATTGATTGTCATAATGGAGTAGTGAACCTGAACCCAGCTGTCCATGGAGCCACTGCTAATTTACAAAAGAAGGCAATCAGTAAGGGACAGGACAATTGAAATGGAGGAGGAGAAAAGGAAGAGGTGAAGACAGAAGGAAGGGGACGAACATATTGATATAAAGCGCCGAAGACTGAGGTGAGTTGTTCTGAAACCTCCAACAAACTACAAGTAGTGTTGTCTAATTGGGATTGTGGTCTTCTTGTAGAGGGTCTCTGTGTTTCCAACCCACTGTAGCCTGTTGTTCAGGTGCACTCTGGGATATCTATGGCCCTGTTTTAACCTGGTATTAAAATCTGATTTGAGTGATATGATCACAAGTGGTCAGCTTTAGGTAGATGTGTGAATCATTGAGATCCGATCACTTAGAGCACATTCTGAGGTGGTCTGACCCTTCTCTTATATCCCCGTCTGTCTGCTACTCTGTTCCCTGCTGGTACCTGGGAAAGGCAGCCACCGGTATACAATAACCTTTTTTTAAGTTTCATACAAACGTCCCCAAATTCACCAGAATTTATTACTACCAACCTTTCTGCTTTTATGTCTCTTTTTGTTATTTGTTAGTCTCTCATAGCCAGATCTCCACAGCGCTGAGTAAGCAGGCAAACTGAGGTGGTATACATGGTTTCATTTACTTTATTACATCAGCAAACAGAACATTTGTTACAAAAGATTTAGTCTATATCCACAACTTTCATTTTTGGGACTGCTCCGTTGCTGCCGGAAGTCCCTCATCTTCAGCCGGATGTCCGTCCCCTTCTTCTTCCTTTGTGTTGGCGTTCTAACCTCCGGTGGATTTGTGAGGACTATGGTTAACTGCTACTCAGATCTCTGCAGGGTAAATCCAGACAGCTAGCTAGACTATCTGTCCAATCCGAGTTTTCTGTTGCACGACTAAAACTACTTTTGCACAATTTACAGTACAGCAGAGGTGTACAACTGAATGTGCACTCAGAGTTCAATGTTCCTACACTAGTTCAATTAGTATTAGTATAGTATTAGTATTTTATGTCTTTGAATTGTTTTTACTTGAATACTTACATTTTAAAGAAAATAAATAAGAATTGTTTTCATTCAACATTGTGCCCATTATTATAATCAGTGATTAAGTAACTCAGACTTTTAAAAACACATTTTTCGTTATCGTCAAAATCGGCAAAAATATGGAGATATTATTTTTTTTCCATATCGCCCACCCCTATTCAGCACCATGGACAGCCCCCTCTGATTTAAATTACATTATGAGGAGAAACTGGACCAAAAACACACAACCTGTTGGTAAAGTGGAGACATTTGTCCAGTTTTTTTGTTCATGATTTGTCTGTGTTGACCCTGACAGACACACAGACATTCACAAAAACATTTGATATACCCATTCAATATCTGTTTCAGCACCATGGACAGTTCCCTCTGTTTTAGTAATAATACTCTGTTTCAGCACCATGGACAGTTCCCTCTGTTTTAGTAATAGTGATGTTTTAGCACCATGGACAGTTCCCTCTGTTTTAGTAATAATGATGTTTCAGCACCATGGACAGCCCACTCTGATTTAAATTACATTATGAGGAGAAACTGGACCAAAAACACACAAGTGGAGACATTTGTCCAGTTCTTTTGTTCATGGTTTGTCTGTTACAGAGAGGCTCTTTAACCTGCCTCTCTTAGTTATGCTATTATAATTCTAGACTGCCGGGGAAGTTCCTTCCTTCATGTGACACACTGAGCTTCTCTCTCATCTCTGTATGCATCCTGTCCCAGAAATGCTTGTTACTAACCTAGCTCTGGGGAGTTTACTTATGGGAGTCCTTATGTTTCATAGCTCTGCGAAGAAGAGGGTTACGCTTCTACGATTCTCTGCAATTCCCGGCTGCGTCCTGCTGCGTCCTGCTGCGTCTGCTGCGTCTGCTGCGTCCTGCTGCGTCTGCATCAGTCCAAATGTTGAGGTACTTGTACTTTACTTGAGTCTTTTCTTTTCATGTCACTTTCTACTTCTACTCCGCTACATTTCAGAGAGAAGTATTGTACTTTTTACTTTATATACTTTATTACATTCATCTGTTACAGCTTTAGTTACTAGTTACTTTATACATTAAGATTCCTGGACACAAAACACATATAGTCTATAAAATCTGATGTTTGATTCTAAATGAAAGCTCTTTGGTCTTAGAGGTGTTGAGAGACAGGTTGTTGGTTGAGCTGCAAAGTGGCAGGTAAAAAGGACTGTGACTCCTGCCTCCAGGTAGAACCAGTGGCTCTGAAAGATAGACTGGGCTGCAATCAAATACTACATTCACAAAAGAATTATATCAATGAAAAGGAAGATAAATAGATAGAACTAGAACATGCCAACTGTGGCTCAGGTGCAATTTAATTTCCGTTGAACTTAGAAAGATGCTCAGTGCGTACTTTTTGGAAGTGATGTTATAATCAGTGTCACCTTAGATATCGTATGAAAATGTTTGTAATGTTTTTTTTGATATCCTCTTATTTTCATCAAAGGATTGCTGTTGGTGTTTTCTTGTACATGCATGCCACATAGTTTTGACTGAAGCTGCCATGTTGACATGTATTCACGAGGGCTATTAATGATCATATATTGTTTTTTATCCCCTCCCTTCAGACACTATTATTGTTTTTCTTACTACTTCAGGATCATATCATAAAGCATTGTTTCAAGTAACTGACATAATTTCTTTCAGAGAATAAGGTTTAAAATTATACGTAATCTATCTACCCTCAGTGTCAACAAGCAAGTACTTTTAGGGATTGTTACTTTCACACTTATTTCTCAGGTTTTCAGTATTGCTTTGTTTTTCAACAAGTTGTTGTCTGTGCTCTGTCAGCTATTGAAAAATCCTTATGAGTGGGTGCTACTTTTAACAGGCCTCATGTGTGTTAACTTTCATTAACGTAATTGGGATTCTGACATAATTAAGACTGGTTAGCTGAACACACTGTACGCTGTAATGTTTCAGGCTGGAAGCTTTAATATTGGATTCATAATTTTCTTTTTTATAGCATGACGCTAAAGAGAGTAGTCGTTCATTTCAAATAAGCCATGTCTATGAACTGCCTTATCCTGTATTATGGTTGGTTGTTCAATGCTGTAAACACATTTGATGAGGGCTGCCATTTTTTTATTTAGTCAAGCCCTAGTTATAAGTCCATCCATATGCAGCATTAGTTAATTATTATGTCCTTATGGACAAGGATAGGAATATTCATGAGGCCAGCCAATGAAGGTCACTCATTTTCATACTTGTACCTATTTTGGAGTAAGCTATTAATACAAGTAAGAAAGACATGAAGTGTTACCTCTTTCTTTCACATAACATCTACTACAAAATTCATAAATAGACAATGAGACAACGGATGACATTAACGATGCTTCTAATGCAGAAATTTCAAACATATTTAACAGTAGCCAAGTTGGAAAATACACTTTTACGTCTTTAGAAGTCATATAAACCTGAAAATTGAATGTGTATCTATGGGCTTCACAAATCACTTAAACATGAAATATCAGTGTTTGTTGCTATGACCTCATAGTCACAAAAACCCAAACATGTCCTCACAAGTAGCATAACAATCAGGTCTGCCCAAAATATAGCCTTAGACAAAATCTCAACAGATGGATCTGTTCCTTGAAGCATTGGTAGGAAATAATTTGAAAACCAGGGGCCTCATTTATAAAACCTGTTACGCAAGAAAAAGTTGCGTGAAGCAGGGTGAAATTTGTCGTCGCAACATTCCTCGCAATAGTCGGGATTTATAAAGAATTTCCATGCGTAAAAATGTTCCCAGTTTTCCGCGAAACCGCTTGACCACGCGCGGTGATGTCGTAATGCGTTCCCAAGGTTTTATTGACTGCGTTTTAGTGAACTCCGATGGTATGCCCGTTTCCGAACCTAACCCAGTTTTTGTTTTCCTGAACCCAACAATCCTGTTCTTGCTAAACCGACCCAGAGCGGTTCGTCGGCCGAGGGGGCTGCCACACAAGGGAGGCAGGGGATCCTCCCACACCGTGCAGCCGGAGGAAACGCGCTTTTCCTCCGCTGCTCTCCCTCGCCCGGAATCGCGTTGTTTGTTTGATGTGTATCTGTGTGTGTGTGTGTGTGTGTGTGTGTGTGTGTGTGTGTGGCGTCTTTATGTGGTGCGTGTCTGATTGTAGGTGTCTGTTTGTGGGAATGTTGTCTTTCTGCACCTGCTATTCCCAAACAGTTATCATACAAGTTACCAAATTGTTACATTTCAAGCACATTCACCTGTTTTGCACCAATAATGATCCAAAATCTTGTTTCTATTTTTACTTTTTAATAACTGAATTTCCTTTCTCACAAAAAACGAAAATGATCATATGATCATAAATGTGATCTCACAGGGGTAAATGGCAAATAGGAACAATAAATGATGTATATCATTGGTAATTGAGCTAAATCTGTTAAGTATTAGGGCGCGTAACAACAATATGAACACTACACAAGGGTTACGGCTTCCAAACAGGATTTTGTTTCGCTGTTCTACCTCTGTTAGGATCACATGGATCTCACAATCACTGAATCGGGTTTTTCCCCATTTTCCCCGTTTCGTGATTGGTGATCAAGGGCTCCTTTCAAGTCTGGAATATTCATTGATTGATTAACATGGACCTTATTAGGACAAATATGGGACTGACCGGGAGGAGCGTGAGGCTCGTGCAGGACCGCATAAGGTAACGCACGTCCGTATTTATAACGAGAAGAGTGCGTACCGGTGTGCGCCGCAAGGTGTTATAAATCAGAATATTGTTTTTGCGTACGAAAATTCTGACTTTTTTGCGCACGAAATCTTTCAGAATAGAATCTACGCACAGTTTTATAAATGAGGCCCCTGGTCTGTTGGACCTTGGAAAATTTCACGTTTATTTCATAAGTCCCCATATACCATGAAAACACGTATGTGTGTGCCTGTCTGTGTGTGTGTGTGTGTGTGTGTGTGTGTGTGTGTGTGTGTGTCCTGCACATGTTTGTCAGTCTGAATAATTAAAGATATTTAATGTTTCTTAACTTTTATTTCACAGTTTCTGGGACAGGAAGTACACAGATGCAGTAAAAACATAAAAGTATAAGAACATACTTCAACAACACGTTTCACTACTTATTTAATCTTTAACATTCATCTACAGTCACATTATTAACATGAATAATCAACTTAAATCTACATTAATGTGTTAATGATGTCCTGCTAACAGAAAGACAGAGAGACAGACAGGCAAACAGACAGACAGACAGTCTTCTGTGGCGGCCATCTTTGTAGTTTATGCCTCAGTGGGAGACTCTTCATCGTCTCCGTAGACGACGCCCTTCAGGTAGACTCGTTTAAACTCCTCAAAGACCATGTCACCCAGCTCACTACACACACACACACACACACACACACACACACACACACAACAAAAAAAACGCACATATTTATATATATGTAGATGATTGTCATTGTAAATAAAGCAGTAGTTGTAAAGAGATGAAACATGTCACCTGTCTTTGGCTGGAGTCAGAGTTCAGTCAGCAGACAAAGACAAGAAACAAGGAGTTAATGTTTTCATGTTAACACAGTGTGTGTGTGTATCTGTGTGTGTGTGTGTGTGTGTGTCTGCTTTGTGTGTGTGTGTGTGACTGTGTGTGTGTTACTGCTCGTTGCATGCTGCTTCTGCTTGCTACAGTCTTCTTACAGCTACTGCCACCGACTAGCCCTTGTGCAAGGGGCAAAAAGAGGAGCCAAGTGCATAAGTCTCCTCCTGTCGGTACACAGCCTCTCCACCGCCAAGACTCCTACAGTGCCTCCTCGCGGCCACACACGGTAACTGGGCCCTAGTGGACCAAGGCTGAACTGTACGGTATCTCGGAGCAGCAGTGGGCCCCAGAGTGCAGGCCCACTAAGTAGTGGAACACGCCCTGGCACCTGCCAACCACTGCCCCAGCTATGGGTAAGTAGTACCACTGCCTTGTGGGGTAGCCTATAGAGGCAAAGGCTAAGGGAGCACACCCTGAATAAAAAGACACAAGATCTCAATGGCGGAACAGGCGAAGGATGATGGCTGACTGAAGTGGAGCATCACAACGGCTAAGAAGGCAGATGAAGGCTGCAGCAGTGAAGGGTCCCCAGTCATCTCGGTCTCCATGCCACTGGACCCTGGACTAGACCTGCCAAGGACATGGTGGGAGTGTGGTCTGCGCACCCACACCCTCACCTTAATCCTTACCTATGCGCAAGCTCCTTACTCAGATCCAAACTACTCATGAGCATTCGACCCCGTGGCCCGAGGACCGCTCCAAACAAGAATCTCAACTGTATAGCGCTGAATAGCCTCCCCACCAAAGACAACCTCCGACGGCTCCTTGTTGAAAACCTTAACAAGCTCCCGGAGGAAACAACCGACTGGCCAGCTCTGGACCAGGCCAATCATAGTGCAGCCTCAGAGGAGCTCGGCCAACCAAGGAAACGTCACCAGGACTGGTTTGACTGTAACTTAGCTGAGATACAGTCACTCCTAAAAGCCAAGCTTGAGGCCCACAAAGCTCTCCTGTCCTGCCCTGGATCTCCCACCCTTAAAACCACCTTCACTGCTGCAAGAACAGAAACCAGCGAGCCCTCCAGACAATGGAGGACACCTGGTGGGTGCAAAAGGCACGAGAAATCCAGAACCTGGCAGACTGCGATACCACTCAAGACTTTCACAATGCCATTAAAGCATTGTACGGCCCCAGGAAGCGGGCCTTCGCCCCAGTCCGATCAGCTGATGGGTCCATGCTCTTCAGGGACCGCCACGAGATTCTTGCCCGTTGGGCAAATCATTTTGAGAGTGTCCTCAACCACACCAACCCTGTCGACCCACATATGCTGGATAATCTACCAGACCTGCCACCAATCACGCACCTGGACACCCCATCACTTTACTCAGAACTCTGGCAAGCTATTGCCAGGATGAAGAACAACAAAAGCTCTGGACCCGATGGAATCCCTGCAGAGGATTTCAAACACGGAGGATACACCCTCACGCGTCGCCTGCACCTCTGATGCTAACATCCTGGTCATTTACAAGCAGAGAGGAGACAGAGCAGTCTGTGGCAAGCAGACTGGTTGAGCACATCTCGGAAGCTGTGCATAAACGCAGTGTGGCTTCCGGAAAGCCAGATCCACGAAAGCCCCACGTACAAAATAAAAGCCCCATGTACAAAATAAAAGCCCAACTTACAAAATAAAAGCACCACGTACAAAATAAAAGCCCAACTTACAAAATAAAAGCACTGTGTGTGTGTCTTTGTCTGTGTGTCTTTGTCTGTGTGTGTGTGTGTCTTTGTCTCTCTGTGTGTGTGTGTGTATGTGTGTGTGTGCTGTCTCTGTGTGTGTGTGTGTGTGTGTGTGTGTGTGTGTGTGTGTGTGTGTGTGTGTGTGTGTGTGTGTGTGTGTGTATGTGTGTATGCGTGTGTGTGTGTGTGTGTGTGTGTGTGTCAGCAGTAATGATATATCTGGATGATAATCTGCAGGATTTGATGTCAGCCATTCTCAACAAGCTGCTTAAAGGCACTGAGTAATCTGAGTAATCTGAGTAATCTGAGTAGTAGCAGGAGGAGGAGGCGGAAGAGGAGGAGGAGGAGAGTACCTGGGTCAGGTTTAGGGTTCATCAGTCTGAATGGAAGCTCCAGAGACACCTCGCTGTAAAACACACACACACACACACACACACACACAGAGACACACACGGTCAGATCTGATGTATATACACACACATACACACACAGACAGACAGACAGACAGACAGACAGAGAGAGAGACAGAGAAACAGGAAGTTGTTACCTGGATGCAAGCGTCCTGTGAACAGAAGCAGAGAGAACAGTGAGACTTGATTATTATGGGATGGACTCAGAGTTCCTGAAGGAACCATGCTATTATTATTATTATTATTATTATTATTATTATTATTATTATTATTATTATATTATTTCAGACTGACCCAGCAGCGATCATCCTCAGCATCACTTTATAGGAAACAAGAATGCCCTGGACCTCCTTCAGCACCTCCTGTTTCACTCTGAGACAGACAGACAGGTCAGAGAGAGACAGGTCAGAGAGAGAGAGACAGGTCAGAGAGACAGACAGGCAGGCAGACAGACAGACAGGCAGGCAGGTCAGAAAGAGAGACAGGCAGACAGACAGGCAGACAGGTCAGAGACAGAGACAGAGACAGGCAAACAGACAGACAGGCAGACAGGTCAGAGACAGGTTAGAGAGAGACAGGCAGACAGACAGACAGGTCAGAGGCAGGTTAGAGAGAGAGACAGGCAGACAGACAGGTCAGGTAGAGAGACAGACATACAGGCAGGCAGACAGACAGACAGACAGGCAGACAGGCAGACAGACAGAGAGAGACCGGTAGACAGACAGACAGACAGTTTTCTTTAGTTATATTCTTTATATTCTCGTTACCAAGCAGCCGTGTAAAACAAGACCTGCAGTAAGAACCCAGACTGAGACGCAGATTCTCAATGTGCTGTAAACATACAAAAACAGTTATATGGTGTCTCTCAGTGTCTCTGTGTTTCTCAGTGTCTCTCTGTGTGTCTCAGTGTGTCTCTGTGTGTCTCAGTGTCTCTCTGTGTGTCTCAGTGTGTCTCTGTGTGTCTCAGTGTCTCTCTGTGTGTCTCTCTGTGTGTCTCAATGTGTCACTCAGTGTCTCTGTGTGTATCTCTGTGTCTCAGTGTGTCTCTGTGTGTATCTCTGTGTCTCAGTGTCTCTCTGTGTGTCTCAGTGTGTCTCAGTGTCTCTCTGTGTGTCTCAGTGTGTCTCTCTGTGTGTCACTCAGTGTCTCTGTGTCTCTCTGTGTCTCAGTGTGTCTCTGTGTCTCTCTGTGTGTCTCTCTGTGTGTCTCAGTGTGTCTCAATGTGTCACTCAGTGTCTCTGTGTGTCTCTCTGTGTCTCAGTGTGTCTCTCTGTGCCTCAGTGTGTCTCAGTCTCTCAGTGTGGGTCAGTGTGTCTCTGTGTGTCTCAGTGTGTCTGTGTGTCTCAGTGTCTCTCTGTGTGTCTGTGTGTCTCTGTGTGTCTCTGTGTGTCTCAGTGTCTCTCTGTGTGTCTCAGTGTGTCTCTGTGTGTCTCAGTGTCTCTCTGTGTGTCTCTGTGTGTCTATGTGTGTCTCAGTGTGTCTCAGTGTATCTCTGTGTGTCTCTGTGTGTCTCTCTCTGTCTCAGTGTGTCTCAGTGTCTCTGTGTCTCTGTCTCTCAGTCTCTCAGTCTCTCTCTGTGTGTCTCAGTGTGTCTCAGTGTGTCTCTGTGTCCTACATGCTGGATGAAGCCAGGTTGGTGTCTTCATGTTTGAGTCGTCCGTCCAGAGCGAGTCCCCTCCGGTCCTTGTTGAGAGCCAGCAGAGGATAGAGAACGTACTCCTTCTTTAGACTCGTCCCAGAGGGGACACAGTCACTGCAAACACAACACTAAATCAATATACACTCACCTAAAGGATTATTAGGAACACCATACTAATACCATGTTTGACCCTATCCTCTCAATATGGGCCAACATTTCTACAGAATGCTTCCAGCACCTTGTTGAATCAATGACACAAAGAATTAAGGCAGTTCTGAAGGTGAAAGGGATCCCCCTACCATTACACCCCCACCACCAGCAGCCTGCCCAGTGGTAAGAAGGCATGACGAATCCATGTTCTCATTCTGTTTACCCCAAATTCTGACTCTACCATCTGAATGTCTCAACAGAAATCGAGACTCATCAGGCAACATTTTTACAGTCTTCATCTGTCCCCCCAACCCCCCCAGGACTGCAGCATGCTGGATGTTTTTCCTTTTTCAGACCATTCTTTGTAAACCCTAGATATGGTTGTGCGTGAAAATCCCAGTAACTGAGCAGATTGGGAAATACACAAACCAGCCTGTCTGGCACCAACAACCATGGCACGCTTAAAGTTGCTTAGATCACCTTTCTTTCCCATTCTGACATTCAGTTTGGAGTTCAGGAGATTGTCTAGACCTGGACCACACCCCTAAATGCATGTCATGTGATTGGTTGATTAGATAATTGCATTAACGGGAAATTTTACAGGTGTTCCTAATAATCTTTAAGGTGAGTATATATATATATATATATATATATATATATATATATATATATATATATATATATATATATAGTGACTTTGTCCCATATATATATATATGGGACAAAGTCACTGCAAACACGACACCCGCAGGCAGCTCTCAGGATAGACAGGGTTATTAGAGAGAGGTGAACTCACTTTGTCTCTTCTTTGGCCACTGATTTGACATATTTATCGTTGGAGTAAAGAACAATGTTGGTCACCTGTTCAACTAAACACAGAAAAAATGTTTCTATTAAAGGTTATTATTTATAAGTCACAAACTGAACAGTAGAAAAAACAAGTGGCGCAGAACGTGACGGAGCTCCGTTGTTCCCTAAAGTTAAAACAACTCTGTTTCCTTTTCGTTTCTAACAGGACATGAACCCCAGTCTCCTGGGTCAAAGTCCCCCCCCAACCTGCCTCCTTATCAATATATTTGGTGCTCTAGGCGGCCTGCACACTGGCTGTGTGGCGTGAGCGTGGCGTTTGTGTTGCATGTCAGTTGCGTAGCGTTTCTGTTGCATGTCAGTTGCATGGCGTTTCTGTTGTGTGTCAGTTGCGTGGCGTTTCTGTTGCATGTCAGTTGCATGGCGTTTCTGTTGCATGTCAGTTGCGTGGCGTTTCTGTTGCGTGGCGTGAGTGTGGCGTTTGTGTTGCGTGGCGGGAGCGTGGCGTTTGTGTTGCGTGTCAGTTGCGTAGCGTTTCTGTTGCGTGTCAGTTGGGTGGCGTGAGCATGGCGTTTCTGTTGTGTGTCAGTTGCATGGCGTTTCTGTTGTGTGTCAGTTGCGTGGCGTTTCTGTTGCGTGGCGTGAGCGTGATGTTTGTGTTGCGTGTCAGTTGTGTGGCGTTTCTGTTGCGTGTCAGTTGCGTGGCGTTTTTGTGTGCGTGCGTGCGGTAGCGGTGCCGTAGGCGTGTGGCAGTTTTCTGTTTATAGCCCTGTGGTCGGTCCCAGTGCGACCGGAGGACCACATTATGTACTTCCCCTTTACTTTGTTGAGAATTGCTCTCTAAACCCTGTTTCTTGTAAAGTAAGTAAGTAAAGTTTATTTCTAGAACACATTTAAACACAGTTTAAGCTGACCAAAATGCTGTACAAACAAGAACTAAGGTGCTGTATTAACCCTTGTTTAGAGAGCAATTCTCAACAAAGTAAAGGGAAGTACATAATCCTTGTGTTGTCCTTTGGGTCACTGGGACCCGAAGGACAACACAAGGGTTAAACACCAGAAAGGTGTCTGACAAGGTGCTGCTGCTGCTAGCCTTGTCTGTACACATAAACATAAATATATTCTGATCTGATTACAGCAAAGACAACATCGGCAGGATTGACCACAAAATAGGCGCCAGAATATTGCCTTCTGGATTGACAGGTGCAATATTTGAAAATTGGTAATTATTATTGTTTTTTAAATGACATTTATACATCTGCATTTATGTCAAGGGAAACATTATTAGGAAACACTCCAGGAATTGTTGGGTCCCTGTGAATTATAGAGTGTGGTCTAGACCCATTGATCTGTAAAGTGTCCTGTTAGGATCTGCCTCTGTAAAGAAACCAGACCTGAAACACTGATGTCTCTGATGTTCCTGCTGGACGAGTTGGTGATTTCTACATTCACTCTGACAGGCTCGCCGTGGTAGAACGTCTGCAGACAGACAGGGAGAGAGAGAGACAGGTGAGACAGACAGACAGGTAGAGAGAGAGAGAGACAGGTCAGACAGACAGACAGGTAGAGAGACAGGTCAGAAAGACAGACAGACAGGTAGAGAGAGAAACAGACAGACAGACACAGACACAGACACAGACAGAAAGACAGACAGAAAGAGACAGACAGACAGGTAGTGAGAGAGACAGACAGACAGACAGGTAGCAAGAGAGAGAGACAGAGACAGACAGACAGACCTCTTTGGGCATGCTCATTTTGACGGTCAGTGGTTTCTCCGACATCAGGAACTCGAAGGTAGTTTCTGCAGCAGGAACCAGCTGGCTGTTCTCTGGGCTGTACTGGATCTTACGGATGCTGAGACTCACCGAACTCCTGCACAACACAGCCGCATGTTCAATCTTTCACACTGAATCAATAATAATATCAACTCCTGCACAACACAGCCGCATGTTCAATCTTTCACACTGAATCAATAATAATATCAACTCCTGCACAACACAGCCGCATGTTCAATCTTTCACACTGAATCAATAATAATATCAACTCCTGCACAACACAGCCGCATGTTCAATCTATCACACCAAATCAATAATAATATAAACTCCTGCACAACACAGCAGCATGTTCACTCTATCCCATCGAATCAATAATATTAAAATAATAACTATTTAGTGTGAAGGACTCACTGTTTGTCGATCTTGTCATCCTGGTTCTCTCCACAGAAGGCTTTCACCTCGAACTCCACCGCACATTTCTGTCCCAAACACAGAGACACGAGACTGTTCTTGTCTCTATTGAAGTACAGAAGTACTGGTGGTATTTTGGATATCCTGAGAGTGATGTAATGATGCAGTTACCTTCCCCACGTCAGAGGGTCCGGGCTGCAGAGCGACAGAACACGGCAGGTTGTCTGGAAACTGAAACACACACAGCTCTTTACTCAAATCTAAATCTTTCATTTTGCAATGGTGCTTTTATTTTGTATGTGGGGCTTTTATTTTGTACGTGGAGCTTTTATTTTTTATGTGGGACTTTTATTTTGTAAGTGGAGCTTTTATTTTGTATTTTGGGCTTTTATTTGGTACGTGGGGCTTTTATTTTGTAAGTGGGGCTTTTATTTTGTACGTTCCTCTTTTATTTTGTATGTTGCTCTTTTATTTTGTATGTGGGGCTTTTATTTTGTACGTGGGGCTTTTATTTTGTACGTTCCTCTTTTATTTTGTACGTTGCTCTTTTATTTTGTATGTGGGGCTTTTATTTTGTACATGGTGCTTTTATTTTGTACGTGGTCCTTTTATTTTGTACGTGTCTGAGTTTTGTTTGTGTCTCAGTGTCTCACCTCGAAGAAGAAGGGGAAGGCGTTGTCTCCGAGCTTTCGCAGCAGCTTGTGTTGGATCTTTGTGTGCGTCAGCTTCTCTTTGTCCTGCAGCTCGGGGTAAACCTGCCGGGTGACCAGGAACAGATCCCTGTGGAACGCCACGCCCATCACATCCTCGCCAGGACGGCCGTACCGAAACGCACACGACAGCATCACGTACACTGGGGACACAAACACGCGGCTGACTCAAAGGAAAGTCTGCCGTACAGACAGAAGAACGTCTCCAGCAGGAGGTCGGAGTAACAGAACGAGAATCTTTCCCTCATTAGCGTTAGTGTCTTTAGATTAAAGAATGAAATCTGAGACTCGTGCTGGAAATATTTTAATATTTTGAGAGTCAGAGTTCAATTTGACTTTTATGACATTATTTAGTTTAATTTATCACATGATGATATTTAAATATAATAAATTATAAACATACAAACCTTTCTTTCCTTTGAGCTGCAGTGGGTCGATCACAATAACTCCGTCTTAAAGACACAAACTCACTGTTAGCCTAGCTTAGGCAAGGCAAGGCAACTTTATTTCTATAGCACAATTCAGCAGCAATGCGATTCAAAGTGCTTTACACAAGACATAAAACAGTTAAAAATATCATACAAATTGGTAACAGATGAAGAAACAGTTATATAATAAAATAAATGAATAAAAAAAATAAAATTTAAATACAAAATGAATTAAGAAAAGGCAGTGTTAAAAGAAAGGTCTTCAGCCTTGATTTAAAAGAGCTGAGATTAGGAGCCGACCTACAGTTTTGCGGTAGTTTGTTCCAGATGTAGGGACCATAGAAGCTGAACGCGCTTCCCCTTTTTGTTCGACTCTGGGTGCGCCGAGAGCAGGCCCGTCCCTGATGATCTCAAGGATCTCAACAGCTCATAGTGTAGTAGCAGATTCGAAGGTAGTAAATTGGTCCTAAACCGTTTAGTGACTTATAAACTAAACATGCATATTGGTTTTTTGAAATCTATTCTTTGATGCACAGGAAGCCAGTGTAAGGACTTCAGAACTGGAGTGATGTGATCTATTTTTTGATGTTGGTAGACGGCGTGCAGCAGCGTTCTGAATCAGCTGCAGCTGTTTAATAGACTTTTATGAATACCGTGAAAACACCGTTGCAGTAGTCAAGTCTACTGAAAATGAAAGCATGGATAAGTTTTTCTAAATCCTGTTGGCACATAAGTCCTTTTACCCTTGCTATATTTTTAAGATAATAATAGGCAGATTTTGTTACTGACCTAATGTGACTGTTAAAATTCAGGTCAGAGTCCATAATTATGCCAAGATTTCTTGTTTTGTCTGTTGTTTTTAACATTGTTGATTGAAGATGAGCATTTACTTTTAATCGTTCATTTTTATGTCCAAAAATCCCTCCGTTTTATCTTCATTTAATTTTAGGAAATTCTGGCACATCCATTCGTTGATTTGTTCAGTGCACCTGGCCAGGTGTTGTATTGGACTGTAGTCTCCGGGTGACAAGGTTATATAAATCTGTGTATCGTCCACATAGCTGTGATAGTTTATGTTGTTGTTTTCCATGATTTTAGCTAGGGGCAGCATGTATATATTAAACAGTAGAGGCCCCAGGATGGAGCCTTGGGGAACTCCACATGTCAAACTTGTACGCTCAGATGCATAGTTACCTATTGACACATAGTAATTTCTATTTTTTAAATAGGATTCAAACCACTGTAGTACTGTTCCAGAAAGGCCTACCCAGTTTTCCGGTCTATTTAATAATATGTCGTGGTCAACGGTGTCAAATGCAGCGCTGAGATCTAGTAAAACTAGAAAAAACGAAGACTGTCGTTCTGCCACTATATGTGCTTAGGTGGATATCATTAAAGATTTTCAGAAGAGCTGTCTCAGTGCTATGATGTGGCCGAAAACCCGACTGTAAGGGATCCAAAATATTTTTTTGGGACAATAAAAGGTTTATTTGTTGAAAAACCGCTTTTTCAATAATTTTACTTAAGAATGGGAGGTTTGATATAGGCCTATAGTTGTCCATAAGTGATGTATCTAGGTTATTCTTTTTTAAGAGTGGCCTGTGGGAAGATGCCTGTTTGAAGAGACATGTTTACAATTTGTAAAAGATCTGAGACCAAACAATTCGAAACATTTTTAAAAAAGCCAGTTGGTAAAATATCAAGGCAACAGGATGAGGTTTTCAGATTTTGTATAAACTCCACCAGTTGACCTTGGTGAATTGTTTGAAATTGTGTCATATGAGGACTTGTTTTGCTTAAGCATTGAGACAGCACATATCCTGTACTTGATATAGATGCACTGACTGTAAGTCTAATTTTATGAATTTTTTTACTAAAGAAGATTGCAAAGTTATTGCAAGCTTCGGTGGACAAAAAGTCAGATGCTACTGGTACTGGAGGGTTTGATAATCTATCGACAGTAGCAAATAGAGCACGTGAATTATTAGTTTTTTGAAATAATTTCAGAGAAGAACGTCCGCCTTGCATTTCTCAGTACCACATTAAAAATACAAAGTCTGTCTTTATAGATTTCATAATGGACCTTTAGGTTTGTTTTTCGCCACAAAGCTTAGCACAAAGACTGGAGGCAGAGGGGAACTGTTAGCCTAGCTTAGCACAAAGACTGGAGGCAGAGGGGAACTGTTAGCCTAGCTTAGCACAAAGACTGGAAGCAGAGGGGAACTGTTAGCCTAGCTTAGCACACAGACTTGAAGCAGAGAGGAACGGTTAGCATGGCTCCATCACAGCAGAGACTATAGCACATGTCTGATTTATACATTGTTTAAACTGCATCTGGTGGAGTTTGAACTCACCGACCGGATCCACGAAGTCGCAGTGATCCACGAAGTCTCTGTTTGCCATGTAGACCGCCACCTGTTCAGAGGGGGGGGGGTCAGTGCCTTGCTCAAGGGTTCACAGCCTTCAGCCTGTTCTAGTGAAGCATTGGTACATATATCTGTGAAGTAAAGCTCTCCACATATTTATTACTGTCAAATTCCTGTTTTTGCTAATGAGTGGTCTGTTCAGTTTACTGTCTAGTAGTCATAACCCTCAGCTACTACACATGTGCGACTCCCAACAAAGATGTTACAGCAGTGAGAGATCTCACTCTGTAGCTAAAACAGAGAGCTCAACACACAAAGAGGACAACAAACATATGGTATTTTTTGAAAATTAAACCATGTAAACCTATTCTGTTACAACCTTTAAATACAATTATGAACCTGAAAATGAGCATAATATGAGAAAACACAAGTATATCACCCAGGAAACAGGTGTTCATGTCCTGGAGAAGTTAAGAAGGTGCTCTGTAGCCGGCTCACAGTCACCTTTTCCAGATAATTTTAACTATAAAAGACTTTAATTCATATGTACCATCTCATGTGTTGAATCTTTCTACCGTACCTTTCTGGAGATTGAACTACCAACATTCTGGTCACAAAGCTGTTACTGCTGGAAGACTAATCCCTCCAACATGTGTACGCTGTGTGTACTTCCCTACTTTTACTACAACCAGGTGAGTATTTCTGAAGTACTCACCGACTTGTCGCGGGAAACTTTCTTAAAGACGACATTTCTGGGACTCATGTTGACGATGACGTTGATGATCTGCAGAACAGAGAAGAAACTTTATTCATCTCAAAGTTCAACGGAGACGCTCCAACATCAGGAACTGTCTTATTGTTCACAGGATGTTAGTCTAAAGGTAGTCTCGCATGTCCAGACCTTCCTCCACAGAGCTGCGGAGGAAGGTCTGACTAGTCCACAGAGCATTCCTGGATGTGAGGAAAACCTGCTCTAGTTTATTGGCATTTCTCTAAACCAATCACAATAATCGTGGGCGGGGCCAAGGTCCGGACGGAGCCATGGTGCCTCTGCTAAATATTGTCATGAAGGAAATTATTTTGTTATGTGCACCCAGGAAGGTGTGTGCACGTTGGGAGGCATGTGTATGAAGGGAGGCATAAAGTCAGATATTAGAACAGATAGACTTTATATATATTAATCTATCAGATATTAGAACAGATAGACTTTATAGATATTAATCTATCAGATATTAGAACAGATAGACTTTATATATATTAATCTATCAGATATTAGAACAGATACTTTATAGGTATTAACCTATCAGATATTTTAATAGACAGAGGAACAATGAGACACAGTCGATATAGACTATAATAAACTTACATTGTCTTTAATGTACTGTAATGTACGTTAATGTACTGTAACGTACATGTATTAACAGAGTTTCTGCAGGTAATATGAAGTAATAATGTAAAGATATATTCTATCTTCAGTTAAACCGTTGACCAAATGTTTGAAGCACATGAAGAGAATAAAATCCCATAAAGAAACTAAAGACTCCTCTAGAGGTGCAGAGATGAATGGATCAGTTATCAATTATTAAATTAATCTCCAACTCTTCTGATAACCCATTAACCATTAACCAGTCTGATTAATTTTGTTTATAATAAAACAGGTAAACTAGTGTGATGTCGGCTGGTTAAATATAAATGTATGTTCATGTTTCTTCTCTCCTCTGGGTCAGGACACTCAAGATCTTTGATGATGTCATCTTGGGCTTTATGGGAAACACTGATCTACATTTTAGAGACAGAACTACTCATCCATTCATCCATTCATCTACTCATAGAGACATTAACCGTCTGTGAGGTAATCTTTATAGCTGCAGAACTAGAATCTTTTAAATGAATCTGAAGCAGAAACCAGAGACTGACCTGAGGGCAGCGACGTGTCCAGCAGAAGATTTCTGAAAGCTGATCAGAGCTGTATTTATAATACACACACACACACACACACACACACACACACACACACACACACACACACACACACACACACACACACACACACACACACACACACACACACACACACACACACACACACACAATCATTACAGATAATCCTGGGGGAGTTACCAGAGCATCTGCTGACAGGAGGGCTTCCTCCTCTTATTTTAAGTGCTCCTTTTCCTTTTGGCTTGCCGTAGAACGGAGCCTTTTTGGCCCTCCCCAGCCACCGTAGGTCACATTAGGTTGGGTTTTCTGGAAGCTAAGCCCTGTAACCCTAACACATTGATTTAAATCATCCACATTATGACTGTGTGTAGTACACCAACCAGCTGTTACTACAGAGAAGGGCAGGTACTCTTTATTCTATATGTGATCTCTGAACGGGTTTGGTCATCTGATTGGTTTCTGAAAGCTCATTAAAACAGGAAGCTAGTTTCCCTGGTACATCCCATCATTACACGACGGGGGGACATGGGGGAACTCAACCAAAAGTCCTGATAGAGAAACAGGTTTTTGCAGGTTTCTACAAGACTAATTTAAGACTTTATGAATGAAATGTAAGACCTTCCTTAAAGAATAAAGTTTTAAGTTAAATTTACTCTCAAATATTTGTCCACACCCCTACAATTAATAGTACAACTTCCTGGGGTGAAGATTTTGGATCCCAACTGGATGAGGGGATGTGGAAAAGGATGTTGTTGAATGCAAAGAGAATTACATGTCCTAATAAATCATATGAGACTCAATATAAGTATCCACAGATTGCATGTTACCCCTGCTATTCGATGTAAATACGACCCTATGTGCTCATCAATATGTGGGAAATGTAAAAATAGCTGTGGCACTTATAGACATCTAATGTGGTTCATGTCCAAAAATCTCAAGTTTCTGGTCCATAACGAGATTAAGAACATTTTTAGTTTTGATATTCCACTAAATCCATACAGTTTGGTACTGGGACTGGATGCTTATTGTGATCGTAGGTACAGGTAAATTCTTAGAGTTGGTTTGTATGCTGCACGCCTCACAATACTACATACATGGTTAGACTCCTAATTAGTGCTCCTAATATTACAATGTGGTATGAAAAATGCATGTCTATCTTGCCATTGGAGAGACTATCACATGTGTTTGTAAGGGAATGGTCCCCATTAGAATTATACCTAAAAGAAGAATGGTCTAAAGCACATGTGTCAGACTCAAGGCCCGGGGGCCAAATCCGGCCCCTTGCTAATTTGGATCTGGCCCGCATATCAATTTAGGTTCACAGCAAATTTTGGCCCGACTAGCTGTGCACCACACCAAAAAAAAGAGGAAAATGTTTTTCATACTGTAATTATGCGACAATGCCCTACAGAATTTGACAGATTTGCAGACTTTGAGGCTCAGAATTCCCCCCAGAAGCATCGTTTTTTAATATTAAAGCTGTGAAACAGGTTGTTGTGAGTCGGATGGGTGGCAGCTGCTTTTAAAAATGTAATGTTTGTTTTTCATGACTTACTAAATTCTACGATGGCTAAGAAACTTTTTTGCTGACTTTTTTAGGGTTTTATGTCGACCCTAACTGTATGGGAGAAAGCTATATGAGACATGCAGTAATACAAAGTTAATTTAGACTTTTTTTGTTAAATAAAAGCATGTCAATAAACTCAACATGTCTGGCCCTTATTGGGATCAGCATTTCCAGTGTGGCCCTTAGTGACATTGAGTTTGACACCCCTGGTCTAGAGTTGAGTGCGCATGCACGAAAGCTGCATGCTGCCTGTTACCTGCTCCAGCTTTTGAGTTCGCTTTTTAACTTTTTTTTTAACTTTCACTCTCTTTTGTTTCGTCCTTGTTTTATCACTTTAACTATGTGAAGTCCTGCCCTCTCTAATGAGGTTGCTTTGGAGAGTTTTGGTGCTTTTTTAGAGTTGTTTTTATCAATGCCGCTTTCAGGGCCGGTTCTAGCCCTTTGGTTGCCCTAGGCGAGATTGAGTTTTGCGCCCCCCCCCCATCTCACAGTGCCAGATCTCCACAGCGCTGTTTCAGCAATAGAGTAGCAATGTATGTTCATTTTAGTTTCTAGCTTCCATGTAAGTTAGATAGCACCAACATTTGGTCTAATCATAACTGGTCTGGCAACCCAAAGGCCAGTGTTTTGTTTCCAGATTTGTGTGCATGGTGACTTATGATGTGGGGGTCTGGGGGTCCACCCCCTGAAAGTTTTGAGCATTAAATACTTCATTTCCTGCATTCTGGTGAATTTTTATGCACTTTTTATTTTTATTTTTTTACCTTTTTCTGAATCATTTTATGCTGGAAATATCTTTATCTAAAGGGAAACATAGATTACAATCCAAATATAAAAACATAATGGAATATTTTGCAGTAAGGCTCTCAGGCATTCTGTATTGCTTTCATCTATTTATTCTCCTTTGGATCGATGTTTCTAATTATATCTGAGTCAGCACACATGTTGCCTAGGCATCATTTACTCTTCCCACTTTTGCTTCTTTTGTTGAGGAAGTAACCTCCTTAAATATGCATATTAAAATGATTCACCTGAATGATACATGAATTCATTTTAATGAACTAATAAACCCCTCGACTGTAATATTTCAGATGTGTTTGAGCAAGATTTCTGCTCATGTTCAAAACTTAGTGCACATTCAAAATACAGCATATCTCATCTGTGTTCTCTGAGGTTTGGAGGAGTTGTGATATTGTGAGAAAAATAAAGTGGTAATACAATAGACTACTACAAGAATAAAGTCACTATATTTCAGAAAATAATCCACCTGCACCATAGTCTGCTGTGCATTACGTGATTGCTCTGCTAATATGGTAGATGTCAGACCTCCTGACAGACACAGAGCCCCGTTTGGGACCCTGGTCTCTGAATGAGACAGTTTAGGGAAGAGGCTGTAGGCTACGCTGCTCTACATCGGAGATGGAAACACAAAACTACGCAGAAATAGGGACACATCTGCCGCAGCATGCCCACAGCAGAGCGCGCCCATTATAACCTGAAGCTGCACAGACCAGGGAAGGTGCGCTTGCAGCAGCTCCGTGTCTGTGCCGCTGCTCGTCTCTATTTCTACAGCGAGAGTAGACACTAAGCGACGCACAGGTCTGCTTCAGAGCTCCGTGTGTCTGAGTCTGACCCGTAGACTGGAAACGTCGCGTAATGAAAGGTTGACAAGTAAACGTGTGGCTGGGCCCTAGGATGATCATGTTTAATAAACACGTTTTATTTCGCTTGTCGTTCTAATTCTATTAACGGGAAGTAGACCTAAGGGCGACACGGCGCCCCCAACACTTTTGACGCCCTAGGCAATCGCCTAGGTCGCCTATAGCAATCACCGGCCCTGGCCGCTTTCACCGGGACAAGCTGCCTTTGTTTACTCCAGAGTACAGCTGATCGCTCTAATGCCGGCTGGCATTTTGGCCAGACCAGCTAATATACCACCCGAACTCTGGAGGAAAACACACGGGGACTCAGAGGAGGGAAGCAACGTCGGGGGAATAGAGGAGGGTCGAGACGGGATGGGCGTATGGAGAGGAGAAGATTTAAGCCCTTTCTCCCCTCTGTTGTTATGGGAAATGTACGGTCCTTTAGCAACAAAATGGACGAGCTAACGGCGCTAACGCGGAGCCACCCGGAATACCGTGAGTGCAGTCTGATGTGTTTCACGGAGACTTGGGTGCACAGGGACATTACGGACCAGAACGTCTCCGTGGAAGGCTTCCACACTGTCCGGGATTGCACCGAGAGCGGTAAGCGGAAAGGCGGGGGCTTGCCGTTCTAGTAAACAGCAGATGGTGTTATCACGGTCATATCACGATTAAAGAACAGCTCTGTAGCCCGGATGTTGAACTGCTGGCCGTTGGACTCCGTCCATACCATCTGCCTAGAGAGATCCCGCATGTCCTCATCGTTGTTTCGACATCCCTCCCTCTGCAAACCCAACATCTGCCTGCAGCATCATTCACACCACCGTCTCCAAACTACAGACTCAACACCCCAGTGCCCTCATCATCATGTCGGGAGACTTTAACCACGTCACCATGGATAGAGTTCTGCCGACATTCAAACAATATGTGAGCTGTCCTACCAGAGAAGAGAGGACCCTGGACCTGATGTATGCTAACATTAAGGAAGCATACACCTCCTCTTCTCTCCCCCCTCTTGGCAGGTCAGATCACAACTTGGTTCACCTCAAACCCTGCTATGTGCCTCTGGTGAAGAGGAAGTCTACAACCACAAGAACAGTGAGGAAGTGGTCGGAGGAGGCTTATGAGGCACTGCAGGACTGCTTTGAAGTGACGGACTGGCCTGCACTCTGTGAGCCCCACGGGGAGGACATTGATGGGCTCACAGAGTGCTTCACTGACTACATTAATTTCTGTTTGGACTGCAATGTCCCTGCATCACTGGGTTCCAGAAGACTGGTTGGGGTTGGGTTGGAGGGCCGTGTTGACCGGGCCAATGATCTGAACCTATTTTTCAATAGGTTTGGTACTGCGGCCCATCCCCCACAAGACTCTGTTGCTGCTGGCTGCCCAACAAAAACTGCCACTTTACCTCCTCCTACTCCTCCTCCTTACAGGCCCTTTGTCTGCACCTCTCCACCTCAACTCACACCCTCCTACTCCCCCCTTCCCCCTCTGCTCTACACCATGTCCTCTACAACCTGAGGACCTCCCCCTCCCTCCACAGTCACCTCTACAGTGTCCTTCACGCCTGACCTGGTTAGAAGACAGCTGACTAGACTCCACTCTGGAAAAGCTGCTGGCCCTGACGGTGTATTTCCCAGGGTGCTTAAAGCCTGTGCCCTCCAGCTGTGTGGAGTACTAAGTCTAGTCTTCAGCCTTAGCCTGCACCTACAGAGGGTCCCCGTGCTGTGGAAGACGTCCTGCCTCGTTCCTGTGCCAAAGACGCCGCGTCCCAGCGGCCCTCAGGACTACAGACTGGTGGCTCTGACGTCCCACATCATGAAGACCTTCGAGAGACTCGTCCTGGAGCAGCTAGGCCTATGGTCAGGCCCTTCACTGATCCACTACAGTTCGCCTACCAGCCCAGCCTGGGAGTTGAGGACAGCATCATCTACCTGCTGAACAGAGTCTACACTCATCTGGACAAGCCTGCGAGCACTGTGAGAGTCATGTTCTTTAACTTCTCCAGTGCTTTCAACACCATCCGTCCAGCTCTACTGGGTGAGAAGATGACTGCGATGCAGGTGGAGGCCCCCATCGTGTCCTGGATTGTTGATTACCTGACGGGCAGACCACAGTACGTACGCCTAAAGAACTGTGTGTCTGACAGGGTGGTCAGCAACACTGGGGCTCCACAGGGGACTGTCCTCTCTCCCTTCCTCTTCACCCTCTTCACCTCAGACTTCAACTATTGCACTGAGTCCTGCCACCTTCAGAAGTTTTCTGAAGACTCAGCAATAGTTGGCTGCATAGAAAAGGGTGATGAGAATGAATACAGGACTGTTGTGGGCAACTTTGTCACTTGGAGTGAGCTGAACCATCTGCAGCTCAATGTGACAAAAACGAAGGAGCTCGTAGTGGATCTGAGGAGGGTGAAATCATCTGGGACCCCTGTTTCCATCCAAGGGGTCCCTGTGGACACTGTTGAGGAGTACAAGTACCTGGGGGTGTACTTAAACAATAAACTGGACTGGACTAGACACGCCGAGGCTGTCTACAAAAAGGGCCAAAGTCGACTCTTTTTCCTCAGGAGGCTGAGGTCCTTTAACATCTGCCGGACGATGCTGAGGATGTCCTACCAGTCTGTTGTGGCCAGTGCTCTCTTCTTCTTCGCTGTCACGTGCTGGGGCAGTGGGATGAAGGTCGCAGACACCAACAGACTGAACAAACTGATCAGGAGGGCTGGTGATGTCGTGGGGGAGGAGCTGGACACACTGATGACCGTGGCTGAGAGGAGGATGCTGTCCAGGCTTCAGTCCATCTTGGATAATGTCTCCCACCCTCTCTACGACACACTGGCCCAGCAGAGGAGCACCTTCAGCAGAAGACTCCTCTCACCCAGATGCACCACAGGAAATCTTTCCTGCCTGTGGTCATTAAACTTTATAACACCTCCCTCAGAGAGTCACACACCCCCTCTCTGTAATCATCTCATCTCAAACATAGACAATAGACAATCACTTCTCTTTTTTTATTGCACTATTTGCACAAAATGCTGTACATTTCATATTTTATATATTATTACTGTATATTTGTTTTTATTATATGTTTAAAGTCTTGATAATATATGTTGTTTTTATTTGTTGTTTGTATACCTGGAGTGGTAACGAAAATAATTTCCCCTGGGATTAATAAAGTATTTCTGATTCTGATATGTATAGGGGTAGGAATTTGAAAAGTAGGTGATGAGTTTTATTTTCACTTGTATAATCCAGAGGTAGATACAATTAATCATTTAGAAACACAGACACACAGCTCTACCCATTTTAAATCCCGGCCCCCCCAGTCTGGGGCACGGAATGTGACATACCTCATGTCTATGCTCTTATTTTGAAAGTGTGGTAAAATCCTAACCACACCAACCAGGAAACGTAGCATAAAGTAGTTTTACGCGATGTAAAGCAGAGATTTAAAACGTTGTATTAAATGACCAGCGTTAAATTAAATTTAACGTTTAAAAGCTCTGCTTTACTTTATGCTACGTTTCCTGGTCGGTACTGTTAGGATTTTACTGCCCTTTCAAAATAAGAGCATAGAAGTAAGTCACATTCAGCATAGAAATAAGTCACATTCAGTGCCCCAGACTGGGGAGGGATTTAAAGGAACACGTCGACTTATTGGGACTTTATCTTATTCACCGTAACCCCCAGAGTTAGACTAGTCCATACATACCCTTCTCATCTCAGTGTGTGTAGTAACTGACGGTTCCAGCGGCATCAGGCCAGCACAGATCCTGCAGGTAACTGGTTCCAGTAATCCTACTGCTCCCAATAAGTGACAAAATAACACCAACATGTTCTTATTGACATGTTGTGATTTGTAGAGTCACAGCGTGTACAAAAAACAACGTAAAATGAGACACAGCCATCTTCTAACCGTATACAAACCGGGAACTATATTCTCAGGCGGAAGAATATAGTACTTGGGCAGAGTGATTTGCTTTGCAGCAAACCTGTCTGAGAATATAGTTCCCGGTTTGTTTATGGTTAGAAGACGGCTGTGTGTCATGTGACCTTGTTTTTTGTACACGCTGTGACTCTACCAATCACAACATGTAAATAGTCCCAATAAGAGATGAGAAGGGTATGTATGGACTAGTCTAACTCTGGGGGTACTGTGAATAAGATAAAGTCCCGATAAGAGATGAGAAGGGTCTGTATGGACTAGTCTAACTCTGGGGGGTACAGTGAATAAGAAAGTCCCAATAAGAGATGAGAAGGGTCTGTATGGACTAGTCTAACTCTGGGGGGTACAGTGAATAAGATAAAGTCCCAATAAGAGATGAGAAGGGTATGTATGGACTAGTCTAACTCTGGGGGGTACAGTGAATAAGATAAAGTCCCAGTAAGTCGGCGTGGTCCTTTAAGGTGGGTAGAGCTGGGCCTCTGTCTCTGTAAGTGATGCGTGAACCGTCAGACGGCTTTAAGAACTTCTTTACATAACGGTATTAATAATGCTGAGTCATGTAATCAGCTGAGCCGATAAAATTCAGACAGTCACACTCAGCAGTCTGTCTGCTGACAGCCACACACACACACACACACGTAGGTAGAGCGGTTGTCTGCTAATCTGAAGGTTGGTGGTTCAATTCCTGGCCCTGCAGCCCCATGTGAAAGTGTCCTTGGGCCGAGCTGCCCCCCTGATGCTGCTCCTTCAGAGTGTAAATGTGTGTGAGTGTGT
>NC_053113.1:8851740-8871740 GCF_010015445.1 Perca fluviatilis
GAGGGACCATGAGGGTGGTAGGGGAGAGGAGACCCGGCTGAGGTGGATCTGAGGGACCGTGAGGGTTGGTAGGGGGAGAGGAGACCGGCTGAGGTGGATCTGAGGGACCGTGAGGGTTGGTAGGGGGAGAGGAGACCGGCTGAGGTGGATCTGAGGGACCATGAGGGTTAGTAGGGGGAGAGGAGACCAGCTGAGGTGGATCTGAGGGGCCGTGAGGGTTGGTAGGGGGAGAGGAGACCGGCTGAGGTGGATCTGAGGGGCCGTGAGGGTTGGTAGGGGGAGAGGAGACCGGCTGAGGTGGATCTGAGGGACCGTGAGGGTTGGTAGGGGGAGAGGAGACCGGCTGAGGTGGATCTGAGGGACCGTGAGGGTTGGTAGGGGGAGAGGAGACCGGCTGAGGTGGATCTGAGGGACCGTGAGGGTTGGTAGGGGGAGAGGAGACCGGCTGAGGTGGATCTGAGGGACCATGAGGGTGGGTAGGGGGAGAGGAGACCGGCTGAGGTGGATCTGAGGGACCGTGAGGGTTGGTAGGGGGAGAGGAGACCGGCTGAGGTGGATCTGAGGGGCCGTGAGGGTTGGTAGGGGAGAGGAGGTCAGTGAGGTATGAGGGGGCCAGATGGTGGAGGGCTTTGGAGGTGAGGACCAGGATTTTGTAGGTGATCCGGTGGGAAATGGTAAGCCAGTGGAGTTGTTTTAGGACTGGAGTGATGTGGTGCCAGGATTTGGAGCAGGTAATGAGGCGGGCGGCTGAGTTCTGGACCAGTTGGAGTCGGTTGATGTTGGTAGAGCTGATGCCGAGGAGAAGTGAGTTGCAGTAGTCCAGTCGGGAGGAGATGAAGGCGTGAATGAGTCTTTCAGCAGCGGGGGGTGTGAGAGAGGGTCTGATTTTGGCGATGTTGCGGAGGTGAAAGAAGGAGGTTTTAATGACTTGACGGATGTGAGGCTCAAGGGAGAGGGTGGAATCAAAGATCACAACAAGGTTACGGGCCTGGGGAGATGGGGAGACAATGGTGCCGTCGATGGTGAGAGTGGGGGGGGGTTAGTGGTTTTGCTGAGTGTGGATTTGGAGCCGATGAGGAGGAATTCTGTTGTATCACTGTTGAGTTTGAGGAAGTTGTGTTGCATCCAGGTTTTAATAGCTGTGGGAGAGGGGAGGATTGTGGGGGGAGATTTGGTGCTGAGGTAGATCTGTGTGTCATCGGCGTAACAGTGGAAGTCCAGGTTGAAGTGTGTCTGCCTGTCTGTCTGTCTTTCTAACCTGTCTCTGTCTTTGTGTCTGCCTGTCTGACTCTCTAACCAGTCTGTCTCTCTAGCCTGTCTCTCCTACCTGAAGGTGTGTCTGACAGCGTTGGTTCTCAGGTCTATGATCTTGAGCAGGTCGTCTCTGGAGCAGCTGAGCAGTTCGGTCCGGTCGTGGTTCAGGTCCAGAGAGGTCACCCTGCCCTGCAGCTCCAGCTCCTGGACTATGGTCTCAGCCCTGACACACACACATATATACACCACACACACACAGACAGACAGACAGACAGACAGACACAGTGATTAGTCGACTTATAGACTTGACTATGTGCAGCTGAACTGTCACATCATTTTTCAGCTGTAGGTTCTCATTGGCTGGCTGGGTTCTGGCTGGTTAGGCAGCTCCACATTGAGTTCCTAGTATCAGACAGTATGTGTGTACACAGCCAAGCTCTGGTTACACCGAGACAACGGTTCATAAACGTACCTGATGTCCCAGAACCGAACTTTCTTATCAAAGTGTCCACTCATCACACACTGCTCCGTGCACACAATGTCATTACAGCTGGAGCCGGCAAACACTGTCTTCATACCTGCACAGGTGAGAGAGACGCACAACAGGTCAAACTCACACACACACACACACACACACACACACACACACACACACACACACACACACACACACACACACACACACAGCTGCTCTGTCAACCCAGAACTAACTGTCCAATCACGTACAGACTTTGCTGCGCAGGTCCCAGAGTTTGAGTGTTCGGTCGTAGCTCCCGGAGACGATTCGAGCGTTGTCCAATAGGAAGCGAGCGGACAGCACCTTCCCACTGTGACCTGTCAACGTATGCTGAAAACACACACACACACACACACACACACACACACACACACACACACACACACACACACACACACACACACACACACACACACACACACACACACACAATGTAATGTACAGAGATGTCAAGCCCAAAAAGGCTGCCTTAACGTTTGTAACTCAAAATATTCCAAATATTTTCTCTGCTGTCAAACTTTATTTTGACTGAGCCCAAAAAGACAGTTTAAAAAACGCTTTATAATCTAAATATTCCACCTTTTTTCTAAAATATTTATATTTTTTAGAGTACGTCCTCGGACATCTAAAAACAGCATCAAGATTAAATTTTTATATCAGCGGGTGAAAGTCTTTGCACAATGATATCCATTTCTAACTGATAGTTAAGTTTAGATGTTGAAAACAGACTTCTTGTGTGTTTTATTATTTTAAAATAAAGATATATAAGTATATAAGTCTGGTAAAGTTTTTCTCTTTGTGGTCTCAGCAGGAGAGTGAGATCAGTACTCAGGCCCCGCCCCCTGGGCCACACGCTCCGTCCTGATTGGTTCTGTTGGAAGTGAGTCTTCATCACACTGAGCCTGCAGGCTCTCTGTACAGACTCACACTGTGATGTCACTTCCTGTCTCTGTCAGCAGCTGCTGGGACCACCACTGCACCACTAGAGCATGATGGGAAAACAAAGCTGGGGCTGCTGGGAGCCAAGATGGCCAACAGAGGGGGGGCCGAGCTTCAGACCTTTTACTTTACATCACAGACCACAAGATGGCAGAACAGTTATTATTCATGATTCTTCCTGCTTAGGGTTAGGTTAACTAACTAACTAACTAACTAACTAACTAACTAACTAACTAACTAACTCATAGAGGAATGTTTGGTTTCCCCTGAAGAGGTTTAGCCAGCGATAAGATAAGATCTAAGAATAACTTTACTAGAAAATAGCTGGAATATTTCTTTTGAGAGAAAAAAAATAAAAATAAATAAAAAGTCTTTATTCAACGTTTTGGACCCTTGGGTTAAACGCTAAGATAAACAGCTGTTGGAACCTGACCTGATAGCCAATCAGAAATGGAGTAATTGGGGAAATCATTGGTGATACCGAGCCTTAGCTCTGATATTAAGTGGTAGTTAAGTAGTAGATATTAAGCCCTAGTTCTGTTATTAAGTAGTAGTTAAGCCCTAGTTCTGTTATTAAGTAGTAGTTCAGGGCTCCACACTAACTTTTTGCCTTGGTTGCACTGGTGCGCTTAACTTTTTTTATTTAGGTGCACCAGCACAAAATTTAGGTGCACCCAAATTTTTCCTTGCATCGCCGTAACGCTGAATGGCGATACACGATATATAGCTCTGTATTTTTTTACAAAGTGGGCTAAATGTTCAGTTTTAAGTCAAAGCCACTTTTCACAAGGTCTTTTATTAAAACAGATTGTGATTAAAATAAAATGCAAAGACAGGGTTTTCTTTACCAGTTTGAAAATATACAGCTGCAACACATGTAAATGAAAGTTATCTAAAATAAAAAGCCTGAGAAAGCTCCTTCATAAGCTTTCAACAACAATAACAGACTGATTAAAAGAGAGAGAGGACGCCCGGATAGCTCAGTTGGTAAATATAGAGGTTTGACTCCGACCTGCAGCCCTTTCCTATATGACAGGCATGAAAACCGGTCAGGGGTGAAAAAGGTGAGAAGGATATTACCCTTCTAGGGTGGTCCGGGGGCATGCCCCCCCAGAAGAAAATTTTAAATATTCCATATTTTAAAGCATCAATCTGATGCATTTTGAGATGCATTTTTTGCCAACCAACAGTGTAATATTTCAATATGCACTCATTAAAGTTAATTTGACTGGCAAAACAGTTAAAGTCCTTCTGATATTACACAATAATAAAAGTCATAATTTTTAAAGACTAAAAAGTTTTGGATACATTTGTACTTCTTCCAACCATATATTAAATTAAGAGTCAATGTGGATTTACATATTGCAATAATATCATAATCCTACAATGAATCATTGTGAAAACTAAAATTTACTACTTTGGCCAGGTCATCATCAAAAAAGCAAATTAGTACATTCATGATTTTGTCCATGTTGATATTAGCTGCTTTATTTAAATTTATTAAAAACGTGGCATTGTTTATCTTTTCATATAGCTAGACGTCTAAACTCTGGGACAAGGCCGTTATGTTTAAATACCTGCCATGCTGATTCCAAACAGACAGCTTTATCAAGGCAGTTTGGGCTTCAGATAGTTTTACAAATCATGATCCGCTATGAACGTGCACACTCGTATTGTTTGTATCACGGTCGGTCAGTAAAGGAACAGTCGCAGTCTTAACGGTAGCGGTCGTTGCCGGTAACGTACTCGTATTACAGAGTGCACGGACCGAAGCTTTGTGACCAGCATCTAATGACTAGCATCTAATGACTAGCATCTAATGACTAGCAAGCCCCGTCTTACCGCTGCCGGCGTCTTCCTTGAACATGCGCTGCAGAAGGTTGGTGGAACTCGTTTCATTGGTTGGTGGAAGTTCGATGATTGGTCAAAGCTATAGACAGTATGGTTAAATCCAGCGCATTAAAACAAGTCCCATGTGGACTTTTTAATTTATTTATTTTTCTAAAATAGTCATACGGCACCAGGCCCGAGTACTTACACCCCCTCTCCCCTTAAACATTTTCTCATCAAATCTACACGATTCACGTAGGTCACCTATTTTGGTTTCGAAACGGCGAATTTTGCCGAAAGGGGAGTGATTTTCATGTCTGTACATGTCATCCCCCCTCTCTCCCCCTTTCATGTCTTCAGCTTTCCTATCAAAATAAAGGCCGAAATCTTAAAAAAAAAAAAAAAAACGACCGAAAGACGGGGAGTACGATGGACTGAACGTGTGCTAGGCTACTCAGAGAGTGACGGCTGACTCATTAGCGGCGTTACACCAGTCTTGTGTCGGCTATGAAATGTCTGTATCGTCACTGCGCTGCATTTTTATGAACTATGATCCAGCATGCTCCGTCTATTACTCAACCAACTGAAGTTAGTTTAATAATGTGTTTTTCGCCGTGGCGGCCGCAGTAACAGAGTTACCAGCGGAAACACTGGTACCAATACAGGTTTCCCTCTCATACTTAACAATATACAGCTGGGTTATAACTATTAAAACTGTAGACAAATGTCGGGAGTTTGGACCAGCGGCGCTGTGTCTCTCCATGTTGCAGGTGAGCCGGCCGGTGTGTGAGTGAATGGGGGGGGGCTGCACGGAGGAGAGATCCAAATCCAAACACAGGCACGGCTTTCCAGAAGGAATGGGTCATGTAACGCAACATTAAACCATATCGATATAAACAACATCGCTCCGTTAGTGGAGAGGCAGCGGATGCGAGGACGTTAGGTGCACCGGTGCGACCTAGGAAAAATCTTAGTCGCACCCTTACAAATTGGTCGCACTCTCGAGCCCTGTAGTTATTAAACCCTAGTTCTGTTATTAAGTAGTTATTAAACCCTAGTTCTGTTATTAAGTAGTAGTTATTAAACCCTAGTTCTGTTATTAAGTAGTAGTTATTAAACCCTAGTTCTGTTATTAAGTAGTAGTTATTAAACCCTAGTTCTGTTATTAAGTAGTAGTTATTAAACCCTAGTTCTGTTATTAAGTAGTAGTTATTAAACCCTAGTTCTGTTATTAAGTAGTAGTTATTAAACCCTAGTTCTGTTATTAAGTAGTAGTTATTAAACCCTAGTTCTGTTATTAAGTGGTAGTAGAAAGAACGTGTGACAGTCAAGTGAAAGTGAGATGAGAGCTGTAAGGACTCACCCTCAGCCTGTAGTCGTCTACGGTCCAGATCCGACTGGCGAAGTCATTGGAGGCCGCGAGCAGGTACGAGCCCTGAACACAACACAACGGTCAAGTCAACAGGTCCCTGAACACAACATTTATCAGAAAAGCAGGTACCAGAGTTTTTGCGCCATCGTACGGCTTAACTGTTTAAATCAACGAAGAATGGTCTTTAGACTTGTTTGAGGTGAGTGTTTCCCGAGCTTTGTGGTAGACCTAGCTGTGTGTATCTGGCGGGGGGTTCTGCGTCTTTCCTCTACAAAATATTACGGTTTACGTTTAAAAAAAAGCTATTTCCCTGACACATTATGTGTCTCTTTGTGAGAACATCATTTTGGACTGTTATCTCCATATCTGTGTCTAAAACATTTGGAGAAACTAGAGCAGATAATACATAAACCCTCAGAAAGCTTAAAAACAAAAGTTAAACATAAAGAATTATATATTATAGTCATTAGATCTGAGAAAAGACAAAGTCATTCAGCACCTAAACCTTATAATGGCAGGAAAACCCTGGAGTCTGTTCAGTTTAGTACGTTCGGAAGTTATTTTTTTAACATTTCATAGACTAAAGTGTTAATCATGAAAAGAATCTGCAGATTGATCCAAAATAACAGTTAGTTGTTGCTGATGAAATGCCAAAAACACACAAGTGTGAAACATGTTGTCTTTGTGTCAAACCAAAGCTGACCGTTCAGAGCCGTCAGAGTTTATTACCGATACCATGATATCTTTTACACTTTCTGACCAAGCGGGAGGTGAAATAACAAAGCATGACAATATAATAAAACACCAAAAATTAAACATTAAAAACCCTTACAGCGCTGTCAAACTCAATGCTGGTGATTCCAGCGTTGCTGCCGGTCAGAGCTCCTTTCGGCTCACAGCGACCTGAACACAGGGAATGAAACCAGTTAAAAGCCTGTTGGTTCCTACTGAACACAGGGAATGAAACCAGTTAAAAGCCTGTTGGTTCCTAGTGAACACAGGGAATGAAACAAGTGTAAAGCCTGTTGGTTCCTACTGAACACAGGGAATGAAACAAGTGTAAAGCCTGTTGGTTCCTATTGAACACAGGGAATGAAACAAGTGTAAAGCCTGTTGGTTCCTATTGAACACAGGGAATGAAACAAGTGTAAAGCCTGTTGGTTCCTACTGAACACAGGGAATGAAACCAGTTAAAAGCCTGTTGGTTCCTACTGAACACAGGGAATGAAACCCGTTAAAAGCCTGTTGGTTCCTACTGAACACAGGGAATGAAACCCGTTAAAAGCCTGTTGGTTCCTACTGAACACAGGGAATGAAACCCGTTAAAAGCCTGTTGGTTCCTACTGAACACAGGGAATGAAACCAGTTTAAAGCCTGTTGGTTCTTACTGAACACAGGGAATGAAACAAGTTAAAAGCCTGTTGGTTCCTACTGAACACAGGGAATGAAACCAGTTAAAAGCCTGTTGGTTCCTATTGAACACAGGGAATGAAACCCGTTAAAAGCCTGTTGGTTCCTAGAACACAGGTGAACCCGAAAGCCTGTTGGTTTTACTGAACACAGGGAATGAAACCAGTTAAAAGCCTGTTGGTTCCTACTGAACACAGGGAATGAAACCCGTTAAAAGCCTGTTGGTTCCTAGTGAACACAGGGAATGAAACCAGTTTAAAGCCTGTTGGTTCCTAGTGAACAAAGGGAATGAAACAAGTTAAAAGCCTGTTGGTTCTTACTGAACACAGGGAATGAAACAAGTGTAAAGCCTGTTGGTTCCTACTGAACACAGGGAATGAAACCAGTTAAAAGCCTGTTGGTTCCTACTGAACACAGGGAATGAAACAAGTTAAAAGCCTGTTGGTTCTTACTGAACACAGGGAATGAAACAAGTGTAAAGCCTGTTGGTTCTTACTGAACACAGGGAATGAAACCAGTTAAAAGCCTGTTGGTTCTTACTGAACACAGGGAATGAAACAAGTTAAAAGCCTGTTGGTTCTTACTGAACACAGAGAATGAAACCAGTTAAAAGCCTGTTGGTTCTTACTGAACACAGAGAATGAAACCAGTTAAAAGCCTGTTGGTTCATACTGAACACAGGGAATGAAACAAGTTTAAAGCCTGTTGGTTCATACTGAACACAGGGAATGAAACAAGTTTAAAGCCTGTTGGTTCATACTGAACACAGGGAATGAAACAAGTTTAAAGCCTGTTGGTTCTTACTGAACACAGAGAATGAAACAAGTTTAAAGCCTGTTGGTTCATACTGAACACAGGGAATGAAACAAGTTAAAAGCCTGTTGGTTCATACTGAACACAGGGAATGAAACAAGTTTAAAGCCTGTTGGTTCATACTGAACACAGGGAATGAAACAAGTTTAAAGCCTGTTGGTTCATACTGAACACAGGGAATGAAACAAGTTTAAAGCCTGTTGGTTCTTACTGAACACAGAGAATGAAACAGGGGCGTGCTAGTCTTGTTTTGTTTGATAATACTTTTCTTATGAACTCACCGGCCACGACCTCCCACAGCTTAACCCTCCGGTCCATCCCTCCTGTTGCTAGGAGACGAGAGCCGGGGCTGAACCGCACGGCGTTCACCTCGCCGTCATGGGCATCCTGAACACAGACAGACAGACAGACAGACAGACAGACAGACGTTAACAGTCAGGTTGAACTCTGAATAAAAGGTGTGTTTGTGTTTCTCTTCCTGTTTTGGTCTCAGGTTGAAAACTTGAGATCATGTCCCTCCTCTCCCTTCGGCCTCACGCTCCGTTCTGATTGGTTCTGTTGGAAGTGAGTCATCATCACACTGAGCCTGCAGGCTCTCTGTGCAGACTCACGCTGTGATGTCACTTCCTGTGTCTGTCAGCAGCTGCTGGGACCACCACTGCACCACTAGAGCATGATGGGAAAACAGAGCCTGGGCTGCTGGGAGCCAGAGGACCACAGGAGAGGATTCTGGGTAATCAGACCTTTTACTGCTCATCACCGACCAATCAGGTGACACTATGGGACGTACCAAGAGGACTGCAAGACTGACTGACGTAAGTTTCCAAACTTCTCAAACCAAAACGCTGGCAGCACCGTTTCCAAACCTCTGTTTTTATATTATATATTAAATCTAACTTTTATTTGCTTAAAGTGATGGTTCGGAGTAATTTACCCTAGGGTCCTTTGCACCACGACCTCGATAAATCATTTCGGGCATTATTAGTCATTTAAGAGATACAAACGTGGGTCCATTAGCCCCGCGCTAAGCTATTCAGCGGCTAACGCTACTCTACGCTAACTCGCCCAATGTTAGACCCAGGTGAAAAAAGCTTCTGGGGGGGGTGTTTGGCTCGAGGTCGTGGTGCAAAGGACCCTAGGGTAAATTACTCCGAACCATCACTTTAAAAGGGATACGCCACCGTTTGTTGAAATAGGTCTTATCACGGTCTCCCCTAGCTGTAGATAGGTGAAATAGGGCTTATCACGGTCTCCCCTAGCTGTAGATAGGTGAAATAGGGCTTATCACGGTCTCCCCTAGCTGTAGATAGGTGAAATAGGGCTTATCACGGTCTCCCCTAGCTGTAGATAGGTGAAATAGGGCTCATCACGGTCTCCCCTAGCTGTAGATAGGTGAAATAGGGCTTATCACGGTCTCCCCTAGCTGTAGATAGGTGAAATAGGGCTCATCACGGTCTCCCCTAGCTGTAGATAGGTGAAATAGGGCTTATCACGGTCTCCCCTAGCTGTAGATAGGTGAAATAGGGCTTATCACGGTCTACCCTAGCTGTAGATAGGTGAAATAGGTCTTATCACGGTCTACCCTAGCTGTAGATAGGTGAAATAGGTCTTATCACGGTCTCCCCTAGCTGTAGATAGGTGAAATAGGGCTTATCACGGTCTCCCCTAGCTGTAGATAGGTGAAATGTGCACTGAGACCGTGATAAACAAACAGTGGCATATCCCTTTAACACATTCAGGTTACTTACGAAGACGTGCAGCGCCGTGGACGGGACTCGAACCTCGGCACACACTCCTGAAGGAGCTTCTGTGTTTTCAGGAGACGTGTTGAAAGCGTTTCCAGGGCGACGCCTGCAGAGGAAGATGAGTGTTCATTAAAAACAGACCTGAACTCTTCATGTATTATATACTATATACTCTCTCATGTATTATATACTATATACTCTCTGGGCAATATATCGATATTCTATCGATATCGTGATATGAGACCAAATATAGTCTTAGATTTTGGATATTGTGATATCGTGATATGACATAAGTGGTCTTTTACTGGTTTTAAAGGCTGCATTACAGTAAAGTGATGTACTTTTCTATACTATGCTTTTTTTATTATTTGCCTTTCCCCATTTAGACATTATGTCCACATTACTGATGATTATTGATCTAAAATCTAAGTGTGAAGATATTTTGTTAAAGCACCAATTATCAAACCTAGAATATTGCCGCAATATCGATATTGAGGTATTTGGTCAAGAATATCGTGATATCTTATTTTCTCCATATCGCCCAGCCCTACACCGGGCTAAACAAGGTGTCTGGGGGAAACCCTGAACTGCTACTGTTAGCTGGTAACCTGAGAGAAAGTCTAAAGATGTTCTGTTCCCTACATGCAGATGAATGTCTCCAGTACCCAGAGTTCCTACAGTCTCTTGTTCCTACTAGAGGTGTTGAAATTAATCAAATAATCGATGCATCGAATCGTGGACATGGACGTTGCTGCATCAATAATCGACCAGCTCATAATCCATTATTTCTGTTTATAATGTAATGTAGGCCTGACAACATTTCGGTTTACATATTCTGGGATTTCTTGCACATTCAGGAAGTCCCATGTGCTCAGTGCTGTATAGGTTTATGTATCCAAGTTATTTAGTATTAGAGCACTGCAGAATGTTTGGTTTTTGAAGCTTGAAAAGCTACGAATTAAATATCCTACATGGCATTAATAGAAACATGGATTAAATATCCTACATGGCTTTAATAGAAACACTTATTTGACGCATCGTGATATTGAATCGAAGACATGATAATCGTTGGTTGCCCTTTTTGGATGCTATTTGGTTGGCTTTTTGGTTGCCTTGGTTTCTAGTGTTTAAAAGGCGATGAAAAGACCTCTAGTATATTAGGTCCTTGTTGCTACAGTCAGTGTGTGTCGTACTGCTACGGGTGATTCTAACACGACATAACAGAGACTGGGAGGACCAACAGGATCGGGTTAGGGACTGTACACAGGAACAACAACACAGGGTTTCCCACACATAGGTTCTACTTGAGACCCACCCAGGTAGATAAAATCCAAATAAAATAGTTTTTCCAATCAACGGTGTATTTTTTACAGTCCGCCGTGGGATTAACTGTACTAATAAAACCCAAGATCCACCGCAGCCACACGGCTGTGAACGCTCCCTGGTTGTTACCCCTGTCACAGTCTGGTTGTTACCCCTGTCACAGTCCGGTTGGTCACCCTGTCACAGTCTGGTTGTCACCCATGTCACAGTCCGGCTGTTACCCCTGTCAGTCTCACTCTGGTCTGGTGTCCACTCCATGTCACAGTCCCCCTGTCCTGTTCCTCCCGTCCATTTCCAGTCTGCTTTCCATTACCCCTGTCACAGTCTTTTCCTGTTCCATTCACAGTCTTTCCATTACCCCTGTCTAGTTTTCCCTGTCCATTTCCTTCTGGTGCTTCCTTCACAGTCCGGTGCTTTCCCCCCGTCACAGTCCGTTTGTTCCCTTCCTTCCCCTGTCGGACCGTCTGGTTCACCCCCTGTCACGTCCCGTCCCTGTTACCCCTGTCACAGTCCTGCCTTTGTTACCCTATTTTCTCCCCCTGTTCACCCCTGTTACCATTCTTCCAGTCTGTTACCTTCTGTCGTTTTTTTTCTACTGTCACAGTCTGGTTGTTACCGTTTTTTATGCCTTTCACCCTTCCTGTCCATGACCCTGTCACATCCGTTCACCCCGTCACAGTCTGATCTTTTTTTTTACATCTGGTTGTCACCCCTGTTCCTCTGGTTTACCATGTCCATCCTTCCATCCCCTTCCGTCCTCCCCGTCAATCCGTTTGTCCCTCTGTCACAGTCGCCTCCCATGTCACAGTCAGCTGTCACCCATGTCTGATCCGGTTCCCCCCTGTCACAGTCCTTTTGTTCCCCTGTCACCAGTCGGTTGTTACCCTGTCACAGTCTGTCCACTTCCCCTGTTACATTCCGTTCCAGTCACAGTTGTCCTTCCTTACCCCCCTCACTGTCGTTCCCTGTCATCGTCCTGTCCTTTCCCTTTCCCTTCTTCCGCGGCGTTCCCCTTCCGTCTTTTTCCCCTGTCACAGTCCTTCCTGTTACCCCTGTCACAGTCTGTGTTCCCCTGTCACATTGTTTTTTCTTTTTTGCTTTTTCTCTCTGTCTTGTTCCCTGTCACAGTCCATTTCCCAGTCTTGTTGTTTGGTCTGGCTGTTGAGGTTGGTGTTTGAGTTGGTTGTCTTGCGGTCTGCTGTCCTAGGTCTGGCTCCTTGTCAGGTCTGGCTCTTTTTGTCAAGGTCCAAGCATCACATTCCCCTCACCTTCCTGTTATTTCCCCTGTCACAGTCTGTTTGACCCTGTCACAGTCCGGTTGTTACCCCTGTCACAGTCTGGTCGTTACCCCACTGTCCGCATTCTCTTTATACTGACCCAGTCATCCCATCCCTACACTTACCCGGTAACTCTCAATGGGGGAAACACTGATCAGTCCTCACAAAATCACGCCCTATGTTTTTTGTCGTTTAACTCCAGAGATGTTCCAGATACCCCTGAACCTGCGTACCGATCCAACCAGCTTGTGATAAATACATCTTATTACGTTTTTATAAAGCTGCTCTTACTACTTATCCTATCTTTATGGATGTTATTATGTTAAGCTCTTACTACTTTTTTTTTTTTTTTTTTTTTTTTTTTTTTTTTTTTTTTTTTTTTTTTTTTTTTTTTACTATCTCTGTATGGATGTTATTTTGTTAGAGCTCTTACTACTATCTTGTATGGATGTTATTATGTTAAAGCTCTTACTACTATCTCCTGTATGTGTATGTTATGTTGTTATTCTACTCTTCCTGGTATGGATGTTATTGCTCTTTCTACTACCCTCTCTGTATGGATGTTGTTATGTAGGCTCTTCTCTTATGGATGTTATTCATTTAGCTCTTACTACTTTCTTCTTTTGATGTTCATTCCTTATTAATTTTATATTTCTTTGTTTGTTTAAGCTCTTACTACTACCCTGTATGGATTATTTATTATAGTCTCTTACTACTTTCTTGTATTTTTTTTTTTTTTTTTTTTTTTTGTTATTATGTTATCTCCTTCTTGTATGTTTATATCTTGTTCTTCCTACTCCCTTGTGTGATATTATGTGATAATAAGCTCTTACTCTATCTGTATGGATGTTATTATGTTAAAGCTCTTACTACTACTCTGTATGTGATGTTATTATTATGTTAAAGCTCTTACTACTATTTTTTTTTTTTTTTTTTTTTTTTTTTTTTTTTTTTTTTTTTTTTTTTTTTTTTTTTTTTTTTTTTTCTACTATATGTGTTATTATATTATCACTATTCTTATTTTTTTTTTTTTTTCTACTACCATGGATGTTATTATATGTCTCTACTATCTCTGTATGATGTTTATTATGTTAACTCTTCTTGTATGTATGTATGTTATATGTCACTACTCTTTTTTTTTTTTTTTTTTTTTTTTTATCTCTGTATGGATGTTATTATGTTAAGCTCTTTCCACCTCTACCATGTATGGATGTTATGATGTTAAAAGCTCCTTTACTACTATCTCTGTATAGGTATGTTATTATGTTAAAGCTCTTACTACTCCTCCTGTATGGATGTTACATTAAATATTACACTCTTACTCCTGTATGGATGTTACATGTTACTTCCTTCCACTATTCTTTTTTTTTTCTTTCTCTTTTTGTTTGTTTTTGTTGCTCTTCTCTCCCTTTTTTTTTTGTTGCTCTTCTCTTCTTTTTTTTTTTTTGCTCTTCTCCTCCCCTTTTTTTTTTTTTTTTTGTTCCCTCTTCTCTTTTTTTTTTTTTTTGTTTCTTCCTTTCTACCATGTATGTTATTATGTTAAGCTCTACTACTATCTCTGTATGGATATTATTATATTAAGCTCTTCACCCTGTATGTTGTTTTGTATTAAAGCTCTTACTACTATCTGTATGCATGGGTTATTATGTTAAAGCTCTTACTACTACTCTGTATGGATGTTATTATGTTAGAGCTCTTACTACTATCTCTGTATGGATGTTATTATGTTAAAGCTCTTACTACTATCCCTGTATGGATGTTATTATGTTAAAGCTCTTACTACTATCTCTGTATGGATGTTATTATGTTAAAGCTCTTACTACTACCCCTGTATGGATGTTATTATGTTAAAGCTCTTACTACTATCTCTGTATGGATGTTATTATGTTAAAGCTCTTACTACTATCTCTGTATGGATGTTATTATGTTAAAGCTCTTACTACTATCTCTGTATGGATGTTATTATGTTAAAGCTCTTACTACTATCTCTGTATGGATGTTATTATGTTAAAGCTCTTACTACTATCTCTGTATGGATGTTATTATGTTAAAGCTCTTACTACTATCTCTGTATGGATGTTATTATGTTAAAGCTCTTACTACTATCTCTGTATGGATGTTATTATGTTAAAGCTCTTACTACTACCCCTGTATGGATGTTATTATGTTAAAGCTCTTACTACTATCTCTGTATGGATGTTATTATGTTAAAGCTCTTACTACTATCTCTGTATGGATGTTATTATGTTAAAGCTCTTACTACTATCTCTGTATGGATGTTATTATGTTAAAGCTCTTACTACTATCTCTGTATGGACGTTATTATGTTAGAGCTCTTACTACTACCCCTGTATGGATGGGATATGATTTCTATCTTTGTGAAACATTGACAAAAAATGAATGCCACAGAACTTCCTTTAATTATCCAGTTTGACAGCGAGTCATAACTGAAATAATCTCCTTTAAAAGGAGATTTTCTTCAGGGCTACATTATGTGGTCTCTGATCGGTACTCACCGATAGGAGCATTTTAGGCAGAATGGGAGGCTTTTCAGATTCTGGTATCGGTGTCAGAACATCTCTACTACAAACTGTTTTCACTGACGGCTCAGCCATCAACACGTCACATGTCTGTTTCTCTGCTGACAGCCAATCACATCAGTTTCCTCTCAGCCAATCACATCAGTTTCCTCTCAGAGAAATCTGGTTTTCATTCAGAATGAAAGGGAGCGAGTGACGTGTGGATGAGAAAGCTGACAGAGTGAACACACACACACACACACACACACACACACACACACACACACACACACACACACACACACACACACACACACACACACACACACACACACACACACACACACACACACACACACACTTTCACCTGCAGGGAGCTGAGACCAGTCCAGGATCAACACACTCAGACACTCAGAGAGGGAGAGAGGGGAGGGGGGGGGGGGAGGGGGGGGGGGGGGGGGGGGGGGGGGGGGGGGGGGGGGGGGGGGGGGTGCAGACAGACAGACAGGTAGACAGAGAGAGAGACAAAAAGGTGACAGATAGAGGAGAGACGGGGGGGGGAGAGGGGGGGGGGGGGGGGTGGGTACATAGAAGGTGTCACGTCAAGGGAGAAAGGACAGACAGGTAGAGGGAGTAGAGAGAGCGAGACAGACAGACAGTTAAAGAGAGACACAGGTAGACAGACGGTGAAAGACAGACAGGACAGACACACAATTAGAGATTGACAGAGAGACAGGCAGACAGAGAGACAGAGAGAGACAGGCAGACAGAGAGACAGTTAGAGAGACAGACAGGTGTTAATGAGAACAGAGTCTCAGCAGAGACCCATTAGAAACGTGGATAGAGGGTCTCAGATCTACGTACCCAAATATGTTGGAGATGGAGTCCAGCAGACCGGCCGGAGGAGGCTGAGAGTTCTTCTTACTGCACACACACATCAACACTACGTTATAGCACACACACATCAACACTACGTTATAGCACTCACACACACATCAACACTACGTTATAGCACACACACACACACATCAACACACACTTATATCAACACACATCATACATTTAACTATATAACAACTCATCTATTAAACCTCACATACACACACACACACACACACACACACAAAATACACAGACAGGAGTTTGGACACACCTTCTCATTCAATGTGTTTCCTTTTATTTTCCACTTGACTATTTACATTGTAGATTCTCACTGAAGGCATCAAAACTATGAATGAACACATATGGAATTATGTACTTAACAAAAAGTGTGAAATAACTGAAAACATGTCTTATATTTTAGATTCTTCAGTAGCCACCCTTTGCTTTTTATTAATAAGGGAAAAACTTCCACTAATGAACCCCTGACAAAGCACACCTGTGAAGGTAAAACCATTTCAGGTGACTACCTCATGAAGCTCATTGAGAGAACACCAAGGGTTTGCAGAGTTATCAAAAACAAAGGGGGGGCTACTTGGCTGCTTGAAGAAATCTAAAATATAAGACATAATGATAAAGATAAAAATAAAAAAATAAAAATGTTTTCAGTTATTTCACACTTTTTGGTTAAGTACATAATTCCATATGTGTTCATTCATAGTTTTGATGCCTTCAGTGAGAATCTACAATGTAAATAGTCATGAAAATAAAGAAACTCATTGAATGAGAAGGTGTGTCCAAACTTTGGCCTATGTGTGTGTGTGTGTGTGTGTGTGTGTGTGTGTGTGTGTGTGTGTGTGTGTGTGTGTGTGTGTGTGTGTGTGTCTCTGTGTATGTGTGTGTGTGTGTGTGTGTGTGTGTGTGTGTGTGTGTGTGTGTGTGTGTGTGTGTGTGTGTGTGTGTGTGTGTGTCAAGAGGCATTTTTCATTACTGGATACTTCAGAGGCATATGGTCGGTGCCCAGCCCTAAGGGTGGCTGGACCAGGACTAGCCCTGGTCCTGGTCCAGGTCTGACCTGGGAGTTCTGCTCAGCGGTCTGTTGGGAGACGTCTCACCACCACCGCCACCTCCTTTCCCTCCGTCCTCCGCCAAAACCTCGATGTCATCGTCTCTGCAGACAGACAGATTCACTGTTACACCACAGACATCCAGCGGGCTGGGGCAGCGATTAAGGTCACAGACAGACAGACAGACAGACAGACAGACAGACAGGTGAGATAATAATAGGTACTGACGGGTCGATAGGTAGAGGCTCTTTGGCTGCGTCGGCCAGTTCCTTCTGCAGCTTGGCCTGTCTGCGTCTGGAACACACAGCACAACACACATTAGAGAGAGAGACACACACACACACACACACACACATACACACACACACACACACACACACACACACATATACACACACACACACATACATCTGTTATACATCTTATTATTCAAATGTTTTTATTGGGTTTTGAACTGCAAACACTTATAAACCAGTTAACAAGTCCCCAAACAGCAACAACAATTAAATGACAACAACAACACCAAAACAACAGAGTGACCGAGCCTGTGAACCAATCATGTCCCAGTGTTTCCAGCAGGAAACTGTAAATTAAAATAACCCAGAAATGGCTGCTAGACCTCATAAAGTCTCTGGGTTGAACCCCTGATGGTGTGTTTAAGTGCCCTTCCACCCTCCACCCAGCGCCTGGGACGCCTGTCTCACTTCCACCCTCCACCCAGCGCCTGGGACGCCTGTCTCACTTCCACCCTCCACCCAGCGCCTGGGACGCCTGTCTCACTTCCACCCTCCACCCAGCGCCTGGGACGCCCGTCTCACTTCCACCCTCCACCCAGCGCCTGGGACGCCCGTCTCCCACCCCTCCACCCGCCTGGGCGCCCGTCTCACTTCCACCCTCCACCCAGCCCTGGGACGCCCGTCTCACTTCCACCCCTCCACCCAGCGCCTGGGACGCCCTGTCTCACTTCCACCCTTCCACCCAGCACCTGGGACGCCCGTCTCACTTCCACCCTCCACCCAGCGCCTGGGACGCCCGTCTCACTTCCACCCTCCACCCAGCGCCTGGGACGCCCGTCTCACTTCCACCCTCCACCCAGCGCCTGGGACGCCTGTCTCACTTCCACCCTCCACCCAGCGCCTGGGACGCCTGTCTCACTTCCACCCTCCACCCAGCACCTGGGACGCCTGTCTCACTTCCACCCTCCACCCAGCACCTGGGACGCCTGTCTCACTTCCACCCTCCACCCAGCACCTGGGACGCCTGTCTCACTTCCACCCTCCACCCAGCGCCTGGGACGCCTGTCTCACTTCCACCCTCCACCCAGCGCCTGGGTGTGGGACTTGCCTCTCACTTCCACCCTCCACCCAGCACCTGGGACGCCCGTCTCACTTCCACCCTCCACCCAGCGCCTGGGACGCCCGTCTCACTTCCACCCTCCCACCCAGCGCCTGGGACGCCCGTCCTCACTCCACCCCTCCACCCAGCGCCTGGGACGCCTGTCTCATTCCACCCTCCCACCCAGCACCTGGGACGCCTGTCTCACTTCCACCCTCCACCCAGCACCTGGGACGCCTGTCTCACTTCCACCCTCCACCCAGCACCTGGGACGCCTGTCTCACTTCCACCCCTCCACCCAGCACCTGGGACGCCTGTCTCACTTCCCCCCCTCCACCCAGCGCCTGGGGCGCCCTGTCTCACTTCCACCCTCCACCCAGCTTCGGTGTGGGGCCTCCTGTCTCACTTCATCCCTCCACCCAGCGCCTGGGTGTGGGACGCCTGTCTCACTTCCATCCTCCACCCAGCGCCTGGGTGTGGGACGCCTGTCTCACTTCCACCCTCCACCCAGCGCCTGGGTGTGGGACGCCTGTCTCACTTCCACCCTCCACCCAGCGCCTGGGACGCCTGTCTCACTTCCATCCTCCACCCAGCGCCTGGGTGTGGGAGGCCTGTCTCACTTCCAGCCTCCACCCAGCGCCTGGGTGTGGGACGCCTGTCTCACTTCCATCCTCCACCCAGCGCCTGGGTGTGGGACGCCTGTCTCACTTCCATCCTCCACCCAGCGCCTGTGTGTGGGACGCCTGTCTCACTTCCATCCTCCACCCAGCGCCTGGGACGCCTGTCTCACTTCCATCCTCCACCCAGCGCCTGGGTGTGGGACGCCTGTCTCACTTCCATCCTCCACCCAGCGCCTGTGTGTGGGACGCCTGTCTCACTTCCACCCTCCACCCAGCGCCTGGGACGCCTGTCTCACTTCCACCCTCCACCCAGCGCCTGGGACGCCTGTCTCACTTCCACCCTCCACCCAGCGCCTGGGTGTGGGACGCCTGTCTCACTTCCATCCTCCACCCAGCGCCTGGGTGTGGGACGCCTGTCTCACTTCCATCCTCCACCCAGCGCCTGGGTGTGGGACGCCTGTCTCACTTCCACCCTCCACCCAGCGCCTGGGACGCCTGTCTCACTTCCATCCTCCACCCAGCGCCTGGGTGTGGGACGCCTGTCTCACTTCCACCCTCCACCCAGCGCCTGGGACGCCCCCGTCTCACTTCCATCCCTCCACCCAGCGCCTGGGTGTGGGAGGCCCTGTCTCACTTCCAGCCTCCACCCAGCCTGGGTGTGGGACCTCTCTCACTTCCACCCTCCACCCAGCGCCTGGGTGTGGGACGCCTGTCTCACTTCCATCCTCCACCCAGCGCCTGTGTGTGGGAGGCCTGTCTCACTTCCAGCCTCCACCCAGCGCCTGGGTGTGGGACGCCTGTCTCACTTCCAGCCTCCACCCAGCACCTGGGTGTGGGACGCCTGTCTCACTTCCATCCTCCACCCAGCGCCTGGGTGTGGGACGCCTGTCTCACTTCCACCCTCCACCCAGCGCCTGGGACGCCTGTCTCACTTCCATCCTCCACCCAGCGCCTGGGTGTGGGAGGCCTGTCTCACTTCCATCCTCCACCCAGCGCCTGGGACGCCTGTCTCACTTCCAGCCTCCACCCAGCGCCTGTGTGTGGGACGCCTGTCTCACTTCCACCCTCCACCCAGCGCCTGGGACGCCTGTCTCACTTCC
>NC_053113.1:8876740-8896740 GCF_010015445.1 Perca fluviatilis
TAGAGGGGATACAGCTACGTCGTGGTTAGAGGGGATACAGCTACGTGGTTAGAGGGGATACAGCTACGGCCAGGTCGTGGTTAGAGGGGATCCAGCTACGGTGAGGTCGTGGTTAGAGGGGATACAGCTACGGCCAGGTCGTGGTTAGAGGCGTGGTCGTGGTTAGAGGCGTGTGGTTAAGTGGCGTAGGTGGTTAGAGCGTGGGTGGTGGTTAGAGGGATACAGCTACAGTGTGTTGGGGTTAGAGGGGATACAGCTACGGCCAGGTCGGGGTTAGAGGGGATACAGCTACGGCCAGGTCGTGGTTAGAGGCGTGGTCGTGGTTAGAGGGGATACAGCTACAGTGTGGTCGTGGTTAGAGGGGATACAGCTACAGCGTGGTCGTGGTTAGAGGGGATACAGCTACGCGTGGTTAGAGGGGATACAGCTACGTGGTTAGAGGGGATACAGCTACGCCAGGTCGTGGTTAGAGGGGATACAGCTACGGCCAGGTCGTGGTTAGAGGGGATACAGCTACGGCCAGGTCGTGGTTAGAGGCGTGGTGGTTAGAGGCGTGGTCGTGGTTAGAGGCGTGGTCGTGGTTAGAGGGGATACAGCTACAGTGTGGTCGGGGTTAGAGGGGATACAGCTACGGCCAGGTCGTGGTTAGAGGGGATACAGCTACAGTGTGGTCGTGGTTAGAGGGGATCCAGCTACTGACTGACCTCTCCCCGTTTCTTGTGCAGCTCCGTCAGCTCCTCCTGGTGTCGGATTCTCATCTGAGACATCTCCTGCTGCAGGGCATCACTACGACTGGAGTCTGTCCCCGACCTGGGACACAAGACAGGGACACATGTTAGGAGACATGTTAGGACACATGTTAGGAGACATGTTAGGACACATGTTAGGACACATGTTAGGAGACTTTAGTTTATTAAGGATCACAATGAGCTGACGCCTTGACGACCAGCTAGTCTTCCTGGGGTCCAGAGACATTTTAAGGACACCAGAAAGGTGGAGGACTCACCCGGCCTCGTGTCCCCTCTGGACGTCATACTTGTCTGTCTGGTATCTCTCTGATAGGACAGCCTGCAGGTCTGACTTCTCCAGCAGTCGGTTATCTGACAGAGAGAGAGACACACATCATTAACCTGTCTGTCTCTCTGAGACTTCTACATGTCTGGTATAGTGTACTGGTCTTATATCAGGTCTGGTATAGTGTACTGGTCTTATATAAGGTCTGGTATAGTGTACTGGTCTTATTTCAGGTCTGGTGTAGTGTACAGGTCTTATATCAGGTCTGGTATAGTGTACTGGTCTTATATAAGGTCTGGTATAGTGTACTGGTCTTATATAAGGTCTGGTATAGTGTACTGGTCTTATTTCAGGTCTGGTATAGTGTACTGGTCTTATATAAGGTCTGGTATAGTGTACTGGTCTTATTTCAGGTCTGGTATAGTGTACAGGTCTTATATCAGGTCTGGTATAGTGTACTGGTCTTATTTCAGGTCTGGTATAGTGTACTGGTCTTATTTCAGGTCTGGTATAGACCCTGTGATTGGCTGAGTGTGAGTTACTGTAAACAGACCCTGTGATTGGCTGAGTGTGAGTTACTGTAAACAGACGCTGTGATTGGCTGTGTGTCTGTGAGTTACTGTAAACAGACCCTGTGATTGGCTGTGTGTCTGTGAGTTACTGTAAACAGACCCTGTGATTGGCTGTGTGTCTGTGAGTTACTGTAAACAGACCCTGTGATTGGCTGTGTGTTTGTGAGTTACTGTAAACAGACGCTGTGATTGGCTGTGTGTCTGTGAGTTACTGTAAACAGACCCTGTGATTGGCTGTGTGTCTGTGAGTTACTGTAAACAGACGCTGTGATTGGCTGTGTGTTACTGTAAACAGACGCTGTGATTGGCTGTGTGTTACTGTAAACAGACCCTGTGATTGGCTGTGTGTCTGTGAGTTACTGTAAACAGACCCTGTGATTGGCTGTGTGTCTGTGAGTTACTGTAAACAGACCCTGTGATTGGCTGAGTGTTTGTGAGTTACTGTAAACAGACCCTGTGATTGGCTGAGTGTTTGTGAGTTACTGTAAACAGACCCTGTGATTGGCTGTGTGTCTGTGAGTTACTGTAAACAGACGCTGTGATTGGCTGTGTGTCTGTGAGTTACTGTAAACAGACCCTGTGATTGGCTGAGTGTTTGTGAGTTACTGTAAACAGACCCTGTGATTGGCTGTGTGTCTGTGAGTTACTGTAAACAGACCCTGTGATTGGCTGTGTGTCTGTGAGTTACTGTAAACAGACGCTGTGATTGGCTGTGTGTTACTGTAAACAGACGCTGTGATTGGCTGTGTGTCTGTGAGTTACTGTAAACAGACCCTGTGATTGGCTGAGAGAGACTCACACTGGTGGATGATCTCCTCGAAGGCCTGTCTCTGGACTCGGTCTCTGAGCTTCAGCTGCTCCGAGATGTGTCTCTTCCACGTACACTCCACCCTCCGCTCAGCCATGACCACCTGAGAGACAGACAGGCAGGCAGACAGACAGGTAGGCAGGCAGACGTACACAATATGACACACGCACACACAGAGACACACACACACACCACACAGAGATACACAAACACACAGAGACACACACACACACAAAGAGACGCGCGCGCGCGCGCGCGCACACACACACACACACACACACACACACACACACTTTAGTATTGTTACTGCAGTACATCCGGGTTATAATGTACTTGTCTTGTTAAAGATGTAGCTTTATTGTTCACTGTATGAAGTGTCAATAAAGTTTTTTCAAGGTGAAACATTATTATCATCACGAGTTTAGCAGCTGTTACCTTCTCGGTTAGCATGTTTTGCTAACAGGGAACCACAACACAAACAGGATGGCTAACGTGCTAACAGGCGCTAACGTGCTAACAGGCGCTAACGTGCTAACGGTCAGTTCTGATTAAAGGTGCGTGTGTCCCGGGGACTGCCCATGTGTGTCCCGGGGACAGTGTGCGTGGTTCCCGGGGACCGTGCGGACATTATGGGCTGTTTCAGGGACACAAACACCCGTGACTCGGCATGTTAGCATGCTAACCTAGCCGCTAGCTAAAGATCTCCGCAGCGCTTTAAAAGGGATGAAACCGGTAAACTTACAGCATCTAACTGGGTCCCGGACTGTGGCTCGTCTCCTCTACCGGTGCCCCGGTGGCCTCGGTCGGTGATTCTCACGGTGTTCGGTGTTTAAAGGTCCCGTTTCTCTTCTTTAACGACATCATCTACCGCACGGCTCCAGCTCGCAGTCCTACTTCCTGGAAGGTCGCACGACGATGACGTAGCGTTTATATGGGATTTCGCAACAGTATTTTCAGCCCACATTCCTGCGCTTTATGAATGAATTTCAGCCGTATAGCCCAGTCTGTCTGTCTGTATGACTCTTATAGCCCCGTCTGTCTGTCTGTCTGTCTATATGTTTTTTACATTTTAATATGAAGCTTTGTACAATAAATAAGATGTCAGCACGTTTATCTCCCAACATTAAAATCTGAGTTTTTTCAGTGACAGACAGACTGATAAAGACAGACAGACAGACAGAGATACAGATGGACAGACAGACAGACAGAGAGAGACAGAAAGGCAGACAGACAGAGACAGGCAGAGACAGACAAAGACAGGTAGACAGACGGAGAGAGAGAAACAGACAGAGACAGAGAGACAGGTAGACAGACAGATGATAAAGATAACATTAAAACAAGTAAAAGGTGTTAAAGTTTATTGATAGTTTCAAATACATCAACCCCATCATTACATCGTCTTAAATCATTAATCACAGAACAGAGAGCTGTAAAACTGATCACATCAATGACGATCAATAAAACACAATCTAACTTTAGATTTAAACTCTGCATCAGAATCTGAAAAACAACAACAACAACAACAACAACAAGCGACAGCTGTTGGATCCCTTTAATCCTAAAATCAAAGATGGGAGTGTTTCCTAAGGTTAGAATGATACGATATGGATTATTAAAATCCCGAGTTGGATCCTTAAAGAGTGTCTGATTTACTACTAAATAAAAGCTGCTGCATGTTTGTCACTGTGTGTGTGTGTGTGTGTGTGTGTGTGTCTCCCCTTTAATAAATCAATAAATCAGTAATGGATCACATATCAGAAAGAGGCAGTAGTTTTCAGCCTGCAGGGGGAGCCAACGAGTCATGTTGCATTCTGGGAAACGAAGGCTCCATGTCTTGGCTGCTTCAAAGCTCTGACGTCGGTTTGCCCTCCCTGATTTTAATATTCTGCTCTCTGGCAGCGTAAAACTGATTAAAAACACATTGAACTGTCCCACCCAGAAGATATAAAAAGACAAGTGACCTTTTAAACATTAACACAACGTTATAAACAGACTTTATATTAACTCCACACTAAAAGTAATCACAAGTTTTAACTTAAGAAATGATTTCTAATGACAGTTTAAACTAACTTGATTCTTAATTTCTGTTCCCTAACTCATAAACAGAGCCCAACAGAATCTGCCCATGTTCTTACAGTTTTCAGCGCTGATCCAGAATGTAAAGCGGCAGAATTTAGCGTGACTATTTCACCGTTTTCTGTGGAGATGTTTTAACATTCTGAGTTTAGATTTAGTCAGTGTGCCGATGTGACGCAGTAGCAGCCTGCATCGGCACACTGACTATTAGTCATACTTAATATTCTGGTTCTTCATGTTCGGCCACATTTTTTGTCACACTACTAGTCGCGCAGCTTTGCCAACACACACGCAAAAAATACATCAAAACATGCGGAGTGATCAGGAATGTTGTGCTATGACTTTGCTAGCGGTTCTCAGGAAAATCGCAAAAACGGTGCTACATTTCCCCATAAACTTTAATAGGAAATCTGCAGTACTTAGCGTACTGTTTTTCTGTTTGGATGTTTTGACATTCAGAGTTTTATTTTTAAGTTTCAAATCTGAGGAAAGTTCTGTGTGGGCAGATTCTGTGTGACCCTGAAAACAGACGTAATAAATGACTTCAAATGACAGTTTAAAGTGATTTAATGGATCCTTTGTGTTCCCTAACTTATCATTGAATCACCGTAGGCAGCGAGTGAGGACAGAGGACACATACAACTCTTCTGTCTGCAGAGAGAATCCAGAGTATAGCGGGTTAAAGATGTGGACCCCCGGGGTGAACCCCTAATCCTAACCCCACAGGGTGGACCCCCCTCATTTTAGGCATTGTCCAGTTTGGGGCTGCCCGGGGCGCTCAGAGACTCCAGAGAAGAATGATCATCTTCAGGAAGCAGCTCCTCCTTATCACTGCAGAGAGACACAAATACCATCGTTACATCAGTGGTGGAATCAACGGTGTAGTTTGGTTTCAACATTTGGGGACCACTAAGGCCTATATAAAAGAGACTTCAGATACAGTATTAGGGGACCACTAAGGTCTATATAAAAGAGACTTCAGATACAGTATTAGGGGACCACTAAGGTCTATATAAAAGAGACTTCAGATACAGTATTAGGGGACCACTAAGGTCTATATAAAAGAGACTTCAGATACAGTATTAGGGGACCACTAAGGCCTATATAAAAGAGACTTCAGATACAGTATTAGGGGACCACTAAGGTCTATATAAAAGAGACTTCAGATACAGTATTAGGGGACCACTAAGGTCTATATAAAAGAGACTTCAGATACAGTATTAGGGGACCACTAAGGTCTATATAAAAGAGACTTCAGATACAGTATTAGGGGACCACTAAGGTCTATATAAAAGAGACTTCAGATACAGTATTAGGGGACCACTAAGGCCTATATAAAAGAGACTTCAGATACAGTATTAGGGGACCACTAAGGTCTATATAAAAGAGACTTCAGATACAGTATTAGGGGACCACTAAGGTCTATATAAAAGAGACTTCAGATACAGTATTAGGGGACCACTAAGGTCTATATAAAAGAGACTTCAGATACAGTATTAGGGGACCACTAAGGTCTATATAAAAGAGACTTCAGATACAGTATTAGGGGACCACTAAGGTCTATATAAAAGAGACTTCAGATACAGTATTAGGGGACCACTAAGGTCTATATAAAGGAGACCTCAGATACAGTATTAGGGGACCACTAAGGTCTATATAAAAGAGACTTCAGATACAGTATTAGGGGACCACTAAGGCCTATATAAAAGGAGACTTCAGATACAGTATTAGGGGACCACTAAGGTCTATATAAAAGAGACTTCAGATACAGTATTAGGGGACCACTAAGGTCTATATAAAAGAGACTTCAGATACAGTATTAGGGGACCACTAAGGCCTATATAAAAGAGACTTCAGATACAGTATTAGGGGACCACTAAGGTCTATATAAAAGAGACTTCAGATACAGTATTAGGGGACCACTAAGGCCTATATAAAAGAGACTTCAGATACAGTATTAGGGGACCACTAAGGTCTATATAAAAGAGACTTCAGATACAGTATCAGGGGACCACTAAGGCCTATATAAAAGAGACTTCAGATACAGTATTAGGGGACCACTAAGGCCTATATAAAAGAGACTTCAGATACAGTATTAGGGGACCACTAAGGTCTATATAAAAGAGACTTCAGATACAGTATTAGGGGACCACTAAGGTCTATATAAAAGAGACTTCAGATACAGTATTAGGGGACCACTAAGGTCTATATAAAAGAGACTTCAGATACAGTATTAGGGGACCACTAAGGTCTATATAAAAGAGACTTCAGATACAGTATTAGGGGACCACTAAGGTCTATATAAAAAGAGACTTCAGATACAGTATTAAGGGACCACTAAGGTCTATATAAAAGAGACTTCAGATACAGTATTAGGGGACCACTAAGGCCTATATAAAAGAGACTTCAGATACAGTATTAGGGGACCACTAAGGCCTATATAAAAGAGACTTCAGATACAGTATTAGGGGACCACTAAGGTCTATATAAAAGAGACTTCAGATACAGTATTAGGGGACCACTAAGGTCTATATAAAAGAGACTTCAGATACAGTATTAGGGGCCACTAAGGTCTATATAAAAGAGACTTCAGATACAGTATTAGGGGACCACTAAGGTCTATATAAAAGAGACTTCAGATACAGTATTAGGGGACCACTAAGGTCTATATAAAAGAGACTTCAGATACAGTATTAGGGGACCACTAAGGTCTATATAAAAGAGACTTCAGATACAGTATTAGGGGACCACTAAGGTCTATATAAAAGCATCCAAAGAGCACCATGTCATGGGACCTTTAATAAGAGACAGGTGAGTGTTACCTGGCAGGGGACGTGCTGCGGGACAGACGGTGGCGTCTCAGCGTGAGGACGCCGAGCGCCGCCAGCAGCAGAGCAGAGACGGCTGCCAGAGTGACGAACATGAAGACAGCTGAGAGAGAGAAGAAGAAGAAGAAGATCATGTTAGAGTCATCGACATTTACACAGCTGTCATCAAACACTGTGGGGCAACACTAAACACTGGGGTAACACTAAACACTGGGGCAACACTAAACACTGGGGTAACACTAAACACTGGGGCAACACTAAACACTGGGGCAACACTAAACACTGGGGTAACACTAAACACTGGGGCAACACTAAACACTGGGGTAACACTAAACACTGGGGTAACACTAAACACTGTGGGGCAACACTAAACACTGTGGGGCAACACTAAACACTGGGGGGCACTAAACACTGGGGTAACACTAAACACTGGGGTAACACTAAACACTGTGGGGCAACACTAAACACTGTGGGGCAACACTAAACACTGGGGCAACACTAAACACTGGGGCAACACTAAACACTGTGGGGCAACACTAAACACTGGGGTAACACTAAACACTGGGGCAACACTAAACACTGGGGCACACTAAACACTGGGGTAACACTAAACACTGGGGCAACACTAAACACTGGGGCAACACTAAACACTGGGGTAACACTAAACACTGGGGTAACACTAAACACTGGGGCAACACTAAACACTGGGGCAACACTAAACACTGGCGCACTAAACACTGGGGCAACACTAAACACTGTGGGCAACACTAAACACTGTGGGCAAACACACTTAAACACTGGGGCAACACTAAACACTGGGGAACACTAAACACTGGGGTAACACTAAACACTGGGGCAACACTAAACACTGGGGTAACACTAAACGGGAACCTGGGGCAACACTAAACACTGGGGCAACACTAAACACTGGGGCAACACTAAACACTGAACACTGGGGCAACACTAAACACTGGGGCAACACTAAACACTGGGGCAACACTAAACACAGGGGAACACTAAACACAGGGTAACACTAAACACTGGGGCAACACTAAACACTGGGGTAACACTAAACACTGGGGTAACACTAAACACTGTGGGGTAACACTAAACACTGTGGGGTAACACTAAACACTGTGGGGCAACACTAAACACTGTGGGGCAACACTAAACACTGTGGGGCAACACTAAACACTGGGGTAACACTAAACACTGTGGGGCAACACTAAACACTGGGGTAACACTAAACACTGGGGCAACACTAAACACTGTGGGGCAACACTAAACACTGGGGTAACACTAAACACTGGGGCAACACTAAACACTGGGGCAACACTAAACACTGGGGTAACACTAAACACTGGGGTAACACTAAACACTGTGGGGCAACACTAAACACTGGGGCACCTAAACACTGTGGGGCAACACTAAACACTGGGGCAACACTAAACACTAGGGCAACACTAAACACTGTGGGCACTACCTGTGGGAACACTAAACACTGGGGCAACCTCACTGGGAACACTAAACACTGGGGCAACACTAAACACTGGGGCAACACTAAACACTGGGCAACACTAAACACTGGGCAACACTAAACACTGGGCAACACTAAACACTGGGGTAACACTAAACACGGGAACACTAAACACTGTGGGGTAACACTAAACACTGGGGCAACACTAAACACTGGGGCAACACTAAAACACCTGGGGCAACACTAAACACTGGGGTAACACTAAACACTGGGTAACACTAAACACTGGAACAACACTAAACACTGGGGTACCAACACTGGGGTAACACTAAACACTGTGGGGCAACACTAAACACTGGGGCAACACTAAACACTGGGGCAACACTAAACACTTGGGGGACCTCGACCCACGCAACACTAACACTGGGGCAACACTAAACACTGGGGCAACACTAAACACTGTGGGGCAACCTCACTGGACTCACTGGGGCCCGGGACACTAACACTGTGGCAACACACACGCAACTGGCAACACTAACAGGCAACAACCTGGCAACACTAAACACTGGGGCAACACACACACTCCATTAACACACTCACCAACTGGCAACACAAACACTGCACACTAACACTGGGGCAACACTAAACACTGGGGTAACACTAAACACTGGGGTAACACTAAACCTGTGGGTAACATAAACACTGGAACACACAGGGCAACACAACGAACACTAAAACACTAAGGCAACACTAAACACTGGGGCAACACTAACACTGGGGCAACACAAACACTGGGGCAACACTAAACACTGTGGCAACACTAAACACTGGAACCAACACTAAACACTGGGGCAACACTAAACCTGGGGCAACACTAAACACTGTGGGGCAACACTAAACACTGTGGGGCAACACTAAACACTGGGGCAACACTAAACAGGGCAACACTAAACACTGGGGTAACACTAAACACTGGGGTAACACTAAACACTGGGGCAACACTAAACACTGGGCAACACTAACACTGGGGCAACACTAAACACTGGGGCAACACTAAACACTGGGGTAACACTAAACACTGGGGCAACACTAAACACTGGGGCAACACTAAACACTGGGGCAACACTAAACACTGGGCAACACTAAACCTGGAGAACATAAAACGACACACAAACACTGGGCAACACTAAACACTGGGGCAACACTAAACACTGAGGCAACACTACCTGGGCACACTCTCACACTAACACTGTGGGGAACATAACACTGGGCAACACTAAACACTGGGCAACACTAACACTGAGGCACACTAAACACTGGGGCAACACTAAACACTGGGGCAACACTAAACACTGGGCAACACTAAACCTGGGGTAACACTAAACACTGGGGCAACACTAAACGGACGCCTCGGAACTAAACCGGGGTAACACAACACTGGGCAACACTAAACCACTGGGGCAACACTAACACTGGGGTAACACAAACACTGGAAGACTAAACACTGGGTAACACTAAACACTGGGCAACACTAACACTGGCAACTAAACCTGGGGTAACACTAACACCAACACTAAATGGGTATATGACACACTGGGGTAACACTAACACTGGCAACACAAACATGGGGTAACACTAAACACTGGGGGCAACACAACACTGGCAACACAAACACTGGGGTAACACTAAACACTGGGGCAACACAACACTGGGGTAACACAAACACTGGGGCAACACTAAACACTGGGGCAACACTAAACACTGGGTAACACAAACACTGGGGCAACACTAAACACTGGGGCAACACTACCTGTAACACTAAACACTGGGGCAACACTAAACACTGGGGCAACACTAAACACTGGGGTAACACTAAACACTGGGGCAACACTAAACACTGGGGCAACACTAAACACTGGGGTAACACTAAACACTGGGGCAACACTAAACACTGGGGTAACACTAAACACTGGGGCAACACTAAACACTGGGGCAACACTAAACACTGGGGTAACACTAAACACTGGGGCAACACTAAACACTGGGGCAACACTAAACACTGGGGCAACACATCAACATCTGTCATCGAACACATCATACCCAGGTATCATTCTACTAGGGATGCACCGAATATTCGGCCACTGAATATTTCCGGTTTTCGGCCTAAATACTTTTATCACCGAAACAATACGGCCGAAAATGTTGTGATGACGCCAACTGAAACCGCGACCTGCACGTGTGTCAGTACCCGTTCCACCTGTAAAGCGTCTCCTAGGCAACGAGGTTGAGACGGACCACGGAGTGAAAACAATGAAAAGTGCTCTTAGAGTCTGTCAGCACACGTTTAGTGAGATCTATTCGGATCCTCTGCACTTCATCGCAACTGTACTTGATCCGCGTTATCAAGACCATTACTTGGATGAGGAAATAAAGCAGCGCGCACGAGAAATGATCCAGGCCGCGATGGATGCAGAGAACCAGCGTGGAGACGGAGCGCGCGCGGAGCGGCGCCCAGCGCAGGAGGAGATCAGAGCGCAGAAACAAAGACTGGTCTCTCTGCACCAGATGAGGGGCATGCACCCTCGCTGTCTGATATGTTCAGGGAAATCCTGCAAGAAAGGGCCTCAAAAAAAAAAAAAAATATATATATATATATATATAATAATAATAATAATAATAATAATAACAATAATAAAAATACCAACAACAACAACAGGTAAGCTATTCTGTTCTTAGGCTACTGTATACTGTATGTGACTATCAGATTGTAGCCATATTTCTGATAGATATTTTTTTAATTAAACTTTAATATTAATTTATACAACTGCAATGCCTTGATTTTAGTAAAGTTAGTACACAGTCATAGCCATAAATGCAATGGTACTAATAATTGGCTTAATTTCTTTCGGTGTTTCAGTTTCGGTTTTCGGTCTTGGTTTCCTCTTTTTTCGGTTTCGGCCAAGAATTTTCATTTCGGTGCATCACTAATTCTACAGTAGAGATCCTGAGAAACTCACCTGTAGTCAGGTGGTACTATCTGAGAGGAGAAACTCACCTGTAGTCAGGTGGTACTATCTGAGAGGAGAAGAAACTCACCTGTAGTCAGGTGGTACTATCTGAGAGGAGAAACTCACCTGTAGTCAGGTGGTACTATCTGAGAGGAGAAACTCACCTGTAGTCAGGTGGTACTATCTGAGGAGAAACTCACCTGTAGTCAGGTGGTACTATCTGAGAGGAGAAACTCACCTGTAGTCAGGTGTTTGCGAGGGTTTCCATGAGCATCAAAGGAAGCTGGAGAGAGAACAAGGTAGAAAACACATGTGTTAGCAGTGTGTTAGCAGTGTGTTAGCAGTGTGGTAGCAGTGTGTTAGCAGTGTGTTAGCAGTGTGTTAGCAGTGTGGTAGCAGTGTGGTAGCAGTGTGGTAGCAGTGTGGTAGCAGTGTGGTAGCAGTGTGGTAGCAGTGTGGTAGCAGTGTGTAGCAGTGTGTTAGCAGTGTGGTAGCAGTGTGGTAGCAGTGTGGTAGCAGTGTGGTAGCAGTGTGGTAGCAGTGTGTTAGCAGTGTGGTAGCAGTGTGGTAGCAGTGTGGTAGCAGTGTGTTAGCAGTGTGGTAGCAGTGTGGTAGCAGTGTGTTAGCAGTGTGGTAGCAGTGTGGTAGCAGTGTGGTAGCAGTGTGGTGCCAGTGTGTCAGCAGTGTGGTAGCAGTGTGGTAGCAGTGTGTTAGCAGTGTGTTAGCAGTGTGTTAGCAGTGTGTTAGCAGTGTGTTAGCAGCTGTAGGTTAGCACTGTGTTAGCAGTGTTTCTTTACCGTTGCTGCAGCGGCTCAGGCACTCCTCCGCGCTGCTGTAGCGGTTGTTGTTGCCGTGACAACCTCCATACATGAACATCTGGCAGGAGGAGGTGCTGCTGTCGTAGTAGAACATGGGGAATGCAGCACGGCAGGGCCCGGGGTCAGAGGTCACCATGCAGCTATCTACACACACACACAACACTTAGTGCTGGTCCAGTTCTGGGTCAGAGGTCACCATGCAGCCACACACACACGATCATCCATTCATCCAACCGGCTCACTTCACTCAATGCTTTAAATCTAACTTTCAACACACACACACACACAATGCTTTAAATCTAACTTTCAACACACACACACACACACACACAATGCTTTAAATCTAACTTTCAACACACACACACACAATGCTTTAAATCTAACTTTCAACACACACACACACACACAATGCTTTAAATCTAACTTTCAACACACACACACACACACACACACACACACACAATGCTTTAAATCTAACTTTCAACACACACACACACACACACACACACAATGCTTTAAATCTAACTTTCAACACACACACACACACACAATGCTTTAAATCTAACTTTCCACACACACACACACACACACACACACACACACACACACACACACACTTAAATCTAACTTTCAATATTAGGTTGGTGGGGGGGGACACACGTCACACGACACATCTGCATGGATTATTTTTTTGTGACAAAAACATCAAAAGTGACAAATGTCAGAAAAAGCAACAAAGACTTTGAAAAAAAATCTTTAAAAAAAACTGCCAAAAAAACCTCGAAACAAAAGTTGAAAAGGAAGAAAAACTTTAGAGAAACCCAGTTGTGATTATTACCTTATTGTATATTATATTGCTATCTTATTGTATATTATCTTATTGTATATTATATTATTATCTTATTGTATATTATATTATTATCTTATTGTATATTATAGTATTGTATATTATATTGTTATCTTATTGTATATTATATTATTATCTTATTGTATATTATAGTATTGTATATTATATTGTTATCTTATTGTATATTATATTGTTATCTTATTGTATATTATAGTATTGTATATTATATTATTATCTTATTGTATATTATAGTATTGTATATTATATTGTTATCTTATTGTATATTATATTGTTATCTTATTGTACATTATCTTATTGTATATTATATTATTATCTTATTGTATATTACATAAATAAGGCCCATGCTGATGCTAAGCTACTACTTAGAATGAAGTTGATTATTCACCATTTAGATTAGATAGTGTTACAGCAGCTAATCTAAGCCTCACATACAGACCATACAAGAAATAATAGATAGCATAGAATACAACAACTACTATTCCAAACAACGATAACAATACACAAACACATGTACAACCTACTCCACTGGTATTCTCTCTAGGCTGTTCCAGTTTGTACTTGTTGTCCAGCTGGTTTTAAATACATTAGCTTTGTTGATTTGGTGAACTCTGTAATTAAGGAACTTCTAATGGGCTGTATGTCCACCAAACTGTAAGAGACAAGACTGTCTCTGGATGTGATTCTTAATGTTCATCGTGGCTCTCAGGGAACCTGAGCCTGACCCCCCAGGGATAAGGGTAAGGGTTAGGGGGGTTAGGGTATAACCCTATAATAAGATAAAGCTTCAGAATAAACCTCTTTATTTATTCATGTCTTTTCTTTCCTCTGAAACCAGAAGCATTTGTATGCATTTCTTGTGTGTGTGTTCCTGATATGAACAAACATATATTATGACTACTACTGGTTTTATTTACTCTCCACCATCAGGACAAACACTCCTCAACTGTTGAGGTTTCTACCACATAGATACTAGCCATTTCTTTAGGATTTCATACCTCTGTATTCTGCAGAAACTTCATCATCATCATCATCAGCGTCTTTCTTGGAGGAGGGAAGCACTTGGACTGCAAGAAGAGACACGACTTTAATAAACAGGGACTTTGGATTCTTCCAACCTGGACTCTGTCTCCATGTTTGTGTGTCTGAGTGTCTGATGGATCAACAATCTATGAAACTGGTCCAGTATTAAACCAGAACCAAGCTGTAATGTAACCCTACAGGACTAATGTTCAGCAGCAGTTAGAGTCACTAAAAGATTATTTACATGGAGTCTGGTGGAGATATGCTTGCTAAGTCCTGATTATATACATATGGAAATATTTCAGTGTGTGTGTGTGTGTGTGTGTGTGTGTGTGTGTGTGTGTGTGTGTGTGTGTGTGTGGTTGTGTGTGTGTGACCTGTGCAGGCAGCGATGCACTCCTTCTCGGTGAAGTAGTTGTTCTTATTTCCTTGGCAGCCTCCGTACAGGAAGGTCTGACAGCTTCCTGTCTTGCTGTTGTAGTACCAGTGCTGAAACGCCGCTCTGCAGTTACCGCCATCAGGCTCCGCCCCGCAGCGCTCTGATTGGACAACAACTCAGGTCATTTGATGGCATTAGGACCATGGTCTGTGTCCGTGTTATTGTCAGACTGAAGCGTGTTTAATTCTCCTGAGGATGGAGGTCTAAGTTAGTCTAGTCTAGTTGTGCGTCTGACGGCTCTAATTGACTTTCTCTAATCCTCTGGTATGGTGACGGTTAGTTTCAGCCTTCAGGGTTATGTTTAGGGTTCAGAAACAGAAGATAAAACATGATGTAGAAGCTTCATATCTGATAAAATAAATGCATTGATGACCGACAGTGAGACTGTTCATTTAAAGTAGAAAAGATTAGATGGGAAGTATCTTCTTTCAGGACATTGTGTGCTTGCATTCACATTGTTAGTTTGATAAATGAAATAAAGTTATGAAAATGAATCTGCTCATGTGATTGTGGCCCAGTTCATAATCATCTCTCATAAGCTTTATGCTGAGTCATGATTTAAACCAGAGCTGCTGGGATAAAGGGATGCATATTAGGGCTGTAACGATACATCAAACCCACAATTTGGGTCCTATCACGATGTTTCGTGGCTGTGTGGATAAGGCACCAAAACGACTAATAGTAAGAGTCATTTAAAGATGTGGTAGCACTGGATCTGGACGGGAAGGATAACCCTGGGAGCGATTCTGCCTTCTCACTCCGCAACACACAGGTTTGTGGGTCTGAGTGTCGCGTATCATTACAGCCCTAATGCTCATGAACCAGAATTAAAAAGGTAGAGATGGAGAGGAAAGTTGAAACATACCAGCGAAGTCATCAGCGGCCTTTTCTGTGGAGAGAAGAACAAGTTCAGCTTTCTTTGTTTGGATCTGAAGGTCAGAGCTGCCTAAAATACATGGTCATGTTTTTATAGAAAACTACCTAACTTTCTAAATAACACTGCTCTTTAATCTGCATATATCTACCGTATTACAGACTGCTTACAGTCATTTATCAATGGCAATATCAGCTAGAGACATGAAGTCTGTCAACAGTAGTCTCCAGCTGACTCAACAACCTCCAGTTCTCATCTGACCTAACTCTCTGTTTCTAATCTCTGTCTCTGGGTCTGTCCTGCCCAGCAGTCAACATACAGCATCTGAATATCATAACCTGTCAGAGAAATGCTTTTATTGTGAAGGGTCGACACAGAGGAGACAGCGTTATAGGAGACAGCGTTATGGCAGCTTCTCTTTTATTGTTCAGTTTTTATTCAAACTGCTAAAACACTCCCGAAGAACGCAAACACGTTTCCTGGGTGAAAGTTTTAAAATTATATTATGACACATTAAGATTTGACAGTATTAATAAAGTTATATTGAAGTGAAGGTGTGTTACCTGTCTTCTGAGCCTCTGGATCTGCTTCAGACTCAACACCTTCATCAGACACTTCTGGACAGACAGACAGGCAGACAGACAGGGAGGGAGGCAGAAAGACATTCATCAGTTACTGTAGTTAACGGTAGTTATTATCAGGGCCAAACAGAATTTAAACTGATTAAATAAAGAGTAAAGGTAGGTATGTAAAAGGTCACATGGTGATTTATTAGGATGTGAGTCTGAAACATGAATATATTGGAGAGTAAATAAATTACATTAAAAAAATCACCGGTGCAACCCAGAGGTCTTCCTAATTTATAGTTTATTTGTATTTTTTAAGTTGCATTACGTTTCGATATCAGGTTACATCTTCATCAGATGTAAAATAAAGAAACTTATAAATTAAGAAGACCTTAGTCCTGTTACACATGTGTGTTTACTACAGGTTAGTCCTGTTACACATGTGTGTTTACTACAGGTTAGTCATGTGTGTTTACTACAGGTTAGTCATGTGTGTTTACTACAGGTTAGTCCTGTTACACATGTGTGTTTACTACAGGTTAGTCCTGTTACACATGGGTGTTTACTACAGGTTAGTCCTGTTACACATGGGTGTTTACTACAGGTTAGTCCTGTTACACATGGGTGTTTACTACAGGTTAGTCCTGTTACACATGGGTGTTTACTACAGGTTAGTCCTGTTACACATGGGTGTTTACTACAGGTTAGTCCTGTTACACATGGGTGTTTACTACAGGTTAGTCCTGTTACACATGGGTGTTTACTACAGGTTAGTCCTGTTACACATGGGTGTTTACTACAGGTTAGTCCTGTTACACATGGGTGTTTACTACAGGTTAGTCCTGTTACACATGGGTGTTTACTACAGGTTAGTCCTGTTACACATGGGTGTTTACTACAGGTTAGTCCTGTTACACATGGGTGTTTACTACAGGTTAGTCCTGTTACACATGGGTGTTTACTACAGGTTAGTCCTGTTACACATGGGTGTTTACTACAGGTTAGACCTGTTACACATGTGTGTTTACTACAGGTTAGTCCTGTTACACATGGGTGTTTACTACAGGTTAGTCCTGTTACACATGTGTGTTTACTACAGGTTAGTCCTGTTACACATGGGTGTTTACTACAGGTTAGTCCTGTTACACATGTGTGTTTACTACAGGTTAGTCCGTACATTGTTTTACTACAGGTTAGACCTGTTACACATGTGTGTTTACTACAGGTTAGACCTGTTACACATGTGTGTTTACTACAGGTTAGACCTGTTACACATGTGTGTTTACTACAGGTTAGACCTGTTACACATGTGTGTTTACTACAGGTTAGACCTGTTACACATGTGTGTTTACTACAGGTTAGTCCTGTTACACATGTGTGTTTACTACAGGTTAGACCTGTTACACATGTGTGTTTACTACAGGTTAGACCTGTTACACATGGGTGTTTACTACAGGTTAGTCATGTGTGTTTACTACAGGTTAGTCATGTTACACATGTGTGTTTACTACAGGTTAGACCTGTTACACATGTGTGTTTACTACAGGTTAGACCTGTTACACATGTGTGTTTACTACAGGTTAGACCTGTTACACATGTGTGTTTACTACAGGTTAGACCTGTTACACATGTGTGTTTACTACAGGTTAGACCTGTTACACATGTGTGTTTACTACAGGTTAGTCATGTGTGTTTACTACAGGTTAGTCCTGTTACACATGTGTGTTTACTACAGGTTAGTCCTGTTACACATGTGTGTTTACTACAGGTTAGACCTGTTACACATGTGTGTTTACTACAGGTTAGTCCTGTTACACATGTGTGTTTACTACAGGTTAGTCCTGTTACACATGTGTGTTTACTACAGGTTAGTCCTGTTACACATGTGTGTTTACTACAGGTTAGTCATGTGTGTTTACTACAGGTTAGTCCTGTTACACATGTGTGTTTACTACAGGTTAGTCATGTGTGTTTACTACAGGTTAGTCCTGTTACACATGTGTGTTTACTACAGGTTAGTCCTGTTACACATGTGTGTTTACTACAGGTTAGTCCTGTTACACATGTGTGTTTACTACAGGTTAGTCCTGTTACACATGTGTGTTTACTACAGGTTAGACCTGTTACACATGTGTGTTTACTACAGGTTAGACCTGTTACACATGTGTGTTTACTACAGGTTAGTCCTGTTACACATGTGTGTTTACTACAGGTTAGTCCTGTTACACATGTGTGTTTACTACAGGTTAGACCTGTTACACATGTGTGTTTACTACAGGTTAGACCTGTTACACATGTGTGTTTACTACAGGTTAGTCCTGTTACACATGTGTGTTTACTACAGGTTAGACCTGTTACACATGTGTGTTTACTACAGGTTAGACCTGTTACACATGTGTGTTTACTACAGGTTAGACCTGTTACACATGTGTGTTTACTACAGGTTAGCTGTTACACATGTGTGTTTACTACAGGTTAGACCTGTTACACATGTGTGTGTTTACTACAGGTTAGACCTGTTAGTCCTGTTACACATGTGTGTTTACTACAGGTTAGTTATATTGCATGTTTACTAAGTTAGTCCTGTTACACATGTGTGTTTACTACAGGTTAGACCTGTTACAATATGTGTTTACTACAGGTTAGACCTGTTACACATGTGTGTTTACTACAGGTTAGACCTGTTACACATGTGTGTTTTACTACAGGTTAGACCTGTTACACATGTGTTTTACTACAGGTTGATCCTGTTACACATGTGTGTTTACTACAGGTTAGTCATGTGTGTTTACTACAGGTTAGTCCTGTTACACATGTGTGTTTACTACAGGTTAGTCCTGTTACACATGTGTGTTTACTACAGGTTAGACCTGTTACACATGTGTGTTTACTACAGGTTAGACCTGTTACACATGTGTGTTTACTACAGGTTAGACCTGTTACACATGTGTGTTTACTACAGGTTAGTCCTGTTACACATGTGTGTTTACTACAGGTTAGTCCTGTTACACATGTGTGTTTACTACAGGTTAGACCTGTTACACATGTGTGTTTACTACAGGTTAGTCCTGTTACACATGTGTGTTTACTACAGGTTAGTCCTGTTACACATGTGTGTTTACTACAGGTTAGTCATGTGTGTTTACTACAGGTTAGTCCTGTTACACATGTGTGTTTACTACAGGTTAGTCCTGTTACACATGTGTGTTTACTACAGGTTAGACCTGTTACACATGTGTGTTTACTACAGGTTAGTCATGTGTGTTTACTACAGGTTAGTCATGTGTGTTTACTACAGGTTAGTCATGTGTGTTTACTACAGGTTAGTCATGTGTGTTTACTACAGGTTAGTCATGTGTGTTTACTACAGGTTAGTCATGTGTGTTTACTACAGGTTAGACCTGTTACACATGGGTGTTTACTACAGGTTAGTCCTGTTACTAGGGCTTTAGCGATACACTAATCTCACGATACCATACACGATATTCAGCTCACGATATACATACATACATACATACATACATACATACATACATACCACGATATATATATATATATATATATATATATTTATACCATACACGATATTCAGCTCACGATATATATATATATATATATATATATATATATAT
>NC_053113.1:8901740-8914240 GCF_010015445.1 Perca fluviatilis
TATTACTGCGTCACATTACTGGTTACATTACTGGTTACATTACTGCGTTACATTACTGGTTACACTACTGCGTTACACTACTGGTTACACTACTGGTTACATTACTGGTTACATTACTGGTTACATTACTGGTTACATTACTGTTACATTACTGGTTATATTACTGGTTATATTACTGTTACACTACTGGTTACATTACTGGTTACATTACTGGTTATATTACTGCGTTACATTACTGGTTACATTACTGGTTACATTACTGGTTATATTACTGTTACATTACTGGTTATATTACTGCGTTACACTACTGCGTTACACTACTGCGTTACATTACTGGTTACATTACTGGTTATATTACTGCGTTACACTACTGCGTTACATTACTGGTTACATTACTGGTTATATTACTGCGTTACATTACTGGTTACATTACTGGTTACATTACTGGTTATATTACTGTTACATTACTGGTTATATTACTGGTTATATTACTGCGTTACACTACTGCGTTACATTACTGGTTACATTACTGGTTACACTACTGCGTTACACGCTACACTACCGCGTTACATTACTGGTTACATTACCGCGATACATTACTGCGTTATAATTACTGCGTTACACACTGGTTACATTACTGGTTACATTACTGGTTACATTACTGGTTACATTCGCTACATACTCGTGTTACACTACTGCGTTACATTACTGGTTACATTACTGGTTACATTACTGGTTATATTACTGTTACATTACTGGTTATATTACTGCGTTACACTACTGCGTTACATTACTGGTTACATTACTGGTTACATTACTGCGTTACACTACTGCGTTACACTACTGCGTTACACTACTGCGTTACATTACTGGTTACACTACTGCGTTACATTACTGGTTACATTACTGGTTACATTACTGGTTATATTACTGGTTATATTACCGTTATACACTACTGCGTTACACTACTGCGTTACACTACTGGTTACACTACTGGTTACACTACAGCGTACACTACGTGCGTACATTACTGCGTTACATTACTGGTTACACTACTGCGTTACACTACGTGCGTACACTACTGGTTACATTACTGGTTACATTACTGGTTATATTACTGGTTACATTACTGGTTACATTACTGGTTACATTACTGCGTTACATTACTGCGTTACATTACTGGTTACATTACTGGTTACATTACTGGTTACATTACTGGTTATATTACTGGTTACATTACTGGTTACATTACTGCGTCACATTACTGGTTACATTACTGGTTACATTACTGGTTACATTACTGGTTACATTACTGGTTACATTACTGCGTTACATTACTGGTTACATTACTGGTTACATTACTGGTTACATTACTGCTTTACATTACTGGTTACATTACTGGTTACATTACTGGTTACATTACTGGTTACATTACTGCTTTACATTACTGGTTACATTACTGCTTTACATTACTGGTTACATTACTGGTTACATTACTGGTTATATTACTGGTTATATTACTGGTTATATTACTGCGTTACAGCAGAAAGGAATAAATTACTGTAACGGGTTGGTTACACTGGTTACCTGTGTGTGTGTGTGTGTGACCTGTGTGTGTGTGTTACCTGTGACTCCGCTGCAGCTAGCCTCACACTCCTCCCTGGACTCAAAGTGGTTTTCGTTGGCGTCACAGCCTCCGTAGGTGAAGCCTCGACAGCTCTGATTGGTCACATCGTAGTAGAACCTGGGGAAGGCTGCACGGCACGAGCCCACCTTCATCGGCAGCCGGCAACGGACTGGAAGAGACAAACACACACCAGAGAGAGACACACACACACATCAGAGAGACACACACACACAACACACACACACACACACACACACACACACACACACACACACACACACACACACACACACACACACACACACACACACACACACACACACACACACACACACACACACACACACACACACACAGTTAATGACAGGGGGCCAACAGACTACACTGTTGGTGAGAGGCACTGCTCTCACCACGATGACATCATGGTGATGTCATCACTGCTCTCGCCACGATGACATCATGGTGATGTCGTTTCATCCCCACGGTCTACCTCACAGGTGTCAAACTCGAGGCCCGCGGGCCAAATCCGGCCCCTGGCAGGTTTAGATCCGGCCCGTATATCAGTTTGGGTTCACGATACATTCTGGCTCTCCTAGCTGAGCTCCATAAACACAGGACAGGGTTTAAACTGTAATTACCTGACATTACAGTCAGAGCAGACATATGACAGATTAGAGACTCCCCAGAAGAAGAGAGAGAGTTTCCTCTTCAGGCTGAGAAACAGGTTGTTGTTGTTTTGCTAAATTCTCTGACGTCTGAGGAACTCTTCTGGAGGGCTTCATGTCAACAACAATGTCAGAAATAGCAACAAATTTACTAAAAAGGTGAGAAACGTCTGAGAAAGCCACAAAAAAGTCTGAACAAAAACAACAGAAGTGAGGACAAAAAGCTACAAAATGTTAAAAATAAGTGACATGCAGTACCAAGAGCAGGTCAGTAAACTCTCCATGTCTGGCTCTTCTCCCAGTGTGCCCCCCCCCCAGCAGAACTGAGTCTGACCCCCCCCGATCTACTCCGTGAACTCCAACCAATAACAGTTGTCCTTGTGTATGTACCAGGCCCTGACAACCAACTCACATCAGAGCGTATTTACAGCAACGCTGTGTTCAGGGCACCTGGTCAGCCCGTGTTTCTGCTGGGGGGGGGGTTCAACAGCTGTGACATCACCACATCACCACAGACAGACCATCATGTGATATTACTACTGCCTAGATACAGACCATAATGATATTACTACTGCCTAGATACAGATCATAATGATATTACTACTGCCTAGATACAGACAGACCATCATGTGATATTAGTACTGCCTAGATACAGACAGACCATAATGATATTACTGCCTAGATACAGACAGACCATCATGTGATATTAGTACTGCCTAGATACAGACAGACCATAATGTGATATTAGTACTGCCTAGATACAGACAGACCATAATGATATTACTACTGCCTAGATACAGACTCTGACCCTCTAGTCTACCAAACTTGCACGTTTCCTGACTATTAGAGACGGTCTGAAGACCGTTCTGGGTTTTGCAAGATTTGCCGAAGAAAAGAACTAGAAAGAAAAGAAAGAGCCTTGTGGTGACGACCGCATTGAAACTGACTAAAGCTTCTGTAACTATGGGGAATGTATCCTCCATGTGAAGCATCTGGACCCATTGTTGGTGAGATGAACCAGAGATATGGACCAAACTGCTTGAGATGTTATATTGGTCCTTTTTTCAATTAACCTATTTTATCTGCTTTTATATGTTTAACTGTTTTAACTGTTCTTTATTCGCGTATTTTATCGCTCAGTCCTTTAAATTCTTATACTGCCCTGTTAAATGTATTCTTGTCTTTTAAATTGTTTTTAATTGTTTTCTAACTGCTCTTTCATGTTTTATGTAAAGCACTTTGAATTGCCCTGTTGCTGAAATGTGCTATATAAATAAAGCTGCCTTGCCTTGCCTCTAGATTAAGGAGTTTTTAAAAGGGCAGACCACAGCATGTGAGGGTAAATGGGTTTATTAAGTCCACCAACAGTATTTTAACCACCGGAGGGCCTCAGGGATGTGTGTGGTAGCCTCGGGGCTCTGTGTGTGGTAGCCTCGGGGCTCTGTGTGGTAGCCTCGGGGCTCTGTGTGGTAGCCTCGGGGCTCTGTGTGGTAGCCTCGGGGCTCTGTGTGGTCACTGGTCCTAGTCTCCATCTGAATGAGATCACCTGCAGCAGCAACAGACTCTATTTAAGGATGGCATGGTCTTGGTGGCCAACCTCACTGATGACCACTCACAAGCAGTAGGTCAACCCAGTGGTCCTCTGGTTCAAGAGGAGCTCACTGGAGCTTAACAACACCAAGACCAAGGAGCTGTGTTGCCATAGGGGCTGCCTGCTCGATACTGCTCATCCACTAAAGAGAGCTGAAGCCCCGCCCCCCTTCCGGTGGACCTCACGGGACCTTAACTCGGAAAAAATATGAAGCAAATTATTTTTTGATCCCGTTTGAATCGAGCCATGGAACGAACACACACACACAGGGAGGAGTGTGAGGCTAGCTGCAGCGGAGTAACTGGTAACACACACACACACACACACACACACACACACACACACACACACACACACACACACACACACACACACACACACACACACACACACACACACACACACACACACACACACACACACACACACACACACACACACACACACACACACAGTCCCTGTGACTGACCACCATCACACCTTCTCCCTGCATGTTGACACAATATACAACAAGGCCCACAGCCCGTGGGTCTCCTCAGAAGGACTAAAGCATAGGTCACTAACTGGGGGACCGCGGTCCGGATCCGGACCTAGAAGCTAGGGCTGCACGATTATGGCCAAAATGATAATCACGATTATTTTGATCAATATTGAGATCACGATTAATTATCACGATTATTTGTTGATTTTAGCCAAAACAAAATTTTATTATATAATTATAACTGCTTTTACATCCATATTGTGCTACATTCCTCCTTTATTGAAGGATACTGTGAAGGAGCCATTTCAGCTGTTGTGCGACCGCTTTCACACACATGCATGTTTGCCGTGAAAGATACAGGCAACGCAATTTTCTGTTCACGGTAACGGGCGCATGTGGTGCCTGGTATCTACCGGACGGAAATAGCTACGGCGATTTCTGTGGCTCATTACACCGACGACTTACATGTTCGGCGCTTGCTCTGATGCTCCAAAACCCACGTTAGAGGCAACATAAACATCGCTGAATGTCACGCTAGTAAACACTAATAACACGTTACACAGCAGGTAACGTTAGCCTACCGTTAGCTACAGTAAACACTAATAACACGTTATACAGCAGGTAGCGTTAGCCTACCGTTAGCTACAGTAAACACTAATAACACGTTACACAGCAGGTAACGTTAGCCTAGCGTTAGCCACAGTAAACACTAATAACACGTTACACAGCAGGTAACGTTAGCCTACCGTTAGCCACAGTAAACACTAATAACACGTTACACAGCAGGTAACGTTAGCCTACCGTTAGCCACAGTAAACACTAATAACACGTTACACAGCAGGTAACGTTAGCCTAGCGTTAGCCACAGTAAACACTAATAACACGTTACACAGCAGGTAACGTTAGCCTACCGTTAGCCACAGTAAACACTAATAACACATTACACAGCAGGTAACGTTAGCCTACCGTTAGCCACAGTAGTAACTGGATTAAACACGACTAAAATGCTGACTGCTAAACCGTGTAGTGTGTCTGTATTTTACTGTAGGATTCCAACAGCGGGACGTCCAACAGTCTGCTGCTAAAGCTATGAGCTAAAAGACACAAACTAGCGCTGGTCACTGCTGTTCTCTGAAAAACAACACAGCCGGGACAAAAGGTTGCGTTTACTGGTAAACATCGTGACCGGCTTATGGTGACCGACTGCTACCTGTTGTGGAGTTTTCCTCCCGTTACTCCGTCCTCGGTAACTGTCTACATCTAGAAACTAAGCTGCGCGGTGCAGGCAGGGAACAGCTCTGATTGGCTCATGGAGACATGTGATCAGACAGTGGTTTATGGAGCGCTAGATTGGCTTTGCAAAAACTGTTCTATGAAGGGAATGACGCATTTTAAATATCGCTCGATCACACAAATTTGATCGTGGGAAGCCAAAATCGTGATTGTGATTAAAATTCGATTAATTGTGCAGCCCTACTAGAAGCCGTCCCATCCGGACCCGGACCAAAGCAAAAGATTATGAATTAAAACCTGACGGGCGCTTCTATTTTAATATGCGCAGCTTTTGTATTCTTTACGGTAGGGGTTTAGTGGATGAGGAAACGCACAGACCAATTGCATGTGAGTTAAGCCATCCCACGTGATACCACTCAGCCAATGAAGTCTTCGCATTCCGGGCGGTAAACATTGGGACTCTACAGAGCGCAGACCAAGGGGGTAAGCTTCGCTTCAGAACTCGAGCCATCATGGCGCCATTTTGTTGCTAACTGGCCATCACCTCCTGTTAGCATTCCGCTGACCGCCATTTTTTTTTTACGTCACTTGACTGAGAATAACTTTACATCCGAAGCGTTTAAAGACTCTATTTGTCCGTTGTTTATTTCTAAAGAAACACAACAACGTATAAAAGGCTCCATTACCTTGTATCTCACGTTATGGCTCCGTAGCAGACGCTTTTATAAAATAGGCTAACGATTGGGTCATAACCACGAGACTTACTGTCACACAGTAGAGGAATTACCGTATAGTACAGGAGAAGCTCGCAGGCAGTTTCGACTTACATTAGCTGTTTAGGTTTAATGACTAATGTTAACTAGCAGTGATCAGTAATTAGCCTGTGCCTATGTTATCTCCTTACATATACCTACGCTCTCCGTCTCTGTAAGATTGGGAATGATTGAGATTTCTCTCGGCACAGCTACCAGAAGACTTCACACTTTCAGACACGTTGCTCACGTCACATCTACGTTGTCTCTCTCAGTTGGAGGCTGCTCAGTAAAGCTGGCCATCACCGGAAAAGTGCTTCTAATAGCCTTCACTGGTCTCCGTCCAGAGCAACGGGGTCTATTGGTCCATTATATATATGTCAATGGCGCAGACAGATGAGAGTTAGAGGCAAGTTACACAGGAAAAGAAAGTTGGATTAAAAAGATAGCGATACATGTAGAAAACAAAGGGAGTGAAAACAGACGAGTGAGACGGAGAAAGGGAGAGAGACGAGTCAGCTTTTTATGAAATGTCGTCAGAGCCGTCTGCTCTGATCTCAGCCGCTCTCTCTCTCCCCTCTGAGGCTGAATAAGTGGAACATGAAAACCGCGGGTCCCGTGAAATATGACAGTTACAGTTTATCGGAAAATAGCGTCGGGCACCCTGACTTTGATGAGTTGACTGTTTATCAGACCCCAGATGAGACAAGAAGCTAACGTTAGCGAACGCTGCGGTGACTGTCCCTCTGCCTCTGACGTCCGGCTGCTAGAGAAGCTGTAGACACGCTGTATTAACGTTAGTGTTTAAAACGCTTTCCAGGTTAGTGGGGATGCATAGTCTACCGCTCCAAACCAACATTAAAACCGTAGTAATCTTCACCCAGCGTTTAGTTTTGTTGCTAAACTGTGTGTAAAATGAGTGGTGACGTTAAATCATCTGTGTGATGTTTATGTTTTCAGGTAACGTTACTGTTGACGTTCAAACAGGCCTGCGTGTGTGTTTTGAGAAATATCTTTATACTGCAAGACTATATTTATTATATTAAGTTGGATATTAGATGTAAAAAGAAGGAAATGGTTCTAACATTGTACTTTAGATGTGTGTGAATTTCCCACACCAGGAGTAATTTAGTTCTATTTTATAGTGATCCATTATCGGTTCAAAAAATGTTTTATGTTCTGTGCAAAATGTTCTATTAAAGAAAAGACAGAAAATAAATATTTGTGTGTGCTGTAAAGTGGATGGAAAAAATGAAATCGGGATCGGCTAAAATTGGTATCAGCTGGCCTAACTCAAAGAGTCAATTGATTTCACCTACCAATATAAGAGGAACGCAGCTCTAACTAACGCAGAGTTGAAAGTAATCAGGCCTGGTGCCGGATTTCTGGCATATGAATATTTTCTGGATTTAATCATCGAACTTCCACCTACCAATGAAACGAGTTCTAGCCAATCAAATGCAAAGTAGGGCGGGTCTTTGCCGAAAAGCGAGAGTGCGGTGTGGTCTCTGTGGTAACGCGGCTAAAAAAAATGGATGCAAAGTTTATCAAACCTGGAGCATGTAGATACAGGCAGCTTTAGTTGAGAAAGGAGTTAAAAACAAATGGCGCTGGGCATGAATAGAGGACGAGAGGAAAAGGATGGAGACGGGAAGCTGTTATTAGCACTTGGTGCCTCAAACTGAGGGAGCCGGGTGCTTCTGCAGCGCATGTTGAAGGATACCGGACGGCAGCAGCGGTAAGACAGGGCTGGCTAGTCGTTAGATGCTAGTCGTTAGATGCTAGTCGTTAGATGCTAGTCGTTAGATGCTAGTCGTTAGATGCTAGTCGTTAGATGCTAGTCACAAAGCTTCGGTCCGTGCACTCTGTCATACAAGTACGTTACCGGCAACAGCGGCTACCAATAAGACTGTTCCTTTACTGACCGACCGTGATACTGTAGCTATCTGAAGCCCAAACTGCCTCGACAAAGCTGTCTGTTTGGAATCAGCATGGCAGGTATTTAAACATAACGGCCTTGTCCCAGAGTTTAGACGTCTAGCAATATGAAAAGATAAACAATGCCACGTTTTTAATAAATTTAAATAAAGCAGCTAATATCAACATGGACAAAATCATGAATGTACTAATTCACTTTTTTGATGATGACCTGGCCAAAGTAGTAACGTTTAGTTTTCACAATGATTCATTGTAGGATTATGATATTATTACAATATGTAAATCCACATTGACTCTTAATTTAACATATGGTTGGAAGAAGTAAAAATGTATCCAAAACTTTTTAGTTTTATAAATTATGACTTTTATTATTGTGTAATGTCAGAAGGACTTTAACTGTTTTGCCAGTCAAATTAACTTTAATGAGTGCATATTGAAATATTACACTGTTGGTTGGCAAAAAATTCATCTCAAAATGCATCAGATTGATGTTTTAACATATGTAATATTTAAAATTTTCTTCCGGAGGAGCATGCCCCCGGACCCCCCTAGAGGGGTAAAATCCTTCTCACCTTTTTCACCCCTGACCCGTTTTCATGCCTGAGTTATTTAAACATAATTGCTTTGTCCAAGAGTTTATGAAAAGCTAAACAATGCAAAGTTCTGATTGTGATGTGTAATGTAAGGACTTTACCCCTTCCAAAAAGTTTCAGGCTCAGGATTTTTTTTCACTTTAAGCCCTGTATTTTGAAATGCAGCCCTAGTTTTATTTAGTTAATAAGAGAACAACATACATATATACAGTCATACATATATGTTCAGTTCTATGTTACGTGACAATAAATATTGTTTTTGAATTGTACTGAATTAATTTGATTTGACGGTCAGTTATTGATTACATTCAGATGTTGATACAACTACTAGGCTACTTAAATATATATAACATTAAATTGTCAGACATTATGATCTTCCGGACCTTTGCTTCAAAACATTTTCTCTAACTGGACCTTTTTAAAATTTAGTTGAATACCCCTGGACTAAAGGATCTGAAGTGGGACAGGCCAGTCTACCCAGAGTCTACCATCACTGATAGAGTCTGCCATGGCTCTCAGCATCACGTCTTAGTACAGCTTCCTACCAAGGTTACCATCACTGATAGAGTCTGTCAGCTAGGATAGCCAGGCACTCCCCAAAAACAGCCATCTGACCTCATACACGAGCAGTGGGAAGGAAATCCAACTTCACCATCACCATCTGTCCCAATGCAACACATAAACACAACTCATGCCACTGACACGTCACACACACACACACACTCTGCTCCTCAGGAACAGGAAACAGACGATCTCCGAGTTTGGGATATAACAAGACATGTGATGACGTCATCTTGGGGAACTCTGATCTACATTTTAGGGATAGAACAATCATCCATTCATCCCTTCATCCATCCATCCATTAATTCATTAACCACCTGAGAGGTAATCTTTATAGCTGCAGCTGTAATGTTTACCTTCAGTTAGACATTTAAACATGAATTCCTGTCTCCACTGACTTTCACAATAAAAGCTCCAAACCGGATTACACTGATAAACATATAGTATAAAGTTCTGTGTGTGTGTGTGTGTGTGTGTGTGTGTGTGTGTTGACAGAGTCTGAGTTTCTGTGTGTGTGTCTCTCTCTGTCGGTGTGTGTGTGTGTGTGTCTCTCTGTCGGTGTGTGTGTGTGTGTGTGTGTGTGTGTGTCTCTCTGTGTTTTAACAGTCTGAGTTTCTGTGTGTCCTGTGCTCCAGAGACCAGAGGAACCGGTCTGACCAGAGACTGATCAGCTGACTCCCTCTACCTGTACAGGTGGCGGTGATGTCATAACACAGACTAACCTCTAAAACCAGTTAAAACCAGTTCTGTCTCAACTGCTGCAGGATATTATCATCAGAACAACAACAGCTGTTAACCACTAAAACATTAAGGCTGATGTAAGGTCTGTCTGAGGGTCAGCCCAGGGTCAAACCTGCATGTTACTATGGAAACACACACAACTTTATTATCAAATATACCTAGACACAACTTTATTTAAACAGCAGGAAGCAGGACGGTAAATCATTCCTGTTAAAACTTATTTCCTCCTGGTTTTCAGGAAGTCAGCTTCAGTAACTTGATATCTTTGTTGTTTACTTATACACAACTCTATTCAAACTGCAGGAACTTTATTTAAAAAGGTCCCATGACATGGGGCTCTTTGGATGCTTTTATATAGACCTTAGTGGTCCCCTAATACTGTATCTGAAGTCTCTTTTATATAGACCTTAGTGGTCCCCTAATACTGTATCTGAAGTCTCTTTTATATAGACCTTAGTGGTCCCCTAATACTGTATCTGAAGTCTCTTTTATATAGACCTTAGTGGTCCCCTAATACTGTATCTGAAGTCTCTTTTATATAGACCTTAGTGGTCCCCTAATACTATTATGACCTCATAAGGAGAAGATTCCTGATTGGCCCATCTGAGCTTTCATTTTCTCAAAGGCAGAGCAGGACACCCAGGGCTCGGTTTACACCTATCACCATTTCTAGCCACTGGGGGACCATAGGCAGACTGGGGGACCATAGGCAGACTGGGGGAACGCATATTAATGTTAAAACAAACCTCATAAAGTGACATGTTCATGCCATGGGACCTTTAAAACTAGAGGAACTTTATTCAAACTGAAGGAACTTTATTTAAAAGGAGGAAGCTGGACGGACCTCATGTCCACTAAAACCAGCCTTACCCTCTCCCCAGTACACCTGAGGCTAACCCATTATAACCCCAGACTATCCATGTAAATGTCGGTTAATAAAATAATGTTAGAAATAAAACTACCCTTCACTCTCAATGATCACATTACACAGTTCTCAGCAGCCGTGGCATTTTACTTAGCTCCGGTTAGTAGTACTGCGCCGAAAAGTACACAGAGAGGCTCACTCCAGTCGGGACACCCAGTAGTAGTAGTAGTAGTAGTAGTAGTAGTAGTAGTAGTAGTAGTAGTAGAAGGCTAGTAGCTAGCAGTAGTAGTAGTAGTAGCAGTAGTAGTAGTAGTAGTAGTAATAGTAGCTGTAGCAGTAGTCTAGTAGTAGCAGTAGTAGAAGGCTAGTAGCTAGCAGTAGTAGTAGCAGTAGTAGTAATAGTAGCTGTAGCAGTAGCAGTAGTCTAGTAGTAGCAGTAGTAGTAGCAGTAGCAGTAGTAGTAGCCTAGTATGTTGGTATTGAAGCATTGGATTGTAATCTAAGGATCAGTCAACATGGTGACTCAGTGTGCATTTAGAAATGGTAAAAATAAATCAAACAGATGGACACCACAAAGTGTAATAGTAGCAGTAGTAGTAGAAGTGAATTATAAAAGGTAAACTTAATTATACTTCAAAAAAGAGCAATAAGAATAATTCACAACACTGGATATTTGGAACACACCAATTCACTATTTTTACATTCTAAAGCATTAAAATTACTTGACCTAGTTGAATTTCAGAAAGGTGTAATTATGTTCAAAGCGAGAAACAATTTATTGCCTGGCAACATACAGAAAATATTTTCTGAAAGAGAGGGGGGCTATGACTTGAGGGGAAAGTCAAATTTTAAGACTCCCAGTTTTCGCACTACAAGGAAAAGTTTCTGTCTGTCAGTGGCACTAAATTGTGGAACACACTAAGTAATGAATTAAAGCAATGTCCAAACATATTCCAATTTAAAAAGATGTTCAAAGAAACTATATTCCAGAGGTACAGATAAATACAGTGCAATTAGTTAATAATCTGGGCTTACATTGAACAATGTGTAGTATGTGTATAATTATTGTTTATAGGTAAATATATGAATTTCCATTAATTCCAATTTTTTTTATCTCTGTTGACTTATTATAACACTATTATTATTATTATATTATAAGTATAACATATTTAATAGGAAAGAAAGGGTATAAAGGGGTAGGAGTACATAAGTTTTACTTCTTCCTACTCCTTTTTGAATGTGTAAATAGGTCTTTAAGTACAAGAAATTATGGAGTTTTATTTTTTTAACTGTTCTTTTTTTACATTACTATTTTCTTTGGATGTCGTATTGTATTTACATGTTCAAAATAAAAGCTATAAAAAAAAGTGGCAGTAGTAGTAGGTATAACAGAGTAGAAAGTGTGTTGGCTTTACTGTAAATGTCTCAGGGAGTTAATGAGGAACCATGACCT
>NC_053113.1:8919240-8954240 GCF_010015445.1 Perca fluviatilis
ATATAACAAACATTTGATGTCAGTATCTCCCAGAGTGATACCAGGGGATGTAGAAAGTTCCAGATTTTTTGCCAATTCATTTATATAAATGTTGAACAGAGTCGGGGACAGGCAGCATCCCTGTTTCACTCCACGTTGTTGGGGAAAGAAATGTGTTTGTTGGTGGCCAATTTTAACTGAACATTTGGTGTTTGTATACATAGATTTTATGATATCATATGTTTTTCCTCCAATACCCATTTCAATCAATTTATAGAAAAGACCATCATGCCAAATTGAATCGAATGCTTTTTTAAAGTCTACAAAACATGAAAAGATTTTTCCTTTGTTCTGGTTTAATTGTTTGTCAATGAGGGTGTGGAGAGTAAAGATGCGGTCTGAAGTTCGATATTTTGGGAGAAATCCAATTTGACTTTTGCTCAGGATATTGTGTTCACTGATGAATTGTAAGATTCTGCCATTTATAATGCTGCAGAATAGTTTTACCAGGTACTGGTCACACAGATTCCTCTGTAGTTATTTTGGTCAAACTTGTCTCCATTTTTGTGGATTGGGGTTATCAGTCCTTGGTTCCAGACAGCTGGGAAAATACCTGAATTTAGGGTGATATTGAAAGCTTTTAGGATGACCAATTTGAATTTATTATCTGTGTATTTGATCATTTCATTTAAAATGGAGTCAGCACCACAGGTCTTTCGGAGTTTAAGCTTTTTTATTTTGTCTGTTAGTTCTTGTTCTGTAATCAGGGTGTCAATGGGGTTCTTGTAGATGAGGCTTTGGTGGTGATTAGAGTCTTGGATATGTCAAAGATAAGCAACAAAATTAATTTGATTGCATTAGTATTTTTTATGTAGTTCCAGATACTCCCTTTGGACACCTTCGAGGCAAAAATGTACATGTCCAAAAACTGATATTAAATAATCATATATCAATATTGTTTTCTGCTTTTTTTTCATAAATCACTTAAACAACTTCTAACTTACTCAAAACTACCAAACATTTAATCATTTTCTGGATTTTAACCCTTTAAATGCCAGTTTTAAATCTTTGAAGTAACAATTATTTATGAAAAACCCAACAGAACATTAATTATTTTCCATAAAATAAATCATAGGGGAATGGGGCTTTGGTGGTGATTAGAGGCTTGGATATGTCAAAGATAAGCAACAAAACTGATTTGATTGCATTATTATTTTTTATGTAGTTCCAGATACTCCCTTTGGACATCTTCGTGGGCAAAAATGCCTCATTGACTTCCATTATAACTACATGTTTTTATCTCACTGCCTTTACTGGCATTTAAAGGGTTAAAATCCTGAACATTATTGAATGTTTGGTATTTTTGAGCAAGTTAGAAGTTGTTTAAGTGATTTATGAAAAACATATTGATGATGATTTAATAACAATAAAATAATAATTTTTGTGTGCGTGTACATTTTTGCCACAAAGGTGTCCAGAGGGTACAAAATGAATCAATCAAGTATAAAAAAACTTATTAGAGTAAAAAACAAACATTTTGACCAAAAAGAAAGGTTCCTACAAAATGTCATGCCATAAGCAGTAACACAGCAAAAATTATCACAAAATGAAAAAAAAAATTTAGAAAAATTTACTAAAATGCCCGAAGAGGGCATGAGGGTTAATATGAGCCATACAGCACGTGTGATGTGTATAGCAGCAGGTGTGTTTCAGGATGTACACACAGGGATGTGCACCCCCACCCTTAGGCCCCTGTTCTCTGCCTGTACTCTCTTATCTCTGTCTGGCTGCTCTCCTCCACTCCTTAAAATTCTCAATGAAAGCTTTCTTTGTCATATAAAGCAGAAACAGATCAGTATGTAAGCAAAAACAGATTAATATGTAAGCTAGATATATCTTGTCAATATATATATATATATATATATATGTTTTGGGGTTTTCAAAACACACACTCTAAGCAATGATATAGTTTACTTTTCAAAACACATATTTAAGTAATGATATAGTTATTCTGTTAATAAAAACAACGTTATATATGCTGTAAAGCAAGGAATGATATGGATTCTGCTATTTCTTTGTTTTGGGGTTTTCAATTCGAACATCCATTCAACACCATCCAATTTAATTGAAACAATGTTTTATACCATATTTTTAAAAAAATCTAAAACTAATCAAATGAGAGGAAAATGCATTAATTGTAATAAATGATGAGTAGCAAGTCATAATAGCTAGTTTTATCTAATGATTTTGAGCACACAGTACTAATAAATATAAATACTAAACGTAAGGTTCCATGTTAATACAACTCAACATGTTTAGTTTCAGCTTGTGTAAAAACTAAAGTGTTTCCACACGATTTGCGAGTAAAGTCAACTAATTTGGGTAAAGAGTATGGGGAATGACGCGAGGAACTGTTCAGTGACACACATAATGAACATTGTTTTCAGCATCTTACTGAGATATTAATAATCACTTAAATAAAACATACATAACCTGACACAAGCTAGCATTAGCTCAATTCAGTATCAGGACAGTCACTTAACTTCCTGTTAGCTTAAAAGAAGGATTAATGTTACCTTTTGTGATATTAAATTCAACACTCTCGTAATAGTATAATATTGTAAAACACAGTTTTCATCCGTGAAATTCCAAAAGCAGTACAACTATCTTTTTCTGAGTCCGAGTCTTTAAGATCAGTTGTCTGTCCGAAGATGGCGGCGGCACAGACGCAGTTTAGACACATTAACTGTTCAAATAATTTTTTGCAGCCATGTTCTGATTAAAGCTTTTGTCGTCTTAAGTGACAATAAACTGAATATTTCAGCAATTTGACATCACCTTAGTAAACAGCGATGGGGATTTTTGTAAATTCTATTTACAAGGTGATGAATTAAGAACAACAAATACTTCTTCGTTGCAGCATTAGTTAAAAAGCACTAGCAGTTGAACCCTGAACTCAGAAAATCCCTTCAAAAGGGAGGGAGTGTAATGTATAGTGTTAGCCAGGATAACATACATGCTGTTCAGAAGATAAAGTTTCTTCTGGTCAGCCTTCAATGTGGAGAGAAGATCAGAATATAACAACTCAGCTATCAGGGCATGAGGAGGAGGCAGGAGGGAACAGCTTGGCTCTGAAACATGTTCACTACGAGGCAGTGTGAATGCGCTGGTGGTGTCTTTTAAGGCTACCACTCTGAGAAAATTTTTTACCACATTGTTCACACCAGTACGGCTTCTCTCCAGTGTGAATGACCTGGTGTCTTTTAAGGTTACCACTCTGAGCAAAAGCTGCCCCACATTGATCACACCTGTACAGCTTCTCTCCAGTGTGAATGCGCTGGTGAGCTTCAAGGCTACTACTCCGAGAAAACATTTTCCCACATTGTTCACACCGGTAAGGCTTCTCTCCAGTGTGAACACGTTGGTGAGATTTAAGGCTTCTGCTCTGAGAAAAAGTTTTACCACATTGTTCACACCAGTACGGCTTCTCTCCAGTGTGAATGCGCTGGTGAGATTTAAGGGTACCACTATGAGAAAACATTTCCCCACAATGTTCACACCTGTACGGCTTCTCTCCAGTGTGAATGCGATTATGTGTTTTAAGGGTACCACTCTGAGAAAACATTTCCCCACATTGTTCACACCTGTACGGCTTCTCTCCAGTGTGAACACGTCGGTGAGCTTTAAGGCTTCTGCTCTGAGAAAAAGTTTTACCACGTTGTTCACACCAGTACGGCTTCTCTCCAGTGTGAATGCGTTGATGTCTTTTAAGGTGACCACTCCTAGAAAATGTTTTACCACATTGATCACAGCTGTAAGGCTTTTCTCCAGTGTGAACATGCTGGTGAGATTTAAGGCTGTCACTCCTAGAAAATGATGTACCACACTGATCACAGCTGTAAGGCTTTTCTCCAGTGTGAACACGTCGGTGAAATTTAAGGTGACCGCTCCTAGAAAATGTTGTACCACATTGATCACAACTGTAAGGCTTTTCTCCAGTATGAATGCGTTGATGTCTTTTTAGGGCACTCTGTAGTGTGAAAGCTGTCCCACATTGATCACAGCTGTGTTGATTATCTCCATTGTGAACTCTCTGATGAATCTTTAAATGTCCAGATGTTGTGAAGGATTTGTCACAGTGTTGACAGTGGTGACGTTTGGGTCCCTCTCCTCCTCTCCGTTTCTATAGCAACAGACAAACCGAGAGAGTGAGAGTTAGTGAACAACCTTCTTTAAACCCTGGACTTGCTCAAACTCACAATTTTCACTCTTCATACAATAATTTATGACAAAATGAAGGTAAATATGTGCCGGTTGCAGACATGTTATTATGGAAGCAAATGTACTTTTCATAACTTTAATAAGTTCAGAAATATTCTACATTTTTCAGGCAAGTTTCCCCATTCAAATGATTGGCAATTTAAAAACTAAAACATTTGCACACTCTATTCAGTTTTACTTTCAGTTAGAAATTCCATGGTAACTTTAAAATAACACAAACCTTTCATACATTCTGGGTATTTTTCATCCTTTAAATCCCATTCAAACCTTTTGAAATACATACATTAATTTGAAGTCAAAATAAAGGTAAAGTTCTTCTGGTTGCAGACATGTTACTATGGAAGCCATTGGACTCTTCTCATTGTTTCCCCCAGGTTGAGAATTTACTGGCGGTGGTGTGTGGCGCAGGATGTTACGGCGCGGTGCATGATGGCTAGGTTCAGTAATAATGGGTTCAGTTATATACTAGTCAAATGAAGGTGAAAACAATGACTATACAACATCAGATAATTTAGAAAGAAAAAACTATTTACATATTAAACGAATTAGACTTTAAGATGACACAGATACAGATGAAAATTTTGCGACACTATGCGGCATCTGACACAATTTCAGGGTAGTTATTCAGGCTGCACGATATGAGGAAAATATGCGATATGCCGAAATGTTGTTGAATATCGTGATAATGATTGTGATAAATAAACAGATATTAAAATGTAGCCTACTCAGTTCTGCTGCTTTCAGTATTTTGCAAAAAAACAACAAATTGCTCATTAAATTTTAAATAAATAACAAAAAAGCGTAGCCATGATGTGCTTTGACAATTACATCAGTTTTTTTTTTGCCAAATATTAACGGTTCAGCAGATAAAATACCCATAATACTATACTCCAGAAAATGACAAGTTATTATTAATCTCAACACTGTTTCCTCCTAACTCCTGTTAAATCACATAAGACTAGGAATATCTAAAGTAAATTATTGTTCATTTTGTTGGATAGATCTTTGTTCATTTTTTGAAGTGTATTAATCCGTGTTTTGGGGTTCCTAAACATAGCCTACTGTTCTGTAGAATTAAGTTCTCATCTGAGCAGATTTCTGTCATTCAAATAACTGAGTTGTAGTTTAAAACTTTTACAGCCAATTTAATAAAATTAAGAGTTTTTATTCGGTCTCGGGTCCATAAATACAGTTAATGGATACAGGCACGGAGAACTGAAGGCTCGGTTAGCAAACATTAGCTCTGATTAGCAGTTAGCGCCGGTTAGCTAGCTCCGTTATAAAGACATGAAGCGGAGGAGCCTGCTGCTGAGAGGGGTAACAACCAGACTCTGATAAATGATGTTCAGGGAGCTTTCACAGCAGTGTGGCCCTGTTGTTTCTACGGTTTTATTAGTACAGTTAATCCCATTGCAAGACCACCAGCAGTATGCTACTACTAACGATAGCCTCTCTGAGCAAGTGCAACATTGACGCGGTCATGCATGTGGCACACAACTTTGCGAGGGGGAGGGGCTGGAGACAGCTGGTCTGTGTGCGCTGTAAATAATTTACCGTTGTTTGGAATAGGGCTGCAACAACGAATCGATAAAATTCCATTATTAAAAAAGTTGGCAACAAATTTCATTATCAATTCGTTGTGTCGCTCAACTATTACGCCACTCAGTCGTGGAGATGAAAAAAATGTTGTTGAGCGCAGAGCGGAGTGGAGCAGCATGGAGTGGAGCAGCGCGGAGTGGAGCAGCGCGGAGTGGAACAGCGCAGCGCAGAGCGAAAGAAAAGAAAAAAGAGCAGAGCGGGGGTAGAGGAAATACGGAGAGAGACCAGAGAGACCCGTAACGTTGCTCTGAAACACACGGCGGAGGCAGATAAAGCAGTACATCCTAAGTCATCCAAGGTCTGGGAGCATTTCCCACTAAATAAATTGAAAACGTGTTAATTGCAAGATAAGCAAAAGCGACATGGCATGGCACGGGCGCACCACTCTGATGATTCAGCACCTAAAACGTAAACATGAGTCCTTGATGAGGAGGAAGGGAGTTCAACAGCAGGGTAAAGTCACCCCTAACCCTAACCCTACCATTCAAGAATTAGGCTACTAATCATTGGCACAAATTAACAGTTGTAGCTAGGGCTGCACAATATATCATAAATGTTGTGTTAACTTGAAACGGGTAAACCTTGTGGTGCATTCAAAGTTATTGTAAAATACCCTTTTCTTATCTGTTTCGGTCATTTAACAGCAATTTACTGGTGAAATAAGTTATTATTGTTATGATGTTATTATTATTACATTTTTAATAAATCATTTAAATCCTCCCTTTTTTGCGCTGTATTAATATTCATTAATATTGAGATTAGATTTCTGGGACTCTTCAGTAACCTCTTTCCTTCGCTCACCTCCTCCTTCCTCTTGCTCCCTCGCTCCTCTGAGTCTCCCGAGGCCTCACTGACAACTTTCCTCTTGCCCTCCTTCTTCTTCTCCTCCTTCTCCTTGTGTTTCTGCATGTACTCGGTGATAAGGTCGGGGAAGTCCAGGTTGTCTTGCGGCTCCCATGTGTTATCCTCACTGGAAAGGTGAGTGCAGACACAAGAAAATCTCCTCAGGCTTTGATTTTAGGCAATGCATTCTCACTCTAATTGCTAATTCGTATTATTCCTTTTTTCTATTGTCATTTTGTAAGGTTATTTGATGGTCTGCAACTTAGTGTCAAAATACCAAACCTTCAACTTTGAGGGCATGATACAATGCCGGAATTTATGCTGTAGATTATCTGCAATTTCTAAATGAACAAGATATTATATATATATTTATATTTATATATAGTATCTTGTTCATGTAGAATATGAATATATATATATATATATATATATATATATATATATATATATATATATATATATATATATATATATATATATATTCAGGACCAAGAACACCAAGTATTAATATTATAGACTCATACTTACTCTGAGAACCCCTTCCATTTCAGCAGAACCCCCCCCCTTTTTTTTTTTTTTTCCCCCCCCCCCCCCCCCCCTTTTTTTCCCCAATTTTTTTTTTTTTTTTTTTTTCTTCGCTACTTTTTTTTGCAGCTGCAGGAGGTGCTGCAGGCAGCTCCTCCTCCTCCTCCTCCTTCACTGCTGCAGCTGCATGCTCCTCCTCCTCCTTCACTGCTGCAGCTGCATGCTCCTCCTCCTCCTTCACTGCTGCAGCTGCATGCTCCTCCTCCTCCTTCATTGCTGCAGCTGCAGGAGGTTCTGCAGGTTGCTCCTCCTCCTCCTTCATTGCTGCAGCTGCATGTCCCTCCTCCTTCACTGCTGCAGCTACATGTTCCTCCTCCTCCTTCATTGCTGCAGCTGCAGGAGGTTCTGCAGGCTGCACCTCCTCCTTCATTGCTGCAGCTGCATGCTCCTCCTCCTCCTTCACTGCTGCAGCTGCATGCCCCTCCTCTTCCTCCTCCTTCACTGCTGCAGCTGCAGGAGATTCTGCAGGCTGCTCATCCTCCTTCACTGCTGCAGCTGCAGGAGGTTCTGCAGGCTGCTCCTCCTTCTCCTTGGCCTTCTTGCCCTTCTTTCCTGCTACGGTCGCCAGCTGACGTCTGCTGAGGGCTCCTTTGGTAGATCCAAGGGGGAAACGTGCAGAGATAATGATACAATGATTAGAAGAACTAATGGGAAGTGTGAGTGAATTATAGTTTAACATGTTTTACTATATTAAAATGTTCTGTTTGAATGGAGAAAATGCAAAGGCTGATGAGGTGACCAATCCATAGGACTTCAGAGTGTGAAGTATCTCCTGCATTCAAACTGAAATAACTACTAAAACGTAAGCCACAAAAGTCATTAACTGGAGCTACAAGCTACAGCACAGTAGCCTCAATCAACGACAGCTCATTTACCAGAACATCGCCAGATGTTCCTCGCCTTGCAAAAGTCAGTTCGTTTCGGGAAACAACAAGAAACTTTGAGCTAGCAAGCTACACACTGAAAATGGCAAGTTTTGAAAAAAACGTTTTGATGGTGCAACAAGGCAGGCCTGGTTGGTTCTTTCGGGGAATAAATTGTAAAGATTTACAAAGAATATGTCTAACGTTAGGCCATTTTATATCTAACTGGGATGTTTTGGGACCGATTGTGGCAGGATTGCTGCAGGTGAAGTAATGTTACATAGGGGGATACACTGGTGAGAGCAAATTACGTGTAGCTGTGTATGCAGCTCATTTAAATAGCTAATTTTACCATATTGTGTGAACAGGTAACTTCATTTTATATTACATGTGGCTAGGGTTGGGTACCGTTCACATTTTTACCGGTGCCGGTACCGATACCTGAAATTTGGTTCCGGTACCAAACGGTACCTTTTTTCTGAACCTTCCCGTTGTACTAACAAATACATTTATTTCATTTGTAAAAATAATTTCAAACCTATTTATCCTAGAGTAACTTTGCTCAGTCCGCACCACTGTGTGTGTGTCTGTGTGAGAGTGTGTCTATGTGTATGTGTGTGTGTATATGTGTGTGCCTGTGTGTATGTGTGTGTGTGTCTGAGTGTATATGTGTGTGTCTGTGTGTATATGTGTGTTTTAAAGCTGAGCCCTGCTCTCTGTCAACATGCAGACAGCATTTCTTCTATCAGGGTGAAAATGTTCCACCTAAACAAGTTCCTACCAGGGACTATTTAGCAGAGCCAAAGTCGTTGCGTCCGGAGCTTAGCAAGACGATTGTGATTGGTTTAAAGAAATGCAAACAAGTCAAAGCGTTTTATCTCCTATCGCAGTGCATGTGTGAGACCGCGTGTACATTCATGTAACAACAGGGAGAGGACACCTCAATGATTTTTGACCTTATATTTTGCGGGGGTATAACGCGTGAAAAAAACCGTGATGAATATACTCGGTTACATTCATGTTTACAGTGTGCATTATATTTATCACTTAATTCTCTTTATAGTTTCTAGATTTTAGATCCCAATGTCTTCAGTGTCTTTCTGTTCTATGTCCATATGTACCAGGGAGCAAGGCATATAATATATAGAGAAGGAAACTCGGCCTCTGTAAAAACAAGAAAAACAACAACAAAAAACACATGAGAACAAGCGTGGCAGATAATAGCGGACTGACTGAATGATATATCGAGCAAAGCGCTCGACCCTCCTCCTCCCCTGCCGCCTCTGGTCGTTGTGTTATTCCTGGCTGGCCGCTCTGTTGCCTCTTCGGTCCGGTCTCTGGTCTCTTCTCCGCCGCCACCAGTGTCTAGACTCCATCGGGGGGTTATGTTCCTATTCCCTACCCCTTTAAGAATATTATTAATTCGATGGAGTCTAATCTCCAAAAGACTTTGTACATTCAATATCATACAGTTGTACAATAAATATCTTTGCATATCTGCAAACAAAGTCTCTCCTGATTGAAATGACTTATAGGGGTGGTACGGTTAACAAAACCCACGGTTTGGTTCCTATCACGGTTTTGGTTCTTTACGGTTCTTGTTATTTTTTCTTTTAATCTTTAAATATACTTCAGGATATGATATATAGCTAAAACTAGCATATTGAATGCATATAGCTGTGATAAAACCTCTTCTGAAAAAACCGACCCTGGATCCTGAGGTCTTAGCAAACTATAGACCTATATCTAACCTTCCCTTTCTATCCAAGATCCTTGAGAAGGTGGTTGCTAATCAGTTATGTGATTTTCTACATAGCAACAGTTTATTTGATGATTTTCAATCAGGATTTAGAAAGAATCATAGCACAGAGACGGCACTGGTGAAAATTACTAACGACCTTCTAACAGCTGCAGACAAAGGACTTGTCTCCATTCTTGTTTTACTAGATCTTAGTGCTGCATTTGACACTATTGATCATACAATCCTGTTACAGAGATTAGAACACTTAGTCGGAATTAAAGGAACTGCACTAAAATGGTTTAAGTCTTATTTCTCTGAGCGATCCCAATTTGTTAACATTAACGATAAACCCTCCAAGCACGCCAAAGTCAGCCATGGCGTTCCTCAAGGCTCAGTGCTTGGACCAATTCTATTTTCCTTATATATGCTTCCTCTAGGACATATTATTAGGAAACACTCAATTAATTATCACTGCTACGCAGATGATACCCAATTATATCTGTCAATTAAGCCAGATGAAAGTGGTCAGTTAGCAAGACTTCAAACGTGTGTTGAGGATATAAAATCCTGGATGACCCACAACTTCCTGATGTTAAACTCAGACAAAACGGAAGTTATTGTGATAGGACCAACGCACTGCCGAACTTCGTTTTCGAAAGATATAGCTACTCTGGATGGTATTGCCCTGGCCTCCAGCACTGCGGTCAGAAATTTGGGAGTTATTTTTGATCAGGATATATCCTTCAACGCCCATTTAAAACAAACCTCAAGAATAGCCTTTTTCCATCTTCATAACATTGCCAAAATCAGGAATATCCTGTCTCAGAATGATGCTGAAAAACTAGTCCATGCATTCGTTACTTCTAGACTAGATTACTGCAATTCCTTATTATCAGGTTGCCCAAATAAGTCCCTTAAGGCTCTCCAGCTGATCCAGAATGCTGCAGCACGTGTTCTGACGAGAACTAAGAGAAGAGATCATATTTCTCCTGTATTAGCTTCTCTGCATTGGCTTCCTGTGAAGTCTAGGATCGAATTTAAAATCCTCCTCCTGACTTACAAAGCTCTAAATGGTCAAGCACCATCATACCTAGAAGAGCTCTTAGTACCTTATTGTCCCACTAGGGCACTGCGCTCCCGAATGCGGGGCTACTCGTGGTTCCTAGAGTCTCTGGAAGTAGACTGGGGGCCAGGGCCTTCAGCTATCAGGCTCGCGCTTCTGTGGAACCAGCTTCCAGTCTGGGTTCGAGGGGGCAGACACCGTCCGCCACATTCAAGAGTAAACTGAAAACCCTCCTCTTTGACAAAGCTTATAGTTAGGGGTGAGAAGTTGCAGCGTCCACCTAACCCGGCCCACCTGCTTCTCCTGCGTAGTTAGTTATGCTATTACAATTCTAGACTGCAGGGGGATGCTGTTTCCTTCCTATGACACACTGAGCTGCTCTCTCTTCTCTACTTGTTACTTCTGTATGCATCCTGTCCCAGAATTGCTTGTTACTAATCTAGCCTCTGGGGAGTTTACTCCCCGAGTCCTTATGTTCTTCTTCGCAGAGCTATGCTCTGTGATTCTCTGCACAAATCCCGGCCGCATCCTGCTGCATCCTGCTGCATCCTGCTGCATCCGCTGCATCCTGCTGCATCCGCCGCATCCACCCATGCTCTGCAGCGCCACGCTACATCCCGCAACGCCCTGCTGTGATGTTCCTATGCACAGAGTAGTCTGGATCCGGTATAGGGGACTGCACTACTCAGTATGACACGATGTGCCCTGCTATGACATGAACTTCCACGATAACCTTCGAAGTCACTGTGACCTTTAATGTGACTATTATTGGTACTGTTCATCACACCCCCAACTGGCCCGTCGGGCCACCCCTACCAAGAGTCCGGGTCTGCCGAGGTTTTCTTCCTAAAAGGGGAGTTTTTCCTTGCCACTGCGCCGATAGCCACTGCTAATGCTTGCTCTTGATGGAATTACTGTAATTGTTGGGGTTTTGGAAATTACAGAGTGTGGTCTAGACCTACTCTATCTGTAAAGTGTCTCGAGATAACTTTTGTTATGATTTGATACTATAAATAAAATTGAATTGAATTGAATTGAATTGAATTGAATGTTGAACAATACACGCACACAGTGGCAGCTCTATATAGTTTTATTTCATCAAAGGTAATGTGAAATCCAAAATGGTCCCATACACCAGACTATAAACAATGCTGGCACATCCTCCAGCTCCGGCCAGCCTTCCTTATCTCTCCCATCTGACATCTCTACACATCACATGACCAGCAGCAGCAGCACGCGACCTGAGGAGCGGTCGGCACGGTGTCTCTCAAAATCTGACGAAAATCTTTTAAACTGACCGTTGTTGATCTGAAATGAAGACAGATTCAGCAACTGCACGGCCTATTTCTCGCTTAAAATGTTTTCAGAAACATGTTTCAGTTAACTATTTTAGTACAATATGAGATCGTATTCTGAATGAGCCGCCATGACAGTCTGGCTTTGAAATTCGGGAACAGCCAGACACACGTGACGCGATCGTCCAATCACCTGAATTGGGTTGCTTTCGTCAAACTCATCCTGCTGGTCATTTCCAGTGTTTTAACATCGGTGTTGAAAGTGGGCTCTACGGCAGGAAGTGGTTAGTGATCATTAACAGTGGACTGACGAACCGTGAGACAAACACACACTCCGAACCGTGACTATTCGTGACTATTACGTGCCACTGTTCATCACACCCCCAACCGGCCCGTCAGACACCGCCTACCAATATTCTGGGTCTGCCGAGGTTTCTTCCTAAAAGGGAGTTTTTCCTTGCCACTGTCGCAATAGCCACTGCTCATGCTTGCTCTTGAGGGAATTACTGTAATTGTTGGGGTTTTGGAATTTATAGAGTGTGGTCTAGACCTACTCTATCTGTAAAGTGTCTCGAGATAACTCTGTTATGATTTGATACTATAAATAAAATCGAATTGAAAATTGAATTGAACCGAGACTAGCCAACCGAGCGGTTAGGATGTTTTTTCATGAACCGTACCAACCCTAATGACTTAGGAAATTTATATTTTAGCCCATGAGAGAGAGAGAGAGAGAGAGAGAGAGAGAGAGAGAGAGAGAGAGAGAGAGAGAGAGAGAAAGACAGAGTTGGAGAGAAATTTATGCATCATATTCTAGCATTGTAGAAAATTGATCTTCATGGTAAATTTCCTAAGTAACATTACCTTCTGCTTACTTTTAAGGCAACGAGTACAACTGTTCATTTGTGCAAATGATCAGCAGCCTAATCCTTGAATGGAATGATTATGATGGCTTCAGTTCAGAGCAGTGGTCAGTTAATGTAGATATGTAGGCTACTTACACATTCAGTCGGTCCGTGTTTGTCTGCCACGTTTTCTCGCTGTTTCATTACAGCGGCCATGTTTCTTTTTTACAAATGTGTTTCACGTCATCATTCTTCCACAAGAAGCTGCTGCTCACTCTGTATAAAGTATGAACAATGTGTATTCTCCATGTTGACATCAGTAAATCTGTTATCGACCTTGTGGTCTTTTGAGGAAAGCCGTGGACGCTCATCTATCTGAATTACTTCAGCCAGACTCAACCTAGTCTCTCCTCCTCAGCTCCTAGTCTCTCCTCCTCAGTCTGACCTAGTCTCTCCTCCTCAGTCTGACCTAGTCTCTCCTCCTCAGCCTGACCTAGTCTCTCCTCCTCAGCACCTAGTCTCTCCTAGTCAGCCTGATCTAGTGTCTCCTCCTCAGTCTGACCTAGTCTCTCCTCCTCAGCCTGACCTAGTCTCTCCTCCTCAGTCTGACCTAGTCTCTCCTCCTCAGCCTGACTAAACCTAGTCTCTCCTCCTCAGTCTGACCTAGTCTCTCCTCGTCAGCTCCTAGTCTCTCCTAGTCAGCCTGACCTAGTCTCTCCTCCTCAGCCTGACCTAGTCTCTCCTCGTCAGCCTGCCCTAGTCTCTCCTCCTCAGCCTGACCTAGTCTCTCCTCCTCAGCCTGACCTAGTCTCTCCTCCTCAGCCTGACCTAGTCTCTCCTCAGCCTGACTCAACCTAGTCTCTCCTCCTCAGTCTGACCTAGTCTCTCCTCGTCAGCCTGACCTAGTCTCTCCTCCTCAGCCTGCCCTAGTCTCTCCTCCTCAGCCTGCCCTAGTCTCTCCTCCTCAGCCTGACCTAGTCTCTCCTCCTCAGCCTGACTCGACCTAGTCTCTCCTCCTCAGTCTGATCTAGTCTCTCCTCCTCAGCTCCTAGTCTCACCTCCTCAGTCTGACCTAGTCTCTCCTCGTCAGCCTGACCTAGTCTCTCCTCCTCAGCCTGACTCGACCTAGTCTCTCCTCCTCAGCCTGACCTAGTTTCTCCTCCTCAGCCTGACTCGACCTAGTCTCTACTTCTCAGCCTGACCTAGTCTGAGAAGGCCAATATGGTGATATTCCTGCAGAAGAATTGTTAAACAAACACTGATGTAAAGTGTCCTCACCAAGTTTCTTTAAATGTACAATACTGTTGTGTAATATCTTGTTCTATATTTGTGTTTTATATTGGTTTCTATTTTAGGTCAGGTCATTAGGAAGAGAAAATGGAGATTAGATTACCCTGGTAGTAATCTCTATTAATCTCCAGTATTATTATATTGTTTGATACAATATTGTTTTATTTGATATTATGTAAATGTGAATTTTTATTTTATATTGGTTTATTATTACCATATGTTACCTGTATTTATATTGTTTAAAGATTTAAGTTAATATTGTGTTCAGTTTGGCCCTGTAAATAAAAGGGTATTGTTTTTTTACAAAGTGTGTGCAGTTTGGTTTTCTTAAGTACCGGTTCAAGAACCGTTTAAGCACCGGAACCGTTTAAAAAATACCGAGTAGGTACTGGTATCGGATAAAACCCAACCAATACCCAACCCTAATTACTACCCACTTGGAAGCACGCTACAAAAACAAGAAGGCTGAGCTAAAAACACAGTTAGCCGCGGCAAATGTGGATCTGACGACGGATTGTTGGACGGCACTGACGACAGAGAGCTACATAACAATCACTTGCCACTACATTGGAAACGACTGGCAGGTAAAGTCAGCAGTGCTTCTCACGTTATAGAGACATACAGCTGATAATTTAGCTGACAAACTCAACCAGGCTGTGATAATTGGGGGAATGCTGTTCTACAGCATTCCACCTATTGTTATTCGGTTTTATTTATTGGGGGAATGCTGTTCTACAGCATTCCAACTATTGTTGTTTCTGTCGGCCATTTTCTTTATTTTTCTGCTTCTGCTTATTCCCTCTTCCGTACGTTTTTTGGCTCTCTGTAACTTCTGCATACTTTCACCTATTTAAACCATTCAACTTTTCAAATGTTCAGCTCTTTCAGCTAATGATGGGACTTCTTCAACTTTTTTCTACTATTTATACTTTTTCAAATTTTAAGCTTTTTAACACTTTTTTTTAACATTGAAGTGAATGAGAGCAGCCTTCAACAACTTGAAATCCTCTTCTGCTTCAACATGTATCTCCTCCTACATTCTTCCACCTACAGACGTGATTCAAAATGTAAAATGTTCACAAAATATTCAGGTATTCGGGGTGTGCTCAGTGTTTTGATATCTTTTACAGTTTTTGTGAAAAATCTGTTTAAGTTTAGTGATTATTTCAGGAAATTTTATCGATTAAACAGGGTGTGTATTGCGCTGCTTAGAGTGGATGACATCACAGCTAGAGGGTGAAGCTTCGAAAAAATTATCTTAGTTCCTTGTCTGTAAACTGCTCTCACGCCCACAATATCTACTTGTCATACACAATTTATACATCAAAACGTAGGTATTTTTGTCTAGTTTCAGAAAATCTGCTCAGTTTTGTGATACGCCTTTTACTTTTGGCTGGTTGAGCTTCCAAATGACAAGATGTCCATATCGTTCTCCATTGGCTTCAATGATCAAACTCCTAGATATTTCCCAGCGAAACACTGAACGAACCACTTTTTGAAATCGCTGATATGACCACATTTTTACGTTTATCCATATAAATTTTATACCGATACGTTCACAAAGGCCTTGTGATGCTCAGGATCACGTCATTTGACTGATAGCAGTTATGGTGTTGCCACAGTGAGGCTTTGTTTGGGAGCTCGCTCTCAGGGACTCTGAATAGCTGCAGCACAGCACAGCTGACAGATTCAGCAGGTGACAGGCTCGTTAGCTTGATTACAGACATCAAAGCAAGTAAACATTCCCAGGCCATGGTTACCATGACAACACTTTCACAGACACACACCCAGATACTACAGGCAGTAATATGAACAGTAGTCTATACAGATACTACAGGCAGTAATATGAACAGTAGTCTATACAGATACTACAGGCAGTAACATGAACAGTAGTCTCTTTGGCCTTCCACTTCTGTCCGTCTGTCTTCTCTGTCTGTCCATCCTCTTTCTGTCCTCTTTCTTCTTTCCTCTTTCTGTCTTCTTTCCTCTTTCTGTCCTCTGTTCTCTTTCTGTCCTCTCGCTCTCTTTTCTCTTTCCTCTTTCTGTCCTCTGTTCTCTTTCCTCTTCCTTTACCTGCTCTCTGTTCTCTTTCCTCTTTCTGTCCTCTTTCTTCCTCTTTCTTCTTCCCTCTGTCCTCTTCTTCTTTCTTTCCTCTTTCTGTCCTCTTCCTGTCCTCTTTCCTCTTTCTGTCCTCTTTCTTCTTCCCTCTTTCTGTCCTCTCGCTCCCTGTCCTCTTTCCTCTTTCTGTCCTCTTTCTTCTTCCCTCTTTCTGTCCTCTTGCTCCCTGTCCTCTTTCCTCTTTCTTCTTTCCTCTTTCTGTCCTCTTTCTTCTTCCCTCTTTCTGTCCTCTCGCTCCCTGTCCTCTTTCCTCTTTCTGTCCTCTTTCTTCTTCCCTCTTTCTGTCCTCTCGCTCCCTGTCCTCTTTCCTCTTTCTTCTTCCCTCTTTCTCCTCTTTCCTCTTTCTGTCCTCTCGCTCCCTGTCCTCTTTCCTCTTTCTGTACTCTTTCTTCCCTCTTTATTCTTCCCTCTGTCCTCTTTCTTCTTTCTTTCCTCTTTCCTCTTTCTGTCCTCTCGCTCCTTGTCTTCTTTCCTCTTTCTGTCCTCTTTCTTCTTCCCTCTTTCTGTCCTCTCGCTCCCTGTCCTCTTTCCTCTTTCTTTCCTCTTTCTTCTTCCCTCTTTCTGTCCTCTTTCTTCTTTCTGTCCTCTCGCTCCCTGTTCTCTTTCCTCTTTCTGTCCTCTTTCTTCCCTCTTTATTCTTCCCTCTGTCCTCTTTCTTCTTTCTTTCCTCTTTCTGTCCTCTTTCTTCTTCCCTCTTTCTGTCCTCTCGCTCCTTTCTTCTCTTTCTGTCCTCTTTCTTCTTCCCTCTTTCTGTCCTCTCGCTCCCTGTCCTCTTTCCTCTTTCTGTCCTCTTTCTTCTTCCCTCTTTCTGTCCTTTTTCTTCTTTCTGTCCTCTCGCTCCTGTCCTCTTTCCTCTTTCTTCTTCCCTCTTTCTGTCCTCTTTCTTCTTTCTGTCCTCTTTCTTTCTGTCTTCTTTCCTCTTTCTGTTCTCTTTCTTCTTTCCTTTCTGTCCTCTCGCTCTCTGTTGTCTTTCCTTTCTGTCTCTTCTTTTTTTCTCTTTCTGTCCTCTTTCTGTCTTTCCTCTTTCCTCTTTCTCTGTTCTCTTTCTTCTTTCTTTCCTCTTTCTTCTTTCTTCTTTCTTTCCTCTGTCCTCTTTCCTTCTTTCTGTCCTCTTTCTTCTTTCCTCTTTCCTTCGTCCTCTTTCCTCTTTCTTCTTCTTTCTGTCCTCTTTTGTCCTCTTTCTTTTCCTCTTTCTGTCCTCTTTCTTCTTTCCTCTTTGTCTTCTGTCTTCTTTTCCTCTTTCTTCTTTCTTTCTTTCTGTCCTCTTTCTTTCCTTTTCCTTTCTTCTTTCTTTTTCCTCTTTCTTCCTTCTTTCCTTGTTCTTTCCTTTCCTCTTTCTTTCTTCCTCTTCCTTTTTCTTCCTCTTTCTTCTTTCTTTCCTCTTTCTTTCTTTCCTCTTTTCTGTCCTCTTTCCTGTCCTCTTTCTTCCTCTTTCCTTGTCCTCTTTCTCTGTCCTCTTTCCTCTTTGTCCTCTTTCCTCTTTCTTTCTTCTTTCCTCTTTTTTCTGTCCTCTTTTCTCTTTCCTCTTTCTTTCCCTCTTTCTTCTCTTCCCTGTCCTCTTTTCTTCTTTCTTTCCTCTTTCTGTCCCTCTTTCTTCTTTTTTCCTCTTTCCTTCCTCTTTCCTTCCTCTCTTCCCTCTTTCTTCCCTCTTTCTTCTTTCTGTCCTCTTTCTTTCTGTCCTTCTTTCCTCTTTCTTTCTCTTTCTTCTCTTTCCCTCTCTTTTTCTTTCCTTTCTTTTCTTCTTTCCTCTTTCTTCTTTCCTCTTTCTGTCCCTCTTTCTTCTTTCTTTCCTCTTTTCCTCTTTCCTCTTTCCTCTTTCCTCTTTCCTTCCTTTCTTCTTTCCCTCTTTCCTTCTTCTTCCCTCTTTCTTCTTTCCTCTTTCTTCTTTCCTCTTTTTCCTCTTTCCTCTTTCTTTCCTTCTTTCCTCTTTCCTCTTTCTTCTTTCTTTCCTCTTTCTTCCCTTTCTTCCTCTTTCTCTTTCTTTCCTTTCCTCTTTCTTCTTTCTTTTTTCTCTTTCCTCTTTCTTCTTTTCTTTCCTCTTTCCTCTTTCCTGTCCTCTCCTCTTTCCTCTTTCTGTCCTCTTTCTTCTTTCCTCTTTTCTTCTTCTTCTTCCTTTCTTTCCTGTCCCTCTTTCTTCTTTCCTGTCCTCTTTCTCTTTCCTCTTTTCTGTCCTCTTTCTTCCTCTTTTCTTCTTCCTCTGTCCTCTTTCTTCTTTCTTTCCTCTTTCCTCTTTCCTGTCCTCTTTCTCTCCTTTCCTCTTTCCTCTTTCTTCTCTTTCTTCTCTTCCTTCCTGTCCTCTTTCCTCTTTCTGTCCTCTTTCTTCCTCTTTTCTGTCCTCTTTCTTCTTTCCTGTCCCTCCTTTCCTTTCCTCTTCTCCTCTTTTCCTTCCTCTTTCTTCTTTCTTTCTTCTTCCTGTCTCTTTCTCTTTCTTTCCCTCTTTCTGTCCTCTTTCTTCTTTCCTCTTTCTGTCCTCTTTTTCCTTTCCTCTTTCTGTCCCTCTTTCTTTCTGTCCTCTTTTCCTTTTCTTCTTCCTCTGTCTTTCTGTCCTCTTTCTTTCTTCTTTCCTCTTTCTCTTTCTTCTTTCTCTTTCCTTTCTTTCCTCTTTTCTTTCTTCTTTCTGTCCTCTTTCCTCTTTTCCTCTTTCTGTCCTCTTTCTTCTTTCCTCTTTCTTCTGTCCTCTTTCTTTTCCTCTTTCCTCTTTCTGTCCTTCTTTCTTCCTCTTTCTTGTCCTCTTTCTTTCTTTCTCTTTCTGTCTTCTCTTTCTGTCCTCTGTTCTCTTTCTGTCCTCTCTTTTCTCTTTCCTCTTTCTGTCCTCTGTTCTCTTTCCTCTTCCTTTCCTCTTGGTTCCTCTCTGTCCTCTTTCTTCTTTCTGTCCTCTTTCTGTCCTTTCTTCTTTCCTCTTTCTTCTCTTGCTCTCTGTTCTCTTTCCTCTTTCTGTCCTCTTTCTTCCCTCTTTATTCTTCCCTCTGTCCTCTTTCTTCTTTCTTTCCTCTTTCTGTCCTCTCGCTCCCTGTCCTCTTTCCTCTTTCTGTCCTCTTTCTTCTTCCCTCTTTCTTTCCTCTCGCTCCCTGTCCTCTTTCTTCTTTCCTTTTTCTGTCCTCTTTCTTCTGTCCTCTTTCTTCTTTCTGTCCTCTTTCTTCTTTCTGTCCTCGTTCTGCTTTGTCCTCTGTCCTCTTTCCTCTTTCTGTCCTCTTTCTTCTTTCCTCTTTCTATCCTCTTTCTTCTTTCCTCTTTCTGTCCTCTTTCTTCTTTCTGTCCTCTTTCCTCTTTCTATCCTCTTTCTTCTTTCTGTCCTCTTTCCTCTTCATGTCCTCTGTTCTCTTTCCTCTTTCTGTTCTCTGTCCTCTTCACTGTCTTCTTTCTTTTTCTGTTCTCTTTCTCTGTTATCTGGCCTCTTTCTCTGTCCTATCTCTTTCCTCTTTCCTCTCTCCGATCCGTCCATCTGTCTGTCTGACAACTTCACCTTTTTTCTTACACATTTTAACCAACCATCCAGTTTAGCTATAACATAAGCTCTTCAAAAACTTAAAATTATTCCACATATTTTGTCCGTTATGGTGGTATGATGTGGAGTTAAAAACCATTCCTGCACTTTTTCAGCTATTTTCACTACTTCATCTTCTTCTTACGGGTTTAAGCTATTCATCCAGTTAGCTTTTGCAATTCAGCTATTCAGCATTCCCGCATTTTCTGCAGGGAATGCATTTTTCTAGTTATTTTTATTCACTCTTCCGATGCGTTTTTGGCTCTCTGTAACTTCTGCATACTTTCCACCTATTTAAACCATTCAACTTTTCAAATGTTCAGCTCTTTCCGCTAATGATGGGACTTCTTCAACTTTTTTTCTACTATTTATACTTTTTAAGATTTTAAGCTTTTTAACACTTTTTTTTAACATTAAAGTCATCAGGGCAGCCTTCAAATCCTTCAAATCTTCTTCTGCTTCAAAATGTATCTCCTCCTACATTCTTCCACCTACAGGCGTGATTCAAAATTTAAAATGTTCACAAAATATTCAGCTATTCCGGGGTCTACTTTTCAGGTTGATATCTTTTACAGTTTTTGTGAAATTTTTTTTAAGTTTAGTAATTTTTTTGGGTTTTTATCCGATTAAACAGGTTGTTATTATTGCGTTTGCTAGAGTGGATGACATCACAGCTAGAGGGTGAAGCTTGAAAAATTATCTTAGTTCCTTGTCTGTAAACTGCTCTTACGTCCCAATATCTACTTGTCATACACAATTTATACATCAAAGCGTAGGATTATTTTTGTCTAGTTTCAGGAAATCTGCTTTCGGTTTGTGATACGATCTCATACTTTTGGCTCAGCGAGCTTCAAAATAGAGAAGATGAAATTTCTCTCAATCCGCTTCAATGATAAAAGGCGTCCATATTTTTCCAGCGAAGAGCAGAGCAGACCACTTTTTAAAATTGCTGACTACTCACATTTTTATGTTTATCCATATAAATTTTATACCGATCACGTTCACAAAGGGCCGGTGTGCCTCTACCGCGGTCCAGGATCCCTGCGTGGTGAGCGCTGTATCGCCAATGCGTGGTGTCGTTTACTCGGCACAGAAACCTCCATGGTAACAGGTTAGAGCTTACACTGCCGGCGTGACATAACCAGACGCGGCCGGAAGGCAAATTTTATCTTACGAAGCCGAAATAGCGCCATTTTTCGCAGCGAGGCGCCGGCGTGTTGGAAGCATTTCAGGCCAAATGGGAATGGGAAAGATGTTTATATGTGCATTTAAACACTAATGCATGGTAATGAATGACATGTTGATGTTTGAAAGCCTCTAGGTTTTGATATAAATGCATATATATATATATATATAAATAAATAAATGTAAATAAGTATAAATAAAAAAAAATCGATTTTCTAATATTGCCACTGTATACCAGAGCGAAATATTCTGTATGTAGTTTATTTTGCGGAATCAATAATCCATCAGTATATATTTGTGTTTTAACATGGTATTTCATCATATCAATGGAAACATCCATGTGTCGAATAACAAGGCCCCAGCAGCAGCAGCAGCAACAGCAACGGCCCGCGTCAGGAACATGTTTCTGGTGTGAAAAAAGCGTAGAAAGCCATGCACAGGCGCATACCGTCACGCCCGGACACATGGATGTTTTTCCATAAACATAAATATATTCTGATCTGATTACAGCAAAGACCTCTACGGTATTGTGCGGGAAAAGGCTACAGATTTTTAGTTTCTGTATTACAGATGCAATATTAGAAACATTTTTTTTTAAATTACATTTATATATGGATTTATTCAAACCAAACTTTATTTGTTTATTTTTGTGTTCATTACATAAATATATTTTCCTTTCTTTTTCTACGCTTCAGCGTGGAAAAAATAATAGGTGTTGGTTCTATTTTAGCATGCCGCTTTGAGCGCGAGTCCGCTTTCCGCACCTGAGACGTGCGTCTCAACGCAGGCAGTGTGTAAGCTCCTAACTTGTTAACGTGGGAGCCGAAATATAAAATGGACACGCACGCAGCTGACACCCCTTCACTAACGCATCCAGTGTGTAACCGGCCTTAATGTACTCTCGGCCAAAGCCGACACATAATGTTGTCACTGCCCACAACTTGTTTAAAAACAGTTCCATACCTCTGACTTTCCTCAAAACTTGCTCAAAGTTAATTCTCCTGTCTTTCTTTGGACTAACTATAGGTAATATTTCGATTATGGCATAGCTTTCTCCCACCCAATTATTAGGGCTAATAAAGTAATGGGATTAAAAAAAAAACACAAACGCTTGATCAAAGGGCCCGGCCGGCTTAGGATAGTTGTGGAAAATAACGCCACATTAAATGTTTTTTCCGCTGCTAAACATGCTATAGTCGTTAATATCTTAAATGAGATTTTGGGAGATGTCACCGGAGATGTTGCAGGGTGGAGAAAGTGCAATGCAACTATTGTGGCAGCAAAGTTTAGTCTCAATTGTAAATAAATACTTGAGTTCAAATGTAGTTATACTAAGACACTACAGCAGAGAGGGTACACTTTAGAAACTACACTGCAGTTAATGCCTAACAGTCTGTTTTTATTTTGAATCCAAAGTAGCTGCGGTAGCTGTGCCTCTGCAGTGACTTGTTTGTAAAGTTTTCAATCTTCTTTTGGTTTTTTAGGTCCAGAAGTTTGATGGCTGTGAGGAAAAACAAGCAGGTATGTAGTGCTTATAAAATCTTTACTCTATTCTTGATGTAGACTTTTCAATAGAACAAGTTGGTAATAAGTTTAATTCAAATGTTAAGACTCTGGAATCGTAGGTTAGGGTTATAGGCTGCATTTCTGTACTCTGAGAGACGTATGAATGAAGGGGCAGTTAATATTTTATTTGTGGGTATTTGTGATATTATAAAATGGTACATAAGAGTAAAGTATAAGAAAGATTCATATGCACAAATATGCACTGAGAATGGTTTTCTTATCTAATTGTAGCACATTGAATTGCAATAAACTCTAAGTTTCTTAGCCCTATTATTATTTTATGCTAGTATTACTATTTTCTTGGAAAACCCTGCAGCACCCATCACCACTTATATAAGCAAAGCATCATAAATGACTTCGCAATGTCCAAGTAACTTGCACCACTAGATCACAAAACTGCAAGGTGAAAGGATCAATTTCATGGCTCTTCTCTGGAGATGTTCAGAGATACATTATGGTGGGGATTTGTGAAAATGTCAGCTCAGGTTTTAAAACAATAGAGGTCATAAGTCAATTTCATGGTAATAAATTGGGAGGGGATGGTTTATGGCACTTATTAATTAAGCCAAATGAATTCCATTACAGAGCAGTTTCACTGTGCTAGATGAATTAATACTAAATAAAAATAGCAGGCTTATTATATTTTTATGTAGCTTATTTTACAGTCTCTGAAAACCCATTGTTTAAGTGTTGATGGGTGTTCAGTAAGGGTTATCTTCTGACTTTGGTTGAAGGAAGTTAGTGATTATTTCTCAGTAGCTAATGTTTTGGCATGATATTTTCTAACGTCTTCTGATCTTTGTGACTGGGGCTGGGACAGTTACCGCTTTACCGCTTGGTCACGTTGACACCTACGTGGTCTGAGCTCAATCACATTACCGCAAAACAAACATTGGCCTGCACGTATAGTGGGAATCCCCAGACCCCTCAGGATACGATATCCTCACGATACTTGTGTCACTTCTACGATATATAGCGATTTTAAACATACCGCAATATTCGTGATATATTGCAATTTATTCACGTTTTTCCAACTTCAATTTTTCCCCAATTTTTAAATGTATGTCCCCAAAAGGAAACTTTGTCAACATCTTTTTACTAAAAGATAAATTTCTCTGTTTGTTCATCTCACTTCAATTTTTATTGGTGCAAAATGAGAAAGTAAGCGAAACCACCAACACATATATCATAAAAGATCGGAGACTTGGCGTCTCTGTATTGATACAGTATTGCCATGGAAAATATTACTATACTATACTGTATCGATTTTTTTTTCCCTGACCCCTACTGCACGTTGTGTCTAATGACACGGATTGTATCGATGACGTGTGTTACAGATTCAAGGTTTTCTAAACAAAACTTATCATCAAAAGATGGAGCAAACCGACTCACGAAGTGCGGAGCACAATGTTCCATACCATGTATTATGGTACGAAGGTAAAGCCATTTCTCCATTCTCAGCTGAGGTAGACACATTAAGGTTACAGCTGCAGTGTTTTACCATTGCACATTAGCCTTGCAGCTAACAGAGTTCTGTTAATAACGTTATCCCGATAAACGTAACGCGTTGAATTTCAGCCAGCATGCACATTTTGTGAGCCCTAAAACAGAGCGGCTTTATATCGGTAGAGAGCAACAAGTTAGCAAACTGCCGAGTGACCGTGAGTCGCCCTCTGGGCTCTCTGTCTGCTCAGCTGCTAGACGGGCTGCACTCGGGCTGCAACATGTAGTTAAAAGCCAATGTTTTTGTTGGGGTAACTCCATTCACTTCTACCGGCAGTATTGACAACAGATAAAAGCCACCGTGTCTTGAGAAGCACTAGCTTGTTGTTTTATTGTTCACTTTAACTCACTTTATATCATCTTTCCTCTCTTTTCCTCACAGCGGTACTTTTACTCCCTCCGTTACCGCCGCGCTCTCCTTATGCGACCCCACACGGGCAGTGACGCTTCACTCACTTAGAAGGCACCCTGCTGACTCCCGCTCTAACTAGCTTTACCTTTGTAAATGGGTATACCTGCTACTTAACGCTGGAATTTCTTGCTTTTCAACCAGCGGTAGAAAATACATACCGCTCCCAGCCCTAACTGTGACAAAACCTTTTTTCAACACGGTAAGAGTCCTGATTTTAAAACACACACTTTTAACATTTGACATAGCGGACATCCAAAAACACGGTATGCTTGACATCTGCCTTTCCAAAACAAATACTTGGAAAAGGCAAGAATTTTTTTTTCTCAAGTGTTAAATATGAAACTGATGTCAGTGGTACAGTCCATTTCAAGATAATGGTAGCATGGTTCTGTAAAGTTGGACTTGAAAGTGAATGTGATGTCTTTCTCATGATTATGCTTTTACTTACAGTTAGACTGTGTCTTTGAGGAGTCAGGAAGTGATTCCTCTGGGTCTGAACTATGCAGCCACAACCGGATTGGACCTCAGATTACAAGCCACCTCTGAATGCATCATCATCCAGTGATGATGAAGATTTGAAAAGCCCAGGCAAAGCTGTAAGAAATTGTCCCGTAAAGAAGAGTTCAAAGGTACAGACACAAATTCAAGTGAGATGGAGATCCAAAAGGAGGCAAAATCAACCATTGGAAGAAAAAGAAACAAAAAACGTATGCGAAAATACAAATAATAAAAGAACAAAAAAGAGGACCAAAAAAGATAAAGTGACTGTAACCCTGACTGAAAAACTTGTACAAAAAAAGAGAAGACAACAAGCGTGCAGTGGGACAAAAGCACTATTGCCTGTCTGTGGCCAATCAACGCTTAAGATGGCAAGGCATTTGCGAAAAGCATATGGAGATCAAGGCGATGTAGCGTTTCTCGCTCTTTAGGGATCGAAGAAAGAAAGGTTCTTTTGGAACAATTCTGCGAAATAAAGGTGATTTTAAGCACAATAGCAAAGTCCTGGCAAAAGGCAGAGGAGAACTAGTGACATGGAAGCAGCCCCCTCCTCATAAAGCTTCTGTTCCCGGATTATTTGCCTTGCAACCTTTTGTTTTTGGAAATGTTTGCAAAAAGGATTTGTGGAGACATCAGTCATCATGCAAAAAGCAAAAAGTCATGTGTGCCAGTAGATGAAAAAAAAGACAAAGAGGAGCAGTACAAAATTGTGCTGCGCCCCCTTCCAATAACTGCTTCTTCCAATGGATGTCAGGGTATCATAAACAACATGAGACAAGATGATGTGTCCTTTCACATCACAGAAGTGATTCTTTGATTTGCAAATATGGAGAGTCACTCATATGCAAAACACGGCCGCGGTGTGAAGTCCAGGCACCAGTACATTGCACAAAGGATGAATGGGGAGCTAGCGATTCATGTTGGCTGCTGCAAAGCTAATGGACAAAACAGTAGGAGTCTGGAAGTATGTATTGCACCATCAAAATTTCAGCTTGTTGTCAGTGCAGTAAAGCGCTTAGCCGAGTTTAGTCCAGGCAAAAATGAGTATGGGAACCTTCAACAGCGGTTAAATTTGGATTCTGTCTTAAAGGAGCTGCAGAGGTACAGATTGGGCGAGGCTCTTATGCATGATGATGACTGTGCGGCAAAGAGGAGGAAAAAGTTCTTGGAACTTTTGGAACGAAACTGGAGAAACAATGTTTCTGTCAGTGCGCTCACCAAACTATCCAAGAAAAGAGATGGAATAAAAAAGAGGACATCCCCCCCACCAAAATATGATCGTTCGTGGAGGGATTATCTCAGGATGGTAGAAGACAAAGCAAGAGGGGAATTGAGGCAACAGCTGAGTTTAACAGCATACAAGAAACTAAAATGAGACAGTACTAGCACAGGTCATCGTCTTCAACAAGCGACGAAGGGAAGCATCACGCCTACTGAAGCCTACAAGAAAGGGAAGCACAAACTCTACAACGAGGACATTTATGTAACCCTGTCACCACTGGAGAAAGAGCTGAGCAACCATTAACTTCGCATAGAAGTTGCGGAAAAAAGAGGGAGAAAGTTACCTATTTCTTCTTTGACAGACAAAATGAGGGAGTCCATAGACTTGTTGATTAAAAGGAGAGAGATGAAGCTGGTGTTCTTGCTGAAAATCCCTATCTCTTTGCAAGACCGGTTGTGATACGCTTACATAAGAGGGTGTGACTGTTTTGCGAAAATATGGGCGCAGAGCAGAAAAACCCTGATCTCCTGAGGTCAACTAAATTAAGAAAAACAGGTTGCCACACTCTGCCAACTGCTGGATCTGAGTGAACAAGAGCTAGAACAAGTTGCAAGGTTCATGGGGCATGACATCAGAGTCCACCGTGACTTTTACAGACAGACCGACAAAACATTTCAAATTGCCAAGATAAGCAAGCTTCTATTTGCAATGGAACAAGGTGCCTCCACCTTCACGGGAAAGAACCTTGATACAATTGATCTTTCTGTCTGTGGTATGTATGCACGGTTACAGATCTCATAATTAATAGAAACATTTTCAGGAAAACCACAGACTCATAGCTATACCTTCTTATGTGCTGGTTACATTCACTGCTACCATTTGTGTGTAACTTTCTGACTAATTGTCCGTTAGAACAAAATTTTTCAGTGATGTTTATATATGCAGTCAGTATTTAAAAAGACCAAACAAAATTAGCAAAGTGTCACTGTGTTATATATTACTAAATGGATTTATTTATTTATTTGTTTGGTGAAAATTTTTGGAAAGTTTTGGTTTGTAACTCTGGTTTTGGGAGTGCATGGTATAGTGAAAAAGTGTAAGGTTATCAGTTCAGGCACATGAGTAGATCTAGAGTAGTATTTGTACAAACTCTCTTTTAATTAACATAAGTCGTTTGTACTAGGATTGTTGAATACTGAGCACTAATATCCGACCATGGTTATATCTTCATAGGTAAATGTCCCACATCGACTTCTGAGAGTGTCCCACAGAGAAACGGAAACAAGTTAACGAGGTGGATGAAGGTATGTTTTTAAAAAGTAAAACAGCCGTAGTGCATTTTAAACCGGTTTATATTAGAGCTGCAATAGTTGTTTATTTGTACTATTATTTTCAATTAAACTAATTCATCTTTAATTTCTAACCAACAATGGATTTGTTAGTTCTACCTATCTTAGTTCTACATTCTCAAATGTGAGAATTACTCTCTTTATATAATTTTAAAATGAATATCTTTGTGTTATAATTCAAATCTTTCACTATTTTTTCTGACAATAATAAGGGACAGATGAATCAATAATGAACATAATTGTTGGGTTGCAGCCCTAGTCTCGCAACCAGTATCCACCTTTATTACTTAAACCTGTACAATCAACAGCAGTCCAACACAACAGCCCTGCCATAATGTCTACCTTAATTTAGTTTTGGGAGTCATAAATATGTCAATTCACATGCTTATTATTAAAGTTATAATTAAAGGTGGTGTTGTAGTTTGTAATTGTAATTATATCAAAAAGGTGTTTCTATTTTTTGTCCTCCATATTTACATACATGAGGTGGTCAGAATGTTAGGAATACCTCTAAATGTAATGCAGTTCAGTAGGGCTGTCATCGACTAAAGAAATTCTTAGTCGACTAACACTTATAAAATTTTGTCGACTAATCGATTAGTTGATTTAACTGACAGCTGTGCGCTTTGAGAGGTGGTTAAGACTAGAAAAGCACAATATAAATGTAGTTAATTAACCATCTGGAAAACTGAGTTTCTCCACAATTAATCCTGCAAAAGCACCACTCTAAATCTTGTGTTTACCATAAATGTGCTCATAAGTTTCTTGGAAATGAGTAATTAAGCATGAATAAGCATAAAAAATGACTAATCGACTAAAGAAATCTTAGTCGACTAAGACCAAAACGACCGATTAGTCGACTAATCGACTAAGAGGTGGCAGCCCTACAGTTCAGTACATTATCTCTAACTATGACCGCATTGCTACACAGGATTGAATTAATAGGTAGTTAGGTTTTACTCTCAGCATTTAAATACACATGAACCCTGAATATCCATTATACCAGGGATTTCACTAACTAACGGGTGCCAATGTTTGTCTGTTACTGTTGTAGATCAGAGTCCAGAAAAAAGCTTGGTGAAGAGGCCCTCACAGAAGAAGAAAAGATGTAAAATGTCCAAAACAGTGGAAGCAATGGGTAAGTGCTTTAAAATGCTTTTACTGGTTCTTTCTTTCATACACTGCATAGGATGAGGTGTCACTTTTTGCTTGCTCTTGTTTTTCAGATGGAGGTTCTTGACCTCTTCCCCCCCAAAAGAGACTGGAGCCCCCTCAGTGAGGATGGGAGTTCAGGTGTAGATGGTGAGTTAAATGGTGTTAATTATGACATTTTACAAAAACTCCTGCGTTTTGACAAGTTATAGTATAATAGTAAAATAATGTAATATTCTAGTGCACATTGCTGCTTACAGTTTTGACCTCTTGAAATATAAGTGCTAGCAGCCAACTGTCAGATTGTTGTAGTTATGCCTTTTTTCACTTTGGTTTTATTGATTTTTGGTAGTTAGGTTTTACTGTCAGCATTTAAATACACGAACCCTGAATATCCATTATACCAGGGATTTCACTAACTAACGGTGCCAATGTTTGTCTGTTACTGTTGTAGATCAGAGTCCAGAAAAAGCTTGGTGAAGAGGCCCTCACAGAAGAAGAAAAGATGTAAAATGTCCAAAACAGTGGAAGCAATGGGTAAGTGCTTTAAAATGCTTTTACTGGTTCTTTCTTTCATACACTGCATAGGATGAGGTGTCACTTTTGCTTGCTCTTGTTTTTCAGATGGAGGTTCTGACCTTTTCTCCCCAAAAAGGAGACTGGAGCCCCTCAGTGAGGATGGGAGTTCAGGTGTAGATGGTGAGTTAAATGGTGTTAATTTATGACTTTACAAAAACTCCTGCGTTTTGACAAGTTATAGTATAATAGTAAAATAATGTAATATTCTTAGTGGACATTGCTGCTTACAGTTTTGACCTCTTGAAATACAAGTGCTAGCAGCCAACTGTCAGATCGTTGTAGTTATGCCTTTTTTCACTTTGGTTTTATTGATTTTTGGTAGTTAGGTTTTACTGTCAGCATTTAAATACACATGAACCCTGAATATCCATTATACCAGGGATTTCACTAACTAACGGGTGCCAATGTTTGTCTGTTACTGTTGTAGATCAGAGTCCAGAAAAAAGCTTGGTGAAGAGGCCCTCACAGAAGAAGAAAAGATGTAAAATGTCCAAAACAGTGGAAGCAATGGGGTAAGTGCTTTAAAAATTGCTTTTACTGGTTCTTTCTTTCATACACTGCGTAGGATGAGGTGTCACTTTTGCTTGCTCTTGTTTTTTCAGATGGAGGTTCTGACCTCTTCTCCCCCAAAAGGAGACTGGAGCCCCTCAGTGAGGATGGGAGTTCAGGTGTGTAGGTGGTGAGTTGAGTGTGTTAATTATGACATTTACAAAACTTCTGCGTTTTGACAAGTTATAGTATAATAGTAAAATAATGTAATATTCTAGTGGACATTACTGCTTACAGTTTTGACCTCTTGAAATATAAGTGCTAGCAGCCAACTGTCAGATTGTTGTAGTTATGCCTTTTTTCACTTTGGTTTTTATTGATTTTTGGTAGTTAGGTTTTTACTGTCAGCATTTAAATACACATGAACCCTGAATATCCATTATACCAGGGATTTCACTAACTAACGGGTGCCAATGTTTTTGTCTGTTACTGTTGTAGATCAGAGTCCAGAAAAAAGCTTGGTGAAGAGGCCCTCACAGAAGAAGAAAAGATGTAAAATGTCCAAAACAGTGGAGGCAAGGGGTAAGTGTGCTAAAAACGCTTTTACTGGTTCTTTCTTTCATACACTGCATAGGATGAGGTGTCACTTTTTGCTTGCTCTTGTTTTTTCAGATGGAGGTTCTGACCTCTTCTCCCCCAAAAGGGAGACTGGGGCCCCTCAGTGAGGATGGGAGTTCAGGTGTAGATGGTGAGTTAAATGGTGTTAATTATGACATTTTACAAAAACTCCTGCGTTTTGACAAGTTATAGTATAATAGTAAAATAATGTAATATTCTAGTGGACATTGCTGCTTACAGTTTTGACCTCTTGAAATATAAGTGCTAGCAGCCAACTGTCAGATCGTTGTAGTTATGCCCCTTTTTTTTCACTTTTGGTTTTATTGATTTTTGGTAGTTAGGTTTTACTGTCAGCATTTAAATACATACATGAACCCTGAATATCCATTATACCAGGGATTTCACTAACTAACGGGTGCCAATGTTTGTCTGTTACTGTTGTAGATCAGAGTCCAGAAAAAGCTTGGTGAAGAGGCCCTCACAGAAGAAGAAAAGATGTAAAATGTCCAAAACAGTGGAAGCAATGGGTAAGTGCTTTAAAATGCTTTTACTGGTTCTTTCTTTCATACACTGCATGGATGAGGTGTCACTTTTTGCTTGCTCTTGTTTTTCAGATGGAGGTTCTGACCTCTTCTCCCCAAAAGGAGACTGGAGCCCCTCAGTGAGGGATGGGAGTTCAGGTGTAGATGGTGAGTTAAATGGTGTTAATTATGACATTTACAAAAACTCCCGTTTTGACAAGTTATAGTATAATAGTAAAATAATGTAATATTCTAGTGGACATTGCTGCTTACAGTTTGACCTCTTGAAATATAAGTGCTAGCCGCCAACTGTCAGATTGTTGTAGTTATGCCTTTTTTTCACTCTTTGTTTTTATTGATTTTTTGTAGGTTAGGTTTTTACGTCAGCATTTAAATGCACATGAACCCTGAATATCCATTATACCAGGCATTGTGATCACCTAACTAACGGGTGCCAATGTTTGTCTGTTATTGCTGTTGTAGATCAGGAGTCCCAGAAAAAGCTTGGTGAAGAGGCCCTCACAGAAGAAGGAAAAGATGTAAAATGTCAAAAACAGTGGAAGCAATGGGTAAGTGCTTTAAAATGCTTTACTGGTTTTTCTTTCTTTCATACACTGCATAGGATGAGGTGTCACTTTTGCGCTTGCTCTTGTTTTTCAGATGGAGGTTCTGACCTCTTCTCCCCCAAAAGAGAGACTGGAGCCCCTCAGTGAGGATGGGAGTTCAGGTGTAGATGGTGAGTTAAATGGTGTTAATTATGACATTTACAAAAAACTCCTGCGTTTTGACAAGTTATAGTATAATAGTAAAAATAATGTAATATTCTAGTGGACATTGCTGCTTACAGTTTTGACCTCTTGAAATATAAGTGCTAGCAGCCAACTGTCAGATCGTTGTAGTTATGCCCTTTTTTCACTTTGGTTTTTATTGATTTTTGGTAGTTAGGTTTTACTGTCAGCATTTAAATACACATGAACCCTGAAAATCCATTATACCAGGGATTTCACTAACTACCGGTTGCCAATGTTTGTCTGTTACTGTTGTAGATCAGAGTCAGAAAAAGCGGGGTGAAGAGGCCCTCACAGAAGAAGAAAAGATGTAAAATGTCCAAAACAGTGGAAGCAATGGGTAAGTGCTTTAAAATGCTTTTACTGGTTCTTTCTTTCATACACTGCATAGGATGAGGTGTCACTTTTTGCTTGCTCTTGTTTTTCAGATGGAGGTTCTGACCTCTTCTCCCCAAAGGGAGAACTGGAGCCCCTCAGTGAGGATGGGAGTTCAGGTGTAGATGGTGAGTTAAATGGTGTTAATTATGACATTTACAAAAACTCCTGCGTTTTGACAAGTTATAGTATAATAGTAAAATAATGTAATATTCTAGTGCACATTGCTGCTTACAGTTTTGACCTCTTGAAATATAAGTGCTAGCAGCCAACTGTCAGATTGTTGTAGTTATGCCTTTTTTTCACTTTGGTTTTTATTGATTTTTGGTAGTTAGGTTTTACTGTCAGCATTTAAATACACATGAACCCTGAATATCCATTATACCTGAGATTTCACTAACGGGTGCCAATGTTTGTCTGTTACTGTTGTAGATCAGAGTCCAGAAAAAAGCTTGGTGAAGAGGCCCTCACAGAAGAAGAAAAGATGTAAAAAGTCCAAAACAGTGGAAACAATGGGTAAGTGCTTTAAAATTGGACAAAAAAAGGTGTATATACAGTCAAGACCACAAGTATTTGGACAGTTGGACTTTTTGTGTTCTTCGACACAAATAAAGTGCTAAGTCTCAGCTTTTATTTAAATAGGTTTGCATCAATATAAAGAACTGTGTGTGAGACGTAGCCCTTTTAACAAATAATGACCAAAGGTTCGAGGTCCAAAAGTAATTGGATCGATAAACATCAAGTCTAACAAATTCATCATATTTAAAATATGCAGTCAATGACTGTCTGAAGTCTTCAACCCATAGACATCAGCAGACTACAGGTTATGATCATGAAGTCTTATCTTGATCATTGACAAAGAAACGTGTACGCTTTCATCTTGGGGAGCCTTCTGAACTTGCTGTACAGTCATAAAGGGGGTTTTCTTAACTATATGAATGATTTTCCAGTCAATAACAAGATGTATGCCCCGGTGTACCAGCTTGTAAGCCTACTCTAAATAAACCTGAAATAAGCATTTTAATGTACTATCCATTTTTCTATTTAAAATTGAATGTACTGAAGAACAAAATTGTATATATGTCCAAATACTTACAGTCTAGACTTAACTTCAAAGCTCAGATTAGATGCTTTCTGTGACGGCTTGCCAGGCGTGCATGAGCAGAGTCAATGAATCTACGCTGAGATGTACAGTATGTATTTAAGGTTACACAATCTACATGGTCTTTTCTGTCATTTTTAGTGCCACCCATAGTAAAGGTGAGGAGACCATGGAGTGAAGCAGAGAGGAGTGCGGTAAACAAACACATGGCAAAGTTTATTGCAGAGCGCCGCGTTCCAGGTAAAGAACACTGCATGCGATGCATAAAAGAGGAGGAAGCCTTGGGTCAAAGATCCTGGAAGGATGTAAAGAACTTTGTGTACAACACAAATGTCACATTAAACCGGAGGAGTGCTACAAGGCAGCTTCACTTTTGACAATCTTTATTGTGCAATATAATGTTATGTTCTAGTTGATGTCTGCTGCAGTTCTTTTGATGCTTTGTGCAGTAGTGTTCAAGTGGTGTTTCAAAACATAGAAATAAGTAGGGTTGGGCATCGTTTGGATATTAACGATTCTGATTCAAATTCCGATTCTTCCTTTCGATTCCGGTTCTTTGAGGGGTGGAGTTCAAACGGGTCACATGCTCATTTCACAAATAAGAGGAAATTTTTTTTTTTTTAACAGGGCTTTTTCAATGTAAAATAAAGCCACACTAGAGCACCACTTACTGTGCTCCAGTGCAACACAACAACAAGCCGCCAGCGCTCTAGGAAACAAAACTTGCACGTGTTAAATTTGGAACCCATGATCAGATTTGAAACCAAATCCTCCAAACGATTCTGATGGAATCGTAATTTTTGAAACTATTCCAAGTAGGAATCGGTTCTCGATGCCCAACCCTAGAAATAAGGTACATTTGCAAGTAACATTTATTTTAATAATCTCTTAATTGCACTAATATTTTCTTAATATTTGGTTTTTATAAAATGTCAGAACATTTTGAGAAACACCTAAAACAAAGCATAAGGTTGTTTTCAGGTTTATTTTTTTCAAATGACAGTTGTTGTGACAAGTTTATCACAAGTGAAATAGAAAGCAGCACATTCTCAAATTTGATGTTACTGAAACTGAAATAAATGTTCTGATAACTAAGAGTTAACACTTACTGTTTTTTATTGCTTTACTTTAGTTCAGAAATACATCTGCTTTTGTGCAGTAGTCTCATCAATGGTCACATCATTACCGTAATTGTATATTGTGTGTATATATATATAGTGTATATTCTGCTTATGTATATGAAACTCAAACTGCAACTCTTCAAAGACTCTCCAATTGATATATTATTACATTATTTGTCAGCTATAAAACCTAAAATGGTAGCAAAGAATAACTGCAGGCAAAAGAAAAAGGTAGTTAAAATAGTCTAGCCAGAACTGAACCCAATAGCGCCCCCTAGAAATGGTCCTCACTTCAATGGTACAATGACTGTTCTTATACTTGGTTTTAAAAATAATCTGAGGTGGAAAACTGGGTCAGGGAGACATCTAGTGTTTAAATATAGCATTACTTTGTCTGTAAGTGTAGCAGAAAGGGTGGTCCTCACTTCAATAGCAATTATACCCGGTCCTCACTCTTGAGCCCATACAGGAATGTGTGTGTGTGTGTGTATGTGTGTGTGTGTGTGTGTGTGTGTGTGTGTGTATGTGTGTGTA